>NC_141022.1:25997500-26341250 GCF_052040795.2 Danio rerio
GAATATGACACAATGCCAGTAGACATCCAGTCTGTCTAAATGTATGATTTAGTAAATAATTCATTCTCAAATGTTGTTTGGCAAAACAGAAAAAAACAGACAAGTCAATACTGCTTTTGTATTGTTTTTTTTATAATACATCTATCTCTATCTGCAGTGAGATTATAACTAGAATTATAGGAAAGTTTCTAATAGGCTGAACAAACTTAATCATTTTCTTTCCCCAAAATAAGTGCCCATCAAAAAGTCCACCATAATATATGTATTGGATTTTTAAATAAAAATCACACTGTAGTAGGCAGCCTACTGAATAAGTGACAAGAGTAATTTTCTTAGGCCAAAAAAACCCTATATATATATATATATATAATGTTTTTGTTTTTTTTTTGCTTTGCCAAAACGTCCTTACCTTATTTTTCTTTGTAAATCTAAACGTGTAACGTGCAGAGTGATAAGCTTTTAATAGGAAAAAAATTGTCCTTTACTGTGTGATGTGTGTTAAACATGCAGTTGTGGGCCTTTATGCATCTGTATTTTTTCTAGATGCTGACTTGTTTGAGCTTGACCCATCTAGACATGGTTGGAGAAGAGGAAGTGTTGCTAAATGTGGAGGAAGAGAGACTTGGTCCCTACATCATCCTGTTTGCCATTTTCTTAGTTTCTTTCTCTTTTATGAATTCATTATGTTTGTTTGTTTGTTTGATTGTTTAAAGCAGTATTCAGATTTGTTTTTCAAATACTGTTGCTAATATTCATCCAGTTATCTTTCCATTAACCTAAAATGAAGAACCACCATGAGTAATTAAGAAAAACTTTTTTTTTTTCTGTTACGAAAGCCAAGTGCTGCTGGAAAGGACCATGAAGCACCTTTTAATAGTAGCTTAGCTCCAAAACACCTTAAAGGCATTTCTGTCCCATCTATAATTAAACAGACACTGTGAAAATACAAGCAGCTGTGGAATCGTGAGTCACGGTGATGGTTTTTGCACCTTGTTTTTGGAGAAATCTTTTTATACTGTTTGTAAGTGTTGCCAGAGAGATTGCTGATTTCTGAAGTACTTCTCTCTTCCCTGCATGAAGTCTTGAATTATAAGTGCTGTTCCCCAAACGGATGCAAAGCATAAAACTGTGACCCATGGTTCATTCCCTGTGCCGTCTGATGAAGGAGACGAGGCTTTTCTCTGACCTTTATAGTCATATTGCTGTTTTAATTGTAGCCGAGTGGATTCTGTCATGTATTTGCTGTCAGACATTGTTCTGGTTTGAGTGCAATGTGAAATTTCGATACATTTGTTGTGCTCTTTGACTTTGAAGCATGCTGAGTTTTTAACCTTCTGTTTGGGATATGTGGATGAAAACTATTTTAGCTTATTCCTGTGGTTCAAGCAAACCTCCATATCATATTTCTGATTAAAAATGTTAAAATGATATCTGAAATTTATATCTGTTACATAAAATCCGACTTGAAGAGAGTTAAATGTTACTATTTGGTCATGAAATCTGTTGTCAACATTCCAGTCTTATTATTTTACTTGAGGACTTTCTATTAAACCATTATTATCTATCATCGTATAATAAACTTTTGTATTGAAATTGACTTTTGGAGTTGGCTGTATTCATTTCTTATTTGGCGCTTCGGAACCCGGAATGATTTGTCAAAATGGTGGACACTGGTGGACAGGAACTCACGATGGCCGCTAGAGGTCGTGAATACACACCGATAGTACTTGACAAAGTATGAGGCCATTAAAGTGTTTGGAATATTTTAAGTTATCAATCTGTATATCTTTAACTACCACCGATACACGTTCTAGTTCCTTAGTGTACACATCTAAGCCCCCACATAGAACTGGATAATTATTATGAATTCAACCTACTATTCAAAACAAACCATGAAAAACAGAAAGAAAGAAAAAAATCAATCATGGTTTCAAATTGGTAGAAATTAACATTTTTAAAATCGTTTTTGCTTAAATGATGGGATTAAACTGGTTAGCCCTAAAGTTCACCCTAAAATAATATGCTGTCATTTACGCACCCTTATAAGTTTCTTTGTTAAACACTAAATAACATATTTTGGAATGATGCTGGAAACTTGTAACCATTAACATCTATATTATTTGTTGTATTTTCTATGGAAGCAATGGTTACAGGATTTCTGCATTCTTCAAAAAAAATAAATAAATAAATTTTGTGCTCAACAGATGATTGAAACTCGTGAGGGTTTAGAACCACTTGAGGCAGAGTAAGTTTTAGTAGTGAGTAAATTTCATTTTTAGCTGAACTATCTCTTTAGGGTCCTGACTGTAAAATAGATTTTGGGGTTTTCTGTATAGAATGGCGCAGTGGTTAGCACTGTCGCCTCACACCAAGAAGCTCGCTGGTTCGAGTCCTGGCTGAGTCGGTTGGCATTTCTGTGTGGAGTTTGCACGTTTTCCCGGTGTTGTCGTGGGTTTCCTCCGGATACAAAGACATGCGCTATAGCTGAATCGAATATACTAAATTTGCTGTATAGTATGTGTGAATAAGAGTGTATGGGTGTTTCCCTGTACTGGGTTGCAGCTAGAAGGGCATCTGTTGTCTAAAACATATTCTGGATAAGTTGGCAATTCACTTCGCAATGGCTACCCTTAATTAATAAAGGGACTAGGCCAAATGAGAATGAATGAATGAATTTTCTGTATAAACAGATTTATCAAAGAACATTAAAGTTCATTCCGCTGTGGCGACCCCAGATTGATAAAGGGACTAAGCCGAAAAGGAAATTAATGAATTATGATAGGCCCTTATGGAGCCCACATTTATGTAGTGGTAGTATATACAATCAATTTTGATGGCTGATCTAATTCTAATTTGATGGCTGATGAAAGTCTAATTCAGTCCACCACAGTGCGCAGTCGAAGAACTGCAAGTTTGCAAAATAATAAAGTAAAAAAATTGTGCACTGTTATTATTCATTCTGGCTTGTACTGCTACAAATATATTTTTACCCACATAATAAGTAAATCACAACAGAGAGATAAGATTTCTCAGAAATGCTTGCTTTTTTTTTTAAGTAATGCAATAAAATGTACAAATCATACCACTTTGGTAAAAATGGTCATCTTCAAATATAGCCGTCATCAAGGTTTGTGTAATTTGAAATGTATTTTTCAACTTTTATATTTATTTACGTTTTCCATCTTTTGAGCTAAATTACCACCATTCCATGTATTATAAATAACCACCAATTTATCCAGCATATGTTTTACACAGCGGATGCCCTTTCAGCCGCAACCCATCATTGGGAAACATCCATAGACTCATTCACACACATACACTATGGACAATTCAGCTGACCCAATTAACTTATAGCACAAGTCTTTGGACTTGTGGAGGAATCAGAAGCACCCAGAGGAAACCCATGCCAACACAGGTAGAACATGCAAACTCCACGCAGAAATGCCAACTGACTCAGCCGGGGCTCCAACCAGTGACCTTCTTACTGTGAGGTGATCGTGCTACCCACTGCACCACCACAATCATAATCCAGTCTGATGTATTGGGGCTCTTCCATTCATTGGCGAATGGATAAAGGCCTTCTGTTTACTCAATCTCATTTAAGATTTTAACCAATGTTTCCAGAGGTGATTTAAATTAATGACAGTCATGACACGGATAAATTAAGACATTGAAATCACTTTGTGCCAGTTTTACATAAAAATTTGGTCAAAAGAAAACGTTTGATACAAAAGACTTCTGTAAAACAGTTGATAAATCCAGCCCTTGTTTCTAGAAATCCTCAGTTGTTTGTGTGAGTTTTTCAGTTCGCATAGTCAAGTATGTTCATCAAGCTATAACATTTATTGATCCAAGACAAACATTATTTTAAATTCATTAAAAAAGTGTAACTATCCACAATTTGCTCCAATAACCACACAAAGGCAAGGTTTCCATAAACACTTTATAATAGGATTTTGATCTAACAGGTAAACACAGTTTGCTCAATGACATGGCTTTTTCTCTTAAATACTTTCCATTCTATAAAGAAAACTGTAAAAATATTGAATCATAACTAATTAAAAGATCTCTGGGCTGAGAGAGAGAGAGAAAGAGAGAGAGAAAGAGAGAGAGAGAGAGAGAGTGTGAGGATGGCCAGCTGTACTGTGGGGTCCTGATGGGGCTCTGATGGTTTTGGGGTGGGACAGCGGAGACGGAGCTTCACCGTGATGATGGCGTGGTGTTGCCGTTCAGAGCAAACCTGAAACAAAACAAAAGCAAATCAAAAGCAGCAATTATGGCACCTTTTAAAAAGATATTGAACATTATTTAATAATACTGTAAATACTGAAATGAGTGATAAAGACCATTTTAGCCATTTCAGCATTTGCCAGTAAAATGGAGTCAAATATTTACAATAGTTATCTCAAGCTGACATTCTTAGAAATCGCATCGCATCTGCTCATATTTTGATGTGAATTTTTCATATTTTTAAAATAGCAGGATATTAGAATATTTGGCCACCCCATTTTGTAAATGATTCTGTTAAACTTGTTTTTGGTAATTAATGATGCACAATCTAGATTTATTCATGTAAATATAAAATTAATGTAGGCAATCTAGAGATTTGTACAACACTGGCTCTCTTGATTTGTCTCACTCTCTCTCTCTCTCTTAGGATTTTCAAATAATCTATATTGAATATCAAACAGACCACCAAAGATAAGTCAAACAGGCTCAACTGGCCTCCATTAACCTGGTCTGACCAACAAGTGTGCTTCACTAGATCAATTTGTGTTCATTGACAGATATGCGTAGCACCTCGGACAAAGTCCCTGCATTCCCAAATTTTAAAAACAATTCAACTAATGGTTGTGTGGTTACAACTGACTTTATTATTACAAACCATCCATAAAACAGTTATGGTTTGTGAAAACTGGGAGGATTATCTCATCCGTTTATCACTAATGTTTTACACGTCGTGACTAAAAAAATTTGGTCATCCAATCAGATTGTCACTTTTGTTCATATGCCTTGAGCTGCTGTAGTAAAACCGGACGTGGTGGTGCTTTTTGTGTTTCAGTCCACTTCATTTTCTTTCATGGGTTGTGACTTTGTGGGCTTTAGTGGAGGAACTTCAACAGAAGTGGAAGAGCTTACACAATAAATACACAAGGAAAAATCATAAGGGTGACTAAGTTGCGCAGCACCACCTTGTGTACATCTGTTTTTTCCATTAAGCGTCATCGAACATCAGGGAGTGATTTTGCACGTCCACTAAGCTCATTGTCAGTGAAAATTGTAAGTCAAAGTCAGCTTTATTGTCAATTGAACCACATGTACAGGACATACAGAGAATCGAAATTACGTTACTCTCAGACCCTAGGTGCCTAATGTATAATACGAATACAAAAAGTAGAGTTTTAAGAAAGAATTTACAATAAAGGGCATGAATGTTAAAGAAACATGTCCAAAACGCAGGGGGTAAACATCTTGAACAGCACAAGGCTTTAAAAGTCTTTATGACTAAAGAGTTCACAATGCTGCCCCAACACTAACAATTACAAAAGGGTTTCAGCTCTATGCACTTGAATTAGGGCTGAGTGACTAATTGAAATTAAATCGCACACACAATAAAGCAAAGCTGCGAATGTCATTGTGTGATCACTAGTAAATCATCTCTGAAGGCCAGATGGCGCTCTCAAGTCAAAACTCCAAACACCCATGAAGAAGAAACCCAGAAAATCATAAAATGTAAGGTCTAGATAGGATAGAGCTGCTCATACTTGCATCAATATAATGTCATTGTTTTGACACTGTACAACAATAATTTATATTTTTACATTTACTGTGAGGTGTTAGGTTTAGGGTTGGGTTTGGGTAGGTATTAATAAAATACAACTTAATGGGAAATGTAATAAATAATACTCAGTATAATCACAGTGATTGCTCGGTTTAGCATTGGGGTAGGGCTGAATGTTAATACAACACAATTAAATGGTAATTTTAATAAATATTATAAATAATTCTCATTAACTTCTGGCCACAGCTTTATCCCTTCTAGGAACAACCAAGACAAACAGCTGTCATTATCTCAGAACAATAGTCTCAATTTAATTATCGGCCACTCAAAGCAATTTTGATTTTAAATAGCTTGTCAGTGTACTGTAATGCTGTGTTTATACCAGACACAGTAGAAGCTTCAAGCATAAGTGATTTACATGTTAAGTCAATGCAAACGGGGGAATAGACATCCTGCAACGTGATACATGCGAATGCAGTGGCGCAAATGATGTTAATTGCGTGGTGTGAATGGCGCGATATGCAAATTGCTCGAGTTTGAAAATCGGAACTTCAGCAGACATTCGCGCCGCGTTAACCAATCAGGAGCTTGCTTATGACAAAGCACCTGTTGTTGATGTCCCGGGGGAAAATCCTCCTGCACATACCGACAACAGTTCACCAAACTGGACTTGGCTCAGTTAGAAGCACCGCTGAAAGCTTCCATCATCCAGGTTAAGTTTCTGGAGGAGTTTATGAGCTGACAGAGCTGGATGCACCTCTGAATGGAGCTAGTGGAATCAGACACTGCTCCAAATGAACCGACGCTGTTTTTCAGCCTTCATAAAGCACATAAGCACAGTTATTGTCTCAATCATTCCATGTTAGCCATTTAGCAATGAAGCTAGAGTCACCAGGCAGGCAGAAGTTCTGCCCATGATGCGAATCGGCATCTGTTCTGAAGTGAATTTGACGTGCGAATGAATCGGATTTGATGCGCGAATAAAGCTGATGTTGACGTGTGAATAAAGCGAGTAAACTCAAATGTTCACGCGTCTATTATTACGTGAATAGCACGATTTATCCACGCGTTCCCCATCTGATGTGAACACAGCATAAGAGGCCAATCACAAAAAGAGCACATTTTATTTCAGAGAACCAGAGGTTTGACAAAAAAAAAAAAAAAATGCGGTGAAGAATGAATTACAAATTACCGAACTGAACAACAGTTCATCAAACCTGAAGCAAACAGTCTGAAGCATCGCTGAAGGCTTTAATCATCTAGGTATAGTTTCTGGAGGAGTTGATGAACTCAGAGCTGGTGCACCACTGAAACTGCGAATGAATCGCTGTTTTTCAGCCTTCCTAAAGCATAGCTACTCTCTAATAAAATCCATGTTAGCCATTTAGCAACAAAGCTAGTCACCGGACAAACAGAAGCCCTGTCCATGATGCGAATCCGTGTCCATTGTCAAGTCAATTTGACGCGTGAATGAAGCTAATTTGACATGCAAATGAAGCTAGTAAATTCAAAATGTTTATGCGTGATTTATCCACGCGTGCCACATCTGGTGTGAACACAGCAATACAGCTCTAGAAAACTCAAAACAGTAGTCGTGATGACAATACAAACACTGTCACCTCAAAGGAAACCCCGCCTCTGCTTTCATTTGATTGGAGAATGATAAATATGTAACTGACATGATTGTTTTTTCTGCTCAGAGTTGACTTTTTTCAACTGCAGGTTCACAGCACACAAAGGCTAAAATGCAAGGCGCAGCAGGCAGTTAAAATACGAGGCACACAGGGCACATAAGCAGCGTGTATAACACTCGCTGCCATTGGTAAACCATTCAAAAAAAGTGCCTGAAGGCAAAATACACATTCGGTATGACCAAAGCCTAACTATGTAGCAAAAAATACTCTAAAAGCACATGCTTGAACCCTCAACTACAGTATAATGTGACAGATTTACACTAATATAGTCCTCTGTTTATTAACCACAGTGCTTTCCCTCATACAGATGTGTTGCTGACCTGCACACTCTCTCCATGATGTGTGTGACCAGGAGGTCAGAGATGCCCGGGCAGGACTCTTCTGCCAGATTGAAGGCATTCTCCAGCTCCTCTATGGCACCCATTCCTCCTCCACACGCTCTCCTCTTCTCCTTCAGCTGGACAGCAGACACACACACTCACTTAACACTGCCATATATACAGCTTATTACACTTTACTGCTGCTTTATCTGATACCGCTGTGATAAAAAGCATAAAGCTATCAGTGAGAACAACACTCAAGGTGTCTGATTATGAACAGGAAGTGAGAATGAGATTTACCTCTCTGAAGATCGGAGAGACCAGCGCTGACAGACATTGAGATTTGGGCTGTCTCTTTACCGTCTCAGCCGCCTGCGGACAAAACATTCAGGTTTATGCAGGGATTTAGAACATGCTGGTATTTTAGTATAAAGCTGATGCTGACAAAAAAGTAGCATTTTGATCATTTTGTTATGTTTTTGACCCTTTTTAAATAGTTTTTATCATTTATATTAAGTAGAATTCTAGAATTCTCTGATTTATAGTAACAAACAGCGTTGTCATGATATCATTAATTCATGTTTCGATACTATAATAATAATAATACATTTTATTTGTAATGCGCTTTTCTTAGCCTCAAAGCGCTACAAGGCAAAATACTAATAAAAAGGCAAGCAGAAACAGCACAACAATAAAAAAATGCAATAAAACAATAAGAATTTGAACCATAAGAGAATAAAAAGTTTACAAATTGATCAGATTGGTAGGCTATCTTACTAACTTTTAATAAGAAGCTAATTAGTAGTTTGAACAACCAACACTGCATCAGTCTCTGCTAATGAGTTAATGATCTAAATCAGGTGTGTTTGATTAAGGAGACATGGGAAATGTGCAGAGCTGGTGGTCCTCCAGGAACATGGTCGAGAAGTAAGCATTAAAGTGTGACCAACAATGAAAAAATACTCCCATAATCCCATTTTTACTAGAGTCAAAGAACAAAATAATAATAATTTATTAACAAAACATATAATTCCTTGATAAACACTACTAGTAATTAAATGATAATTCAAGTCTCAAAAAAAAAAAACTAAATACACCCCACATATAAAAAAACGAGTAAAAACAAAATGTCAGTAAACTTGCTGACAAATATAAACAAACACAAAAACACAAGTTGTTAATATTTTAAGTAGAATGCCATGCAAACATACTATTTTTTATATCTGATATGTGCAACAGGAGCAGGGAAGATACGGAGGCATTCATTTGTGTTATCTGAACATTATGTTCCCTTTTTAAATAAATCTCTTCCCCTTTTAGAAGCTAATACACATATATGGACATGTCCACTTTCAAGCACATTATAGAGTTGTCTAAAATAGCTCACCCCGTTACAGCAGATTTACTTCACAAACAATGTTGGGACTTTTCAAAAAGTTAGTCAAGTACAGCAATTACATTAAAATACTTTGTTGCAGTCCACCATTGAATATCATAACAATAATTACGTGCAAAATTATTTATATTGAGTCATTTTTTATTCTAAAATACTAAGTATGTCTAAATTCAATTAGTTTTTAGAACTTAACTCTTTTAGAAGGAAAATTTGCATAATTAGACACAAAAATTGTATCAAGACGTTCATTAAATGCAGCAGTGTAAATGCTCCCATTTAATGACATTACTATACTTTAAATCCAAGGTCACACTGCACTTTTTGCCCCACAGACTTCCATTCATACACATGAGAATGCGGCAGACTGGAAACGCAAGCTTGTGCATCAGGTTTCAGTTTGCCATGTTGAAAGGTTCAAGCTTAGTGAACTCTGACCTGCAAAATCACATCACGTGGCTGTGTGAGACCAATCCAAGATCAAAACATGACCTCTCTGTACAGAAATTTAAAATGTGGACCAATCGCTGGCTTCTTAAATGTCTAATCATCTTGTTTAATCCCGCCCCTTATCGCAGTACCGCATCAGAGTACCACACTATACACTATGCACTCATGCACTATGTATTTATGCACTTACACACTCAACAGGATAGTATGTATGTAGTGTCGTCCCAAATGGCACAATAATGTTTTTTTACCAAGCCAAAATTCTAACCGTTTCCCTGATGACGTTTGCCAAATCAGTGAAATAAACAACCGAATTATCAAATATTACCTGCCGTGAGTATTGCCACATTCACCATCAAGAGGCGCTATAATCCCTCTTGTAGGAAAATTTAGCTTTCACCATCCAAAACAGATAAAGTTATCCAACATGTGCGCCCGATAGCTCAGCCCCTTCCGCTACGTGAGCAAACCTGCGGTCGTCGAGTGCGTGAAGTGTCCATCATTACACACTTCATTTTAGCGGCGGAACGAGTGCATCATCCGGGTAATTAAAGTGCACTTATTATTTTTAGAGTTTTCAGTGTGAACACACTACTTATACTATTTATACTACAAAATGGCATAGAATAGTGCATAAGTATGCGATTTGGGACGCAGCTTCAGTGTTTCTCAACTGCAGTACTCAGGCCCTCCTGCCCTACACATTTTGTATGTGTTCCTTACTTAACACACCTGATTCAGATCATCAGCTTGTTAACAAAGAGATCCATCATACTTGTGTGTCAAATAAGAGGACCGGAATTGAGAACCAATGCTTTAACTAGAAGTACAAAAAAAGAGAATAGGATATCTGCTGCCTTAAAATCAAATTTAAGACCTTTAGAAGCTATAATAAATTTACAGAACAAACCTGTACAATCTCAATACAAGACCATATTTTAGATCATTTTAAGCTTAACCTCAGATTATCAACAGCTACATTCATTACCATTACGTTTGTGTCTTTTGCAGCAACTCACACGAGTTCACGTTTTTAAGACGGCGTATCCAGTTGAAATTCTAAAATTTTTGCCACCTTAATGTCAGTTTCAAAGCAGTGGACCAATCAGAAAAACTCAGAAATGGGACAAGCGTTGCAAGCTTCAGTTTACAGTAACAAGTTTGCATGACAACTTGTTTTGTTTGATTTAGACATGGTTGACAAGTTGGTTTTTAAAAAAACCTTTCCTTTCTTGCATTTTAGATGTAGATGTGTTGTGTGTGAAGGACCTCTAAGAGTACAAAAGGCAAATAAGCAGCTTCCTGATGTGCATACTGAAACACAATATCATTACATATCAATAAACAAGTAATAATACAGTGGTCCCACGCTATAACATGGTTCACTTTTTATGGCCTTGCAGTTTTGCGGATTACGTGTAATTTCACATTCTTTTTTTCTACAGCGCATTATGTTCTGCATCCTGATAAGCGCATTGTGTTCTGCGTCCTGACTTGCTGTACACCATTGTCAATCAAGATCCTCTGTGCAGAGTCTCCTGTACAGTACAGAATGTGTCCAGCTTGCCATATGTACAGAAATCTTCAAATCGCTAGCATTGACACTCTGAAGTGCTGGACTGTATTTTTGCTACTGTATGTAAAGTTCTCTCCACACCGTCGAACAAAACGTTCTGCACTGTCAAAGGCACCTGCGGTAGCACCCAAAAGGCAGAGGAAGATGCTAACCATCGCACAAAAAGTTGGACTTCTGGACATGCTAAAGGAAGGTAAAAAGTTACGCGAGTGTAGGACATCATTACGGAATAACTGAATAAAGATTAAATGGTTTTGATCTTTGGTTTCTTATACTAGACTTGTTTTTCTATGAAGGTTTGAACTTTGAGAGTTTTTAAACAAGAGAGAAAAGTGTTAAAATGTTAATGCCTGTCTGAGAAAAGTGTATAAAGTGTATAGTGAGGGGTTTTACAGCCTTAAAACATCAATAATAATTGTAAAAAAATAATGCTATTTTGAAGATTTCGCCTATTGTTGGTTATACATCCATGAATGCTACATTTACGTTTTATTTATACTGACTTTAAATGTAATATTATTTTTGTTAAGGTATCAAAAACATACGGAACCCCGGAAGGGACGTAGTGGAGGAGAAAAAAAATGGGTGGGTGAAAAAAAAATAATGGGTGAAAGAACAAAAATGGGTGGGAGGAAAATATATATTTCTAAGTTTTTTGCGTTCTCTCGCAAAGTTTTGCGTTCCCTCGCAAAGATGTTTTGCGTTCCCTCGCAAAGATGTTTTGCGTTATCTCGCAAAGATGTTTTGCGTTCCCTCGCAAAGATGTTTCGCGTTCTCTCGCAAAACTGTTTCTCCACAAACACTTCCTGTTCACTGCACTCACGTAAACCCTCCCGTTTTTGCCGAAATTCTCCCGTATTTTACCATTCTATCCCACTTTCTTTACATTACTGTGCGTATGCTACCTATGAACCAGTGAATGCATGTATAAGCGCTGACTGACAGACGCGCTTCGTACAATAAACTGATCCCAGATCAGCGTCTGCACACGCCATTTACAGAGGAGCGGGTGCATGTTTAAACAGACAAATACACTGAATAATATGAAGTTTCTAAAGTAATAGACTGCTTTCATTATAAATCTGTGCATTCTTACAGAGACACCTCTGTTATCAAACTAAACAAAACATGAGATTCATTTGCTGCGCACTTGTTTGATAACAGAAGTGTCCCTTTAAATGGCGCGTACAGACGCTGATCTGGGATCAGTTTATTGTATGGAGCGCGTCTGTCAGTCAGCGCTTAAACATGCATTCACTGGTTCAGAGGTTGCAAAGTGAAAGGCGACAATCAGCGCACAGTAATGTAGAGAAAGTGGGATAGAATGGTAAAATATGGGAGAATTTCAGCAAAAACGGGAGGGTTTACGTGAGTGCAGTGAACAGGAAGTGTTTGTGGAGAAACAGTTTTGCGAGAGAACGCAAAACATCTTTGCGAGGGAACGCAAAACATCTTTGCGAGAGAACGCAAAACATCTTTGCGAGAGAACGCAAAACATCTTTGCGAGGGAACGCAAAACATCTTTGCGAGAGAACGCAAAACATCTTTGCGAGGGAACGCAAAACATCTTTGCGAGGGAACGCAAAACTTTGCGAGAGAACGCAAAAAACTTAGAAATATATATTTTCCTCCCACCCATTTTTGTTCTTTCACCCATTATTTTTTTTCACCTACCCATTTTTTTTCTCCTCCACTACGTCCCTTCCGGGGTTCCGTAAAAACAGTACAAATTCAAGGATAAATTTTGGTATTATGTAATTTACAATGACAGAATAAAACATCTGCTTTGCTGACACCATTTAAGTTTTGGGGCTTTAATGTTGGTCTCATCACCTCTGAGTAGGGCTGCTTGATTTTGGGAAAAATCATAATTACGATTATTTTGGGCATAATTGTAATCACGATTATTCCAAACGATTATTAGTTGTAGTCAAAATTATTAGCACTCCTGAGAATTTTTTTTTTTTAAGAAATATTTCCCAAATTATGCTTAACAGAGCAAGGAATTTTAACAGTATTTCCTCTAATATTTTTTTCTTCTGGAGAAAGCCTTATCTGTTTTGTTTTGGCTAGAATAAAAGCAGATTTAAATATTAAGAAAGCTCTTTTAAGGTCAATATTATAAGCCTCTTTAGGCAATATATATTTTTGATTGTATAACAGTAGTTTCTTCTGCAGACAATGAACTGCCTATTTACCCTAATTAAGCCTTTGAATCACACTTTGAATTTGAATGCTTGTATTTAAAAAAATATCTAGTCTAATATTATGTGCTGTCATCATAGCAAAGATAAAATAAATAAGTTATTAGAAATGAGTTATTAAAACTATTATGTTTAGAAATGTATTGAAAAAAACTTCTTTCCATTAAACAGAAATTGGGGGAAAAGGGTTGCTAATATTCAGGAGGGCTAATAATTCTGACTTCAACTGCATATATACAGTTATTTTCCACCCTGCAAAGGAAAGAGAAATAAATACAATAGAATAAAAATATGAAACAAACTGTGCTTTAAGCATCTTCACTGTAAGAAAAACACTTTAGCAACAAAAGTCTTCAGTCAAAAGCACTGAGGGCTTTTCTCGTTGTTTTATTAATAATGATAAAAAGGCAGCAGTAAGAATTGCGCGCTGTTACTTTAATGGTTTCGCTTTCACGTGTCTTTTGATCCTTATTGCAAAATGAGGATTAATATGAATAATCACTAAACACCGCGTTTTGACACCTATTTGACCTTCAAGCGCTCACGTTAAGATGATTTTAGATGTCTGCGCTCTGCTCGTCACAGTGTGTAAATGAGACCAAGTGCAGACCACATGCTGTCTGCGCGCCTCACACACATAAGCATTCGGTCTTTCGCGCTTTTAAGAGCAGCAAGTGAGGAGAACTGGAAAGGGGGCGGTAAATAATGGAATAATCAATTTGATTAATGATTTTTCATAATCGTTAGAAACCAAAATCGAAATCGGATTTTCGATAAATTGCACAGCCCTACCTCTGAGTCTGTGTTTGTGTAGCCCTTCTGGAGCTTGTTCATGGAGCTGGGCCGAACAGTGGGGAACGTCCACACAGGACAGTGGTCTCTATCATCACCATCACCATCCCTGTATGAGTACGAGGAGAAACAGAGAACGGTTTCAATTCATAGCTAGAACTTATGAGGATCAATATAGCAGAGCTCAAATTAAAAGTCCAGTTGTCATGTAATAAGAAATGAATAATACATCATGATGAATTACAGTGCGGTTATTGATCATACAGTATATGCATTACAATGGATGGACGGCGTACATGTCAGAATCATCAGAGCTAGACTCATCTCCGTGGCCCTCAGACTTCCATCGGCGGTATCGGTCGATCAGCTCTGTCAGATAAGACGTTTTCTTGGTGTATCGTGTGATGAATTTGTGCTTTAATAATTCCTTGGCTGTGGGCCGCTGCATAAAACAAGAACACAGTAATGCCATGCTCAGAATACACAACGTCATGATGGCCTCATTTAGGAAATATTGAGATGTCTAACTATAACCATCGCTTAATCATGTAATTTAAAAATTAGCCACATTACTGGTCAAAAGATTGTCATTTGATGTTTTAGATCTTAAAGGGATACTTCACCCAAAACCTGTCATCATTTACTCATCTGCCACTTGTTCCAAACCTGTTTCAGTTTCCTTATTCTGTTGAACACAAAGGAAGATATTTTGTAGAATGCTGCGGAAAAGACTGCCATTAACCTGTATAGTATGTTTTGTTCCCAGTATGAATGTCGATTGCTGCTTTTTTTCCAACATTTTTTATTTTTTCTGCAGTAGAACATTAAAGTCAGAGAGAAATCTAAATTTTAAGTTTATTATGCTAGCTCACATTATTTTTCTTAAGGTGAACAATTATCTGAGGAAGTTATTTATAATACTGAACATTGTAATGCCCATGCTACTGTGATGGTTGGGTTTAAGGTTGGAAGTCATTAATGGTTGGGGTAGGTGACAGGTGTAGACATAAATAAAACACAATGTCTTAGTTAAATTAATAATTAATATAAATAATTTTCCTTTACTTGCACATGCACGTCCACTACATACTTGACCGGATCCAGTACATCATCGTGCTACAGGCTGCAGCAATCTACAATCTACCGTCTATGCATTAAAGGTGTAATGTATACAGTTGTAGTCAGAATTATTAGCCCACCTTTGAATTTTTTTCTTTTTTTAATTTTCCAAATGATGTTTAACAGAGCAAGGAAATGTTTACAGAATGTCTGATAATATTTGTAACTGCTGGAGAAAGTCTTATTTGTTTTATTTCGGCTAGAATATTAGCAGTTTTTATTTTTTAAAATACAAATTTTAGGTCAAAATTATTAGCCCCTTTAAGCCCCTCTACATTTTTTCTGATAGTCTACAGAACAAACCATCATTATACAATAACATGTCTAATTACCCTAACCTGCATAGTTAACCTAATTAACCCAGTTAAGCCTTTAAATGTCACTTTAAGCTGTATAGAAGTTTCTTGAAAAAATCTAGTAAAATATTACTGTCATCATGGCAAAGATAAAAATAAATATGTCATTAGAAGTGAGTTATTAAAACTTTTATATTTAGAAATGTGTTGAAAAAAAATCTTCTCTCCGTTAAACAGAAACTTGGGGAAAAAATAAACAAGGGGGCCAATAATTCTGACTTCAACTCAATATACACAAAATAAAAAAATACATAAATATAAAAACCTTTTTCTTCTAATCAGTCAAAATCTGACCATTTGCTTCAGCATTTTGGAGTGGTGGTCCTTCACTGCTGATGTCAGTTTGATGACTTCAGCCACATATGAGAAAACAAAGCGCAAAAGAAAGCCCCATCCCATACTCAATATTCAGTTTCAGTTGCAAGTACATCAACACTGAATTAAAAGTCTAAATAAAAGCAGAAAAAAAGCCATTCACTTTTTCTTTCCCACTATTAATGGCTCCTTCCTCTCAATTTAAATCTTGATTTCTCAAGAACTTTGTTGTTTTACTGGAAAAAAAAAACTACATCTCGGATGATCTGAGGATGAAAAAATTAACAGGGAATTTACACTTTTGGGTGAACTATCCCTTTAAATGCATGTCACACTCTTGTAGCCAGATCTTGCCAGCAAAACAAATCTTCATCAAAAATTTGGCCAGTATTGCATATTGGGAAATCCTGTCATATAACTGAAATACTCACAAAGCGAGGGTCTTTATTGAGGCAAGCCTCAACAAACTCTTTGAAGGGTTTGCTGTAGGAGCCCTCCAGCGTTGGAGGAGTGTTTTTGGGAATGAGAAACAGAACTCGCATTGGATGCAGGTCCGAGTTTGGGGGTTCCCCCTTCGCCAGTTCAATAGCTGTAATTCCCAAGGACCAAATGTCTGCCTGCAGTCAAAAAACAAAGCATCTTTGTTTATGTCATGAAAAATTCCCACAAATAAACATTACATAAACATTCCAGAAAAAAAATATTAGCTGCTACTATGCTAAAACGTACTTTGATTGGTTTCCATGCCTACCACTTTAAGAAAAAAAAAAGCACTGATGAACAGTTTTACCACTCCAGCCTTTCTGCTGAACGTGTGCTTTCACAGCTCTGCAGCCTCATTAATATTCAGCTTGCTCTACTACACGCTCAGAATCATTCATCCGGATATCCTCACCTTAAAGTCATACGCAGACTGTTTGATGACCTCAGGAGCCATCCAGAAAGGAGTCCCCACGAAAGTGTTTCTCTTGATCTGGGTGTCTGTGAGCTGTCCTGCCACCCCGAAGTCTGCCAGCTTCACGTCACCCTGCTCAGACAGCAGCACGTTGGCAGCTGCGGCGACAAGACACAAATGTGAATCATCGGCACTGAATACAACTGATCAACCGAAAATGAAGCCTGATGGAGTAGGCAGACGTGTGGGTGATCACACCTTTGATATCACGGTGAATCTTCCTTTCCGAATGCAAGTATTCCAGTCCCTTCAGAATCTCCCTCAGTATAGTGGCGATGTAAGTCTCTTCTAGCGGGCCTGGTTTCAACTGAGGGTGGAGGAAAGGAAGAAGATTTAGTAGTTTCTGAGTCCAGCTTTTTTTCTTCAATAGAGCATTAAAGGATGTTTTTAGCTGAAACTGTGGTGCTACAGTTAGCAGAGTGGAAGGAAGCGTATACAAGCAAGAAAAATGAATACCAGTGGCTTCTGGCGATACACTCTCACTCTCAATTTCTGTTATGTTATCAATAACCACAGTTTCAGCTAAAATGTTTTACTGTTGACAAACAGATACCTACATTACATAAAGGGATAGTTCACGCCAAAACAGAAGATTCTGTGATCATTTTCTTGCCCTTCACTTGTTCAAAATTTATTAGAGGAATTTTCTTCTGTTGAACACAAAGGAAGATATTCTGAAAAATGTTGGTTGCCATCCATCCTAAATTGCATTTGAAAATAGTTAAGCCTCATTCACACTATGAGCGTCTCGCAGCGGCAAAGCGACAGTGACCGTTCATTTCAATGGAAATCAAGATACTTACAGTGACCTCTGCCTATGCGAGCGACATCGACTGTTGGCGACAAAGTGGGTCGAGCGATACGGCAAAGTTGAGAATGCTTCAACTTCATTCAAATGAAGAGCGACTTTCTTGAGTGACAGGCAATAGGAGCACCAGTAAAGCTCATGTGATCTTCTCAGATCGCTCAGAGGCTGGTTGTATTTGTGCTGTATAGACCTACACAGACCTGCGTTTGAAGCAGGTCGCCACCCAGAGTGACAGGCAGCTACAAAGTCGCTGCTAGTGTGAATGGGGCATTAGTATGTCCCAAGTCATAGTATATTGAAATGAGTATTTCAAATTTACCCTGAGGGTAGAAGTTTGAAGTGCTGTTCAGTGCTAACTCTAAACACTACGCTTGCCCATACTATCAATACATCGCATGTTAGACATGAACTTGGTTAGAACTGCAAAAGACGAGTGAAAGTATTAAACCACAAACATAGCAGACGTACAAAAAAGGACGTGTGAGGTTTGTGAAGAGGTTTGGTAAAGATGTTTGCATGACTGTTACTTAATATCTAACCTACTGGAAAATATTAAAATCTCTGTAACATTTTATCTGTAATAATTTTGCTTTTACAGTTGAAATCAGCATTTTTCTCCCTCCTTGGATTTTTTTCTTTTTTTAAATATTTCCCAAATGACAAGGAACAGGGAAATTTTCACAGTATGTCTGATAATATTTTTTCTTCTGGAGAAAGTCTTATTTCGGCTAGAATAAAAGTATTTAATTTTTAAAAACATTTTACGGTCAAAATTATTAGCCCCTTTAAGCTATATATTTTTTCGATAGTCTACAGAACCTAACCATCGTTATACAATAACTCGCCTAATTTTCATAACCTGCCTAGTTAACCCAAGTAACCTAGTTAGGCCTACAAATGTCACTTTAAGCTGTATAGAAGTGTCCTGGAAAATATTATTTACTGTCATCATGGCAAAGACAAAATAATTAATTAAATGGCAGCAACTGACTTCCATAGTATTTTTTTCCAACTATGAAAGTCGATGGGTCCCAGTAACTGGCATTCTTCAATATGACTTGTTTTGTGTTCAACAGAACAAAGAAACTCAAAAAGGTTTAAAAACCACCAAATGACAATCTTGAGGTGAACAACTCCTTTAAACATTATATTTTCACTTCTAGATGAACTATCCCTTTTAGATTACATAAACACACAAATATAGAATGATAATCAAATACTACAAAAGGTGAAGAGCTAATGTTGTTCTACTTACCAGATCTAAAGCTGAGCCACCTCCTAAATACTCCATAATGATCCACAGCTTAGTTCCCTATAGACAATAAAAAAAAGTGTCACATGACATTTTTTAAACATGGAATTCATGTTTCAATACGACTTTTCATGTGGCTTTAAAAAAAACCTTCATTACAGGCATTGCTGCATGAAGAACCTTTAACGTTTATAGAAATTTCCATTGCACTCAAGGTTATTTATAGCTTAAATTTAAAACGGTTCTTTAAACGGCCCTATTTTGGAACATTTGTTTTAGGTGCAAACTTTCATTCCTGGAAGAACTTGTTATTTTACAACTGGTATTTTGCAAGTATGTAAACACAGAGGAATGTTCATTCATTCGTTCTCTTTGGGCTTAGTCCCTTTATTCATCAGGCGTCACCACAGTGGAATGAACGGCCAACTTATCCAGCACGTTTTACACAACAGACGCCCTTCCAGCTGCATCCCAATAATGGGAAACACACATACCTACACATACACTACAGTCAATTTAGTTTCTTCAAAAGAGGAATGTATAAAATCAGAAAATGTACTTCAGGCTGAAACAGGATATATATTGCAATAAAATTGCAAAATTTTTATCAATGAAAAAGTAGATGGATGACAGTCATTTGGAACATGCAATGTCGACAAAAAATATAATCAAGATTTTTAAACATTTTGCTTTTTGGCTGGTTTAGGTTGTCTGAAAAGTAAACAAGCAATTGCAGTCATACAACCTGTTTCCCACTAAGGGCGTACTCCCACTATGTACAGTTGCCTTGAACCGGGCCAAAGCACGCTTGTCCCCCCTCCCGTCTCCCCCAACGGCCCACACTCACATTACATTTGGGCCTGGGTACGCTTTCGCCATCAATGATGCGCTGTTCAGTAAGCGCTTTCGCACAGCACAGAGGAGATTTCTTTAGTTATATTGTTTTAGTCTTTTGGGATGAAGTGACACCCAGTCAAATATTTAGCTGAACAGATCAGCCACTTTTAAAGCTCATAAACAACCATAAAGTGCTGGTGCTGCAGGAAATATGAGGTTTGCTAAAGGTGCAGCTGTCGTGCAATGAGGGGTTTGCGTCTTTAATAAGCTACAACAGTTTGAGTTCATTGAACATTAAGAATGATTAATAAATCCATATGAAACTGTCCCTTAAATGTCACGTCTCGTCTCCAGTTTCGGGCTTCTCGTTTTGCTCTCACACTATAGCGTACCGTTCCTGAGCCCAAGTGAACCGCACTCTGGCATACCTCGTCCAACCAGGCCAGGGCCGGCCAAGTGAACTGCACCTGAGCCTGATCATAGCACTCACACTCCTCAAACGATCCAGTAAACGGGCCTGGGCATGGTTCGGATAGCATAGTGCGAGTATGCCCAAACATTACGCAAACATGCACATGATCACAATAGCCAATCAGTTGTGTTTAAGAATGTGCCCAACAGCGCTCAAATGTTAGTGGTAAATAGATATATTTAATATTACAGTACCGATTGGTACCGAACTCGATACTTTTAACAACTCTACTGTTAAGTACTAGATTTACTAAATCTTTCAATCAAAACAGCCAACTCATTTTTATGAAGAGATCTGACAATAACTGGCTCAAAGCAAGCTCCAGCTTGTTGACATTGAGATTGTTTTTTTTCCTTTTTACATTATCTGTTTGACTGTCAGAATAAGCTGTATTATAGTTTTTGTCTTATAGTTTGAGTCATATAATTTTCTTTACTGGTTAAATAGATCATTGTGTTATGACATATTGTTTGTGAATTGAATTCTAATCTGTATGTTGTCACTCAGATGAGAGGATTAGGCACAATGCATAGATACAGATTTTTAATAAACTAGTCATGTGAAAAGGATTTTTTCAACACTTTTGCAAGTGCTTTTGACTAATGATTTATTTTCAAAAGCTCCAGGTAAATTTATCTCCACACAATATGTGATTCTCTTCTCAGTAATGTTTTTTCTTTTTCTGAAAATCATAATGACATTTGATTGTGGTTTAGAGGGAAATATTTTAGAATTAATATGAAAACTGTGTGTTAATTTGTTATATGTATTCAATATTTCACAAGGCTAAAGTAGTTAGGCAAGTATTGCTGCTTGTGAAAACAAACTTTTTAGTTTAGTTTATTTGTTTACAGGGTAAATGCACATTACGGTGTAAATAAAAATTTGCCAGACTTAGGCAAGAATGGCTATTTCACATCTGTAGACCCCTTACAGAATGTTAAAAATTGTTTTTTTTCCTTTGGGATAACATGCTGTCAAATCATTTCAACAGGCATTAACACAGTTCTTTCACGATGTCTTTAAAGGATGCTGCTATATTATTAAAATCCTGTTGTTTGTCTGTAGACGCCTGAGCCTCAAACAATGGGAGAGGGTACCTTCAGATATGAGCCGTAATATTTGGTGACATAGGGACTGTCACACTGGCTGAGCACCGTGATCTCCTGCTGTATGTCCTCGATCTCATCTTCTGCCTCCTCCAGGTCGATGATCTTGATGGCCACCACCTCTTTAGTGCGATTGTTGATGCCTTTGTAGACCTCGCCAAATGACCCCTTCCCAATGCGCTCCTGCTTGGTGAAATACTCCTCCGGATCAAGCCGGGAATTCTGCGTTAAGAGAGACAGTGCAGTTATGATTTGAGCGACGATAAGAAATGTACCTGCAAATCAATTAGGACTGCAACTAACAATTACATTTATAATCAACTTTTAATTCTTCCATTTAATCAGACTGATTTTAAATATTACATAAAAAGGATATCAAAACAATTATTAGAAAAAAATAAATCAAAAATCAAAAGCCAGAACTACCACAAGGTAGACCACAATCGTTCATTCAAACTAGGGTTGCACGACATTGTAAAAATCTGATATTGCAATGTTTTATTTTTCTGTGATAAATATTGCGATAAAAATATTACAAAGCATATGGTTACCCCACATAAATACCTTGTTCAGTTGTTGTATTTAAAATATTGTCAGGTTTTTGTGCTCAAACAACTCTTGTATATGTACAGTTAAGGTCAGTATTATTAACCCCACTTTGATTTTTTTTCTTATTTTAATAATTCCCAAATGATGTTTAACAGAGGAAGGAAATGTTCACAGTATGTCTGATATTTTTCTTATGGAGAAAGTCTTATTTGTTTTATTTTTGCTAGAATAAAAGCAGTCTTTAATTTTTTAAATACAATTTTTAGGTCAAAAGTATTAGCCCCTTTAAGCTAATTTTTTTTCCGATAGTCTACAGAACAAACCATCGCTATACAATAACTTGCCTAATTACCATAACCTGCCCAGTTAACCTAGTTAAGCCTTTAAATGTGACTTTAAGCTGTATAGAAGTGTCTTTACTGCCATCATGACAAAGATAAAATAAATCCGTTATTGGAAATTAGTTATTAAAACTATTATGTTTAGAGATCTTGAAAAAAAAAATCTGCTCTCCATTAAACAGATATTGAGGAGAAAAATAAACAGGGGCAAATAATTCCAACTGTATGTAGTTTCTTCCACATCTCATTCAAAGCCTTTTGTTTTGATTATATTTTTGTTATGGAACTGTAATGTGGTCAAGACTTGTCTGAATCTGTTTAACCCTTGTGTGCTGTTGAGGATGTTTTCATCCACTCTGGGCTGATTTAAAGTCATAATTTGGCCACAACTTTCTCTGTTTCGGCGAATGGAATCATTTTTTATATTTATGCCCCATTGACTTCAGTCATGATGATATCCATTGACTGCAAAGCCATGACAGCACATAGTTATGCATACTTGACTGTTGGTGGATCAGGTAAAATAAACAACATTGTCGATTGGAGTTGTAGTGCAAAAACAACTGCGAACATAGCGAAAGTGTAGTGAATTTGAACAGAGCACAAGGGATAAGCTGTGTTTCCCTGAAAATAACGGTACGCTTTAGAAAGTTCATCAGCCAATCAGAATGAAACATTTACAATCTGTGTGAACTAGAAGTTCCCTTATTCAAAATTTGTGTACAGAGAGGTCATAGTTAGTCTTCTTTTGGTCTTACAGGATGTGAAATCACAGGAAAAAGTTCACCAAGCTTAAACTTTAGAATCAAGTGACATGCAAAACTTATAGCGAACTTGTGTTTCTGGTCTGCTGCATTTTCATGTGGCCTTACAGTAGGAAGGGTGTGGCTAAGCCTATTTCGCCCAAGCTGTCAAACTGACATAATCAGAGAATAACTGTCATTCCAGAGCAAATGCTTAGGTTTTGATTTTTTTTTTAAAAAGTGAATGAACTTACAAAGATTAATTGGACACCCTAACACTTAAAACAATGTGCACTAGCAAAGAAAATATTGTAAATGTTGATTTTGTTTGGACTCTAAAAGCCCTGTCATATTTACGTACACACACACACACACACACACACACACACACACAACAAACACTCATATATACAGTACACATATATACACACACAGATACACACAAACACACACACACACACACACACACACACACACCAAACACATATACACACACACACACACACACATGCATGCATGCATGCATGCATGCATGCATGCATACAAATACACACAAAACTCCATTACAGATGTTGTGTTATAAATCAGTGGGCACTTTAAAACACAGACTACATCACATCTGCACAAACTAAAGCTGCTTCACTAAACAGCACGTTAATCTATACAATTTAACAGGACTGAAGCCGTAGCAAAAAGCAGACGCTTCATTAAACGGTTATCTTGACAACATAAAGTCAGGACCGCTTTAATTACTAAAAGAGAGAAATGTCATGACATGACAGCCTCCCCAAACGTTAATGTGATGCTACAGACAGCGAGATTAAAGCTCAGGGTGGATGCAGGATGAGCAGCTTCGGCAGGGCTGCGGATTTACCTGGTTCTGCATGTCGCGAAGGTGCGCCATCTCAGTGGATGAGAGCAGATGTAGCCTTTTCTGCCAAAGAAGGGGTGCTGACAAACTCTACAACGTTTTACTCTGGTTCCCCTGCTTAGCTAGCTAGCTTTTACATACAAAAACACCTCTGCATGTCCTGTTCGTCAGCCGCGTTTTCGGCCTCCAATCCCCTGATGGCGGACCCCGCAGCCTGGCGAGAATGACAGTTATGTGTCGTGTGACTCCATTTATGAAAGCATCAGCGTGCGAGCGAACCGCTTTCCGCGTGTTATTGTTTTATAACGATCAACGCAGGCTCGGGAGGCTCTTCATTTATTGCTTGCGGGAGAACAAAATAATAGGACCTACAGCGCATGCGCAGATTATGATTCAAGGAATGAGGAATTGTGGGAGTTGTAGTTGGACAGAAATTAAAATCCAAATTATTTTCCCATTTATCTTGTACGTTAGACCTTTGTGAACTCATTTGTCAATATGTTTCTGTGTAGTAATTGTACACTTTTCTTTTTTTACTTTTAATTTTGTTAAAGTACACATGAACTCAAAACTAACACATTGAATTTGTTTGCTCACAATGATGGTTTTATGGTTACAAATTCATCTATACAAGTCATTAAGAAAAAAAAATGCCCTTGTAATCTTTAATTAGAAACTGAAAATGCTCTTCCTTATTGTTTTTCAGATCCGCTTGTTAAGTTGTGATGTATCGGTGTGTATGAAATACTGTTTTCGGGTCCAAGCCACTACTCGTTTATGAAAATATTCGTTTATGGCCACTTTTAGTAATAAATCACACTTTAAAGTGAATTTTATATAAAATCATAGTACACAACATGCTTTGGACTTGTTGCTTCACAAATAACAAAATTGTAACATTTTTTAAAAATGTATCACTTTCTGGCCATCTTATATAAGACATGGAAATATTTATTGTGATCGTGATTTTCACAAATATTACATCGCTTTGTAAATGTTTATTATTACCATTTGATGAGTCTCCCCTTACAGTTTGATATAGCACCTGGACCCGGAAACCGCTTCGCATGATGTCACACTTAACAAGGGGATTAGGTCTGTCTGAGCTGAGGTATGGACCCTTTACATTTCTGGGTTTCTCAGTAGCGGAAGTTGTCATAGTTGGGTAAACGTAGAGTGCAGTCAATGGGAGAGTACAACAAATACATTTTACAATCCTATTTGCTGAAATAATCAAATGAAAACTCAACGAGGGTGTTATCAAAACTTGCAGAAAAAGGAAAAAAAATATGAGACTGATAACGGCAGCCAGAAGAGAGAACAACAACAAATGTTTTGTATTGTACCATAGACACTGCATAGGAAAAACCTTGCACAAGGGGTAATTAGTTTTAGTGTTTTGATGCAAAGATGATATAATATGTATATAAATACATAAAAATTCACAAAGGTTTTAAAACATTAAAACATTCAAGTATTTAAGAATATGATGACTATTAAACATCATAACAGTCTTGTGAAAAGGGTCCATTGAAGGGTCCAAATGAATCTGGAATTGCCAGTGCATATCATCAGAGGAAAGATGTTATTTAATTTTTTTGAATGAACATTACAAAAGCACATAAATAATTCATACTAACCAATGGAGTATTGTAAAAAAACAAGATCTGTCAATACTGTTCTCATGGTGACTTTTCTGTCCACTGAAATCTACACTAAATAGATTCATTAGGCTTAACAGAATAATCCGACTACATGAACCGATACATTACAAATACTCTTTACTAAGCAGTGGCAAAGCTACTGTAAAAATCTGGGGCCCTATTTGTGACAATATTCAATGAGATTCTTTAGTCAAGATTGAGTTTTGGGAGGGAAGAGGAGACCGATTCAGGCCTCTGGGCCCAGTCTTCAGCATTTCCTGCTTACTATACACCTGTAAGCCATAGTTGGCACTTGATGCATGAGCAAAACACCCCAGATAAAGTATACAGATTTCTTTTTATGGCAAAAATCTTAAAAATATTTAAAAATCTTAAAAGTATTTAAAACTTTAAAAGTAAAAATCATGTTCCATGAAGATACTTTTGTGAATTTTGTATAACAAAAAATAATTTTGATAATATGCATTTGTAATATGCATTGCTAAGTGTTTCATTCAGACAACTTTGAAGTCTGTGACTTTTATCTCTGTGTTGATGTACTTCCAACTGAAATGGAATATTCAGTAGGGGCGGGGATTTGTTTTGTGCATCATTGTGTAATAGTAACGGTAAGAGGGGTGTGGTTAAAGATATGACATACAGTTGCTATGGAAGCCCTCGGCTTAACGTCAACAGAAGAACCCCTGGCACACCAAACGCAGAAGCAAATGGTCAGACTTTAAATGTAGATTTAAATTTTTTAAGTGGATTAACTTGCATTATCCATTTTAAGAGTAACAATGTGAGCTAGCAAAATAAACATTGTAAATTTTGATTTCATGCAGACTTTAAAGGTAATCTCAACCTAATATCTCCTATAATGACAAACTACATCAACGAAAAGCTTGTTTATTCAGCAAGTGATGTTCTTTTTTATATTTTCTTTTAGGCTTAGTCTCTTTATTAATCAGGGGTCACAGCAGAATGAACCGCCAACTGATCAAGCCCGTTTTACGCAGAAGATGCCCTTCCTGCCGCAACCCAACACTGGGGAACACCTATACACTCTTACATTCAAACATACACTACAGCCAATTTAGCTTATTCAATACCACATGTCTTTGGACTGTGGGGAAAACCGGAGCACTCAGAGGAAACCCATGCAAACACTGGGAGAACATGCAAACTCCACAGAGAAATGCCTCAGCAAGTGATGTATACGCTTTTTTAAATTAAACTTACGATGGGTTTGTGATCCAAGGTCACATATCATTCATTAAAGGTCAAAGCTGTACTCAAGCATGATGATTATTCAAGTTAAAGAGAGTGTCCCAAGAAGTGAATTATCATACCTTTTAAAATTTTTAGGATTACCACTACGGCTAGTCTATACTGATGCATGCACATACCAAACCTAATGGAGGTCTATTAAGGAGTCAGACAGGACTTTAAACCAATGCATTGGTTTGGAGAGGATTAGCCTGCTAAACATAGACAGATAATAACTTACTCGGTCAACCACTAGAGCAAAGCATGAATGAACTTCCCGCTGATCCCTACAGGGAAGAACCATTGGTCTTCATGAAATAGGCACTTAATGTGAATGGGCTCAACACCTGTCTGTTCTGAGAAAAAAAAATCCTATTTTTATTCAGAGTGTGCTTCTAATAAATCAATAAACCTTTTTAATTTTATGTGTAGCTTAAATTAAGTGTCAAGTTAAAGTCTTTCTTAAAAAAAAAACATACCTCTACGTTAAGCACAGTGTGCAAGCTGTTATTCTATATTTTATTGTGATATTTAAAAATATTTAACTTTTTAAAGATTTTATGATTTTTACAATTATTTTTATTTAGGGGAACTCCTTGATAAAGACCCCCTCGAAAAGGCGATGGTTCATCTCAAGGGGTTATCCCATTTTATAAATTAAAATTCATATTTACTAATATCTGTAGGCCTAAAGCACTTTGGTAAACACTTGCTGTGTTCCTTTAAAAAGTACCCTCTATAAATTTACTTCGATTTCATATTGCATGTTGGTCTGTTGCATGAAAACGATTTGAAGAGTTTATTATTGTACATTTGATTTGGTATAGTTCATGAACTAAAAGCATTGTGAGCACTGACTGTCAGGATGCCATTGACTGTTTTATATTTGGACTAAGCCGTTCACTTGCTTGATTAGTGGTTACCTAAGCGTTCCAGGTAGAGAGAGAGGGAGAAAATGCTGCCAAGTGTGCGACTGAGGGCACAAATGAAGAGCCACTTCAGGACAGATCCAAAATATGACAGAATGTTTTTGTTCTCCCAAGAGATGAAAGAGGAATGATGAAAGTGATCAGCGGAAGTTGATTGATCGATCGATTAGCCTAAAACCAATCGCTCAGGAGGGAGTTTAATGTGGGCTGACCAGTCGTCTTTTTGTTTCACCTGATTGGCTATTTGACTTCGGGAAACCTGTTTCATATTGAAGTTATCTGAACTTTCGCCGTGGACATGGGCTTCTTGTTATTAGCGGAGTCGGTGGGTTGTTTATGTAGGCTACATTACTTTATCCAGTGAAGTTGCGGTGGTTTGTCCTCGTGTCAGACAAACATGCGGGACATGAACGTGTTCGCGCGCTCCTCCGTGCTCGCCGCCGAGATGATGGATGTGTTTGATCGCACTCACACGGAGAAAGAGCTCGTCTTTCAGTCCAAGGAGCTGTGTAGAGACTTCATTCACTCCAGGATCACGAGAGAAGGACTGAGTTGGTCAAAAGTCGAGCTGGACCTGCCAGAACCGCGCGGAGTTCTTGTAGACGTGTCTGTGGTGCTGCTTAAACTGGGTAAGAGAAGCAGGAGTGAGTGGGAACTGAAAGGAGATCACCCAAAAAATTATATTCAGTCATCATTTACTCTCTCTTTACCTGCTTCAAAACTGTTTGAGTTTATTTCTTCTGTTGAACAGAAAAGAAGATATTTCGAAAAATGTTGGCCTTCCATGTTTGTTTTTCCTAAATCAAGTTTCTAACATTTTTCAGAATATCTTGCTTTGTTTTAACAAAAATGAAAACTCATAAAAGTTTGGAATCACTTGAGGGTGAGTAAATAGTTAGTATGCTTTATTTATTTATTTATTTAATTTTTGGTAAGGCTATCACTTGAAACTCTTAACAGGTGTGTATGGTAATGTAATAGTACAGTAAGCTATTTATCTTCTAGGTCAGCCTTCAGATCACGCAACTTTCTTCCAATTTTTGTAAGTTGTTGTATTTGGAGAAGTATTTATTTTGTTTCTGATGTCATGATTCTGGACCTTTGAGGACAACCAAAAAATAAACATTTTGCTTGAATGACCACTATTCTGAATACTGCGAGTTTCTGGTGAACACACCCCTCTCAGTATCGGAGCATATTTAAAATTAAGATTATATTTTTATTGTAACTTAACAACAAATGGATGTTTAACAGTTTACGATGTATCGCATACTAACACACCACCACAAACAGATAAAAGAATATATAAAGATATTAGACGCTCTCTAGAAAGGTAATATGTTCAATGGTCAGTGCAAAAATGGAGTAAAACAACATAGTGCTGAATACAATAAAAGGTGTATATATGCATTCTATATGTTATAGGATATCAATGCATGTCAAGGTTGTATTAATTAGTATGGGTTTAAGAAAAATGTTAACATTTGCTTTATTTCGTAACATTACTTCCAAGTTTTAAATAAATATATATTGTCATTTAGATAAATGTTTTAATTTGTTGCAAATAGGGATGGGACCATAACCACTTTCAAGGTTTACAAAAGTCAAGGTTTTAAAACCGCCAAAGTTTTCTGTTATACTGTTCCTAAGGTATATGCAAGTTGTTGTTTTTTTTACGTTTTTCACAACTATTCTATTTCGTTTTTTAGGGCAGCAGTTTCTCCAGCAGGAAATGAAACTCTACATCAAAAGCCACTGGTCCAAAGTATTTTAAATGTATCTCAAAATAAAATATACTCAATGTTCAATGAGGAAAATGTTTTAGTTTTTTACCCAGACATTTAAACAGAACATATTTTAAAGCTGTTATTACAATACCGTGAAACTGTGAGATTTATATCCAAGGTTATCATGCTGTCAGAATCTTATACCGGTCCATGCCTAGTTGCAAATGAATGTAAACATGTCTGACAAAAACAGCACCTGTTTTGTTGTATTTTGCCAAAAAAGTTCTAAATGTCATTTTTATTTGAAATATCATCATTATTTTCCAGTATAAAACCAAACATGTTGTAGATCTAAATCCAAAAATAATTTGTACAAACAAATATGAAGAAATATGTCAAGTGTAAACTGGAAATGTGTATACCACGTTTGTGGTTTTGCACTTGGAGTTCTTGAGAGACAGGTTTTATGATGTACAGTACATGTTTTGGAGGATAAAGAGGGTATAGGTACAGGATTGAAATAATGTTACTGGTTTTTGCTTTTGTTTTACAGGTGATGAACTGGAGTGCATGCGTCCATATGTGTATCGTAATATCGCAAAGCAGCTGAATATCAGCGTATCGGTGGAAGCTGTGGTTTCAGATGCATTTCTCTCGGTAGCAACAGAAGTCATAGCCATGGGTAAGTGAGTGGCATAACAATATAACAGAGGCCTGTTTCAGAAAGGAAGTTAAGTGAAAACTCTTGAGTATGTTAATCTTGAAATGAGGGAAAATCTTGAGTTTTTTTGTTTCAGAATGGTAGGTATGTCAAACATGAGAAAGAGCTGTCAGTCAAGCCTGTCTCTAAAAGGGAGGTAAATTATACTGTCACCATAGTAACTTTACTTTCAGTCCCATCTCATTTTTTTTAAAGTTTAAGCAATGTCTAAGTACTTTATTTATTGATTCAAACTGCAAAAATGCTTTTCTCACGAAGTATAGTGAGGATAAATTTAGTGGTGTTGCCATAGATTACGGCTTTTTAAATGCTTGGTTGAAGTGGGGATCTTAAGGGACTTTATGATCTGATTCCAAAACAATCCTTAACTTCAAAACTTCTGCTGTACATTTACATCTTTACAACATTACATTTCAACCAGAATTAGAGTTTACTTGCTTGTCTTTAATGATTGGATTCCATGTATGACAGAACTTTCATCTTAAAAAACATTTTATTAAAGAATTGTTCTGCTTGAACCGGCTTTAAATGTAATAAAAAGAAAGATTATAAAGAGTAATTATGAAGAGTAAACTTATTTCATAAAACCACATTCATTTTCTTAAAAAATATCAGATTTTTAAAAATTTGTTTCCTTAATTTACTTTAAGGAATTTATTTTAAGGAAAGAAATGTACAGCTAAAGTCAAAATGAGTAGCTGTCTTGTGAAATTATAATTATTTTAAAAATATTTCCCATATGCTGTTTATCAGAGAATATTTTTTTCAACACAATACATTTAATAACTAATTTCTACTAACTAGTTTTTTTGGTCTTGGTCATGATGAGTAAATCATATTTTACTAGTTATTTTGCAGGTTACTAGTATTCAGCTTAAAGCGTGAAGCAAGTTTTAAAACACAGGAATGCTTCATTATTTGCAGCACAGTGCAGTAGGCCTAGATCACTTTCATTTACAACCCATTTACCGACCACAAGCCTTCACTCGTAATGGAGTGTGCCATAATGGTCATACTATCCTTTCTGACCTTTTAGTGATTTTATAAAACCACTGACACACTGGACGAGTAGCACAGCTCTTCACAGTGTCTATATAATGACCCAAGTTTTCGCTTTTGCGTGTGTAAGGAATTTGAATAGTGTACTGAAGCTGGTGTCCTGACATTTTATCCTACCCATCAGATTATGCTACTAACACTGTATTTGAATGGTTCTGAGGTTGGGGTTTAGGATTAGGTTGGTCAGGGCATTATTACAGCTTCATCTCATACTACTCCACATTAAAATTTACACTGGTAGCAAAATCTGATGGGTGGAATATTGCGTCTTCAAATTGTGCTACATACTTTTTGAATGGGAAGTAGGACAATCTGACAAGGTAGGATCAGAAGCGCAGAGCTTTGCCTGTTATTATCAGTCTGTTCAAATTCTTTATCATGCATGTGTCTATCAGTATCGTTTTTTGTTTAATTTTAATACAGAATCAATTCTGAACTTTTAAGAATCGATTCAGAATCATTAGAGAAAGAATCGTAATGCATTGATTTTTATTTTTTCCTTCCACATTTAACTTCTCTTCACTTAACTTTATTCATTCATTTTCTTTCAGCTTATTCCCTTTAGTCATCAGGGGTTGCCACAACGGAATGAACCACCAACTTATACACTCATATACTACTGCAATTTTAGCTTATTCAATTTACCTATAACACATGTCATAGACTGTGGGGGAATCAGAGAAAATCCTCACAAACACAGGGAGAACATACAAACTCCACACAGAAATGCCAACTGACCCCGCCAGGATTCAAACCAGTGACCTTCTTGCTGTGAGGCAACAGTGCAGAAGGGTACAGAAGACCAAACAGAAGATTAGAGTTAGCTAAACCTCCTTATTAAATCGTCACCTTGGTGATGTGGGCATGACTGACCTCACTGGCCTTGCATTCATAAACAAAATATTTTTTAAATAAATGTAATAAATATTAGTGTTAGTAATTATTATTATTATTATTATTATTATTATTATTATTATGTATTAGTACTAATAAATTCTGTGCCTAATTGGGGCTTTTTTGGTGGGCAAAGTGATAAACTGCAGAGTTGCACGTAAGGCCATCATGACTACTATAAATGGAGTGAATTCAGAGATTGTGGGATGTGTTCCAGATGTAAATTAAGCAATGTAAGCCTGAGCAGGGTCTGAGCTTCAGTCTTGGACGTTAATTTCATTATGTTTGTTTTTATTAAATTACAGTGAAATGGTCTTTACTGGAAGAGCAGTTGACTTGAACCTATTGTTGCATTTGAGAGGGCTATTTGATCATCTGCTTCTCTCAGGGTTTAACGACAACTTCTTTTTTCAGAACATGAAAAAAAGAAAAGAAAAACCCTAAAAAGGACATACCCACATTCTTCCCGTTGTACATATTTGGTCGCATATTTTATCTTGGTTCTAATTCTATTGATGCACATGGTGGTCCACAACCATGGAAACATCACTTCTCTCTGCCCACATTGATCTTGCAAACTTTTATGTCCTCTATAATGTACTCTAGTTCTGTGAGGAATTATCTCAAATGAAAGCTGAGAATGGAGGAACATAAACAAGGGTCATTGCCTCTTGGCACATCATTAAATTAAGCGTTTTCTAAGACTTAATGGTGTTGGCCTTCCTGTTACTGTCAGCACAGCCGAGCTGCATTGCTTTGTAGTTGAGCAGGTTGCAGTTTAACCCTTCTTCTACTAAATAAACTCCGTATTTAAAAAAATAATATTTTTTTTGCATAAATCTGTTAATCAACCTTAGTCCAAAACTACTAAATGTTTTTAAACTTTACAGGATTTTAACTCTTTAATCACCAAGTTCACAAAAGATGTCACTGATTTGGTGAAAAAACACATACAAAATGACATTTTTTCAGCATAAAAGGTAATTGTGGACTAGATTTTTTGCCTTTTATCACAGTCTTGGACATGTGAATGATGAGCAACTACATTGTTGTACTGTTGGTGGATGTTTCTGCATCATTGACTTCCATATAACCACATTTGATGGTGCATAAATACACAGTCTTTGTTTTTAATTACTCCATGTAGGTCTCAGAGCTAAAATGCGTATTTTGTAAAAATATAAAAATTTCCAGTCCACAGTTACTTTTTATGTTACATTGCATCTACAAGCCAACTAATTCTCATTAGATTACAAGTAGACTGTTAGGTTAGGGTTGGGGTTAGTGTAAGTTGACATGTACTTGCTAAGTTTCTTATAGTCAGTTAAATGTCTGTTGAAGGAGCATATCAACATATATTAAGCTGACTGTCTACTAATTCTCAAATGGACCATCAAAATAAAGTGTTACCCATAATTTTTAAATGTGGCAATTAAAGAATTAAAATCCAGTAATTTTCTAGACAATTTAGTAGTTTTGGTCGGGACTGAGGTTAATTAAATTTATGCTAGGAAATTTGAAAATAAATTTAATCTGATGCATTTTTACAAGTTTAATTCGGTGGATGTTTACATCCCTAACATAACAAAAGGGTAGTAAATCTGCCCAGAGTATCATTGTTTTTTTTCCCTCAAATTATATGTGAAAATAAGATTTGCCACCATAAATCATTCTGCTTGCTGAAACACAGAAAAAGTTATGGCCAAATTAAGAATCAAACTCTCCTCAGATGATGTAAACATCCCAACAGTACATAAGGGTTAACTGTTTAAGTTGTACACAGTAAGCTGTAATATCCTATATAACAATATGTCAATATTAATAGATAAAATATTTATAGCAATGAGTAGTTCAAATGACCTGTGTTAGTTAAATAATCACAGTGAAATGGGAATGTTGAATTAATTCTTTAAAATTACATTTTGGTGTTAAATTTCCAAAAGTGATTTATATTGAGGTATAGTGTGCACCTTTCAGATAGTATTTATGAGAATAAAATGCTAAAATATGGGTGAAATAATGATATATTGTCATTTAGAATAAATTATATAATTGGGTAGAACTGAAACTACATATTTATTGACTACTTATTCAAATATACAACATGACTAAAATTTTTACATACTGTATGTTAAATAATTAACACTTTGTGCTGACAATTGGGTAAACTCCAGTTCGAAGGATGGATGCAAAGATTTAAAATGACATCACTTTGGGGTTGTAGAGATGCTAATCTTTTATTGTGTTATAAATGGGAATATTTTTACTGCTTTTAAATTGTTAAGAGGATGTTAGTTGATAGTCTATAAATTATGGTAAAAAAGGATTATTTTGCTCAGGAATAAAGTGAAACAGGACACATTCTCTAATGCATGAAAATTGTAAATCTCATTTGTTCCTTTTACATTTGCATAAGATACGAGCAAATTGACATTGTAACCTGCTGTATAAATTACAAGAGGGCATTTGAGGTGCTTAGTTTACCTAAAAATGAACATTTATTTACAATTTACTCACCCTTAAGTGGTTTCAAACCTTTACAAGGTTAACACAAAAGAAGATATTTTGCAGTAAGCTGAGAACTTGTAACCACTGACTTTCATGGTAGGAAAAAACCAATACTATGAAGGTCAATAGGTTACAACTTTCCAGCTTTCATCAAAAAAAAAAAAAAATGTCCTTTGTATTCAACAGAAGAAGAAACCCTAAACAGGCTTGGAGTAAATGATGACAGAATTTTCAGTTTTGGGTGAACTGTCTCTTTAAAGGCAATGCTTTTCTAGCTCTGCTCATAGAATGTTTTTTACTTTTGAAGGAATCACATGGGGTAAAGTGGTGGCCATCTACGCTGTAGCTGCCGGGCTTGCGGTGGACTGTGTGCGACTGGGCCATCCTGTCATGGTGCACACTATTGTGGACAGTCTGGGAGAGTTTGTGCGGAGAAGTCTCGTGCCATGGCTCAAAAAGAGAGGAGGATGGGTAAGTGCTCGTCCTCTGTACTAAACCAAGACCTATCCTGACCTCTAGAGGCCATGTTGTTGTTGTTATCCACCTGCAGACAGTTCCCCCAAAATTGAAAATTCAATAAAAAAAATCATTTACTCATCGCTTACTCATTTTGAGTTTCTTCCTTCACAAAAGAAGATAATTAAAAGAATGTTGGAAAACGGTAACTATTGATGTCCATATAAGGGTTCCCAAGGCCATTGAAAGCCAGGGAATGTTTTTATGTCCAAGTCATAGAAAATCAAGGATTTTTTTTTTGTCACTTTAAATTTTAGTGTCAGTTTATGAAATTGGCATTTGTCAATACTATATCAAGCTTTATCCTCACGTTGTTCAACAGGTTTTGCCTATTTTTTGGTTATTTTTTTGCACCACTTTTATTTTTCACTCATCAACTGGCCATCACTTAAGTCAAACTGTAGCTGCTAACTAAAGCAGACACTCCAGGAAAATCATTTAAAGAGCTATGAAAATTACAACTTCAAAGACTGGGTGCTTGTTTCTTTTTTTTTTTAAATCTGAAATAAATTATCTATTGTTGCTCTCTCAGTGACAATTAAATTCATGACAACTATTTTAGATGCGTACATAAAAATATTCTAGCTCAAACTCTTTTAAATATTATGCAAAGTTCGACATTTCCTTGTTTTGCCATTCATTATAGGCCATGGAGGCTCAGCTTTTTAGTCAATGAAAATCAGGGAATTTAACACTTGGCTACCATAGAAGTCAATGGAACTCATTTCCAAAATGTAAAAAAAAAATTTTTTTTTAAATCCTGTTTTGTGTTCAACCTCAGGAAAAAAACTAAAACTTATGCGAGTTCATTTTTATGTATCAAAAATGATATTTTGCTTATTTACCCAACAATGAGATGGCTTTTTCCAGTTTGTTTTCCAGCTCATCAGAATACAAAATGTGCGATAAACGGATTATAGATTTATTCTATGCCAACCCAAAAGGGCATAAGGTGTGTTTAAATGTATGATTTGTTTGTTTAATGTGTGTATTGATATAAAACAGGGGTCACCAACCTTTTGGAAACTGAGAGCTACTTCTTGGGTACTGATTAGTGTGAAGGGCTACCAGTTATTAAATAACACATTTTTCTTAATTTACTTTTAATTATATGTTATTATTAATAATTAATAATATTCATCTATGTGAAGACATTGATCATGTTAATGATTTCTCACAGTAGTTGTCAACAATGATTTATCAAGTTAGATAAATATCAATATGCAACACTTCATTTGTCTGAAATTGTTTTTAAAGTTTTTTTTAATACATTATATAACTTAAAAGTGCTCTGGTGAGCTATTTTTAGAACAGGCCCGCGGGCAACTCATGTGAACCTGGCGTGCTACCTGGTGTCCCCAACACAACTCGTCCCATAATGTGTGGAGATTTAAACCACACTGAACTGAACGAAACTGAACTTTAACTCTGAAATCTGGACTTTACTAGAACTTTGAAGCTGCTTTGACACAATCTACGTTGTAAAAGCGCTAAAAAATAATTTATTAAATTTAATTTATTTAATTTAATAATCAATTCATGAATTGAATTGAATAAAGATAGCATAAATAAACCTCTCTAACACTAATGAGGAATCTACTCAACTTGTTTAAATATTTTTGACAAGTATGATTATTTTGCATTTATGTATTTCAGAGTAAATCACACTATGCGTGAGTGTCAGACAGACACTAACATGAGCTGCAGAGCTCATTAATATTCATGGCCCTTCCAAATATGGTAAAAAACAATTGTATTAAATTAGGGTCAATTCCTTGGGTTGGAAATGGGCCTGTAAAATGGTTTATGGAGAATTTCTGCACTTACCTAAGCCCACATACGGTCTATTTAGATCAAAGAATTTAACATGTATCAATCCATTCTGTGGCACATTCAAAGAAAGTTTGTAGCTGAAACCATGGCTCTTTGTGAATTATTAAATGCAAATCAACAGCTACTCGCAAAAACCCCAAATATTTATGGTCTTTTGAAGTGAACTTGTGACCTGTGCACGAAACATTAATAATCAGTTTCTGCTTTCATTTTATAGCATTCATTTCTGTGATGCATTAAATGACCAGGTTTTCTTTGTCTTTCCCAGGTTGACATTTTAAAATGTGTGGTGAACATGGACTCTAGAGCTCATGTCCATTGGTTATCGACAGCAGTGTTAACATGGAGGGAATTCATAAAGACTATGTACGTCTACCTGACGAAGTAGACTTGCGCATGAATTCATCGTGTTGACCGAGGACTCTATCTTTCCCTCTCTGAACTGTTTGTGGAGTAAACGGCCCCTCACAAAGGTCACAGCACAATCACTCAGATTTAACTGCACCCTAATCATCATTTACCTGCTTGTTTCTTTAATACTATTCAAAAGACTGAAACAATCACTATGATCTGACACTGTGTGGAGGGGAAGGTGCTGGAGTAACATGATGTCTGTCTTCCTTTGGTTTAAATGAGCCAGAAATAAGGTAACAGGTAACGGAGTCGGGTGGATTCACCCTATACTGAGGTTTTATATTGAATGAATGGAGCGGTGAGTGAAAAGTTTGACAGTCGTCAGATTTTTATTTTTTACAAAACTGCGTAATTAAGATGATGTTTGGAGTGTCACTTTGCACTTTCAGTTTGTACAGTTTGTGTGTGTTTGTGTATAACACTGTTGTCACCAGCTGTACACATCTTGAAATAAAGGTTTTAATGTGTGTACTGAGGAAGAAATTGACTGTTTGTACAGAGAGATGTCTTCAAGAAATATCAGGGATATTGTGTTTAGCTCACAAAATATGATTAATCTACTCTGCCATTAAAATGTTTTTTTTTAGATTTTATTTATTTTGAAAAATCAATAAGACAATATGGTCATTTGTTCCTCAAGCAGCATTAAGTTAGCACAATTTGAAATGTTAGCTGTTTACATATTTTTTGTGCCACTTTTTCCAGGGTTCTTTTATTAGGGCCCAAGCACCGAAAGTGTGTAGGCACCTATTGTATTAGTTCCAGATCTTCTTATAATTCCGGCTTTCTCTTCTTCTGCACTGATCTTCAACAACAACAAATTTGGACTCTCTAACTCAAAGTAGCGCCACCACTTGTTTAAAATTTCACTTAGGTTTATCTTTATAACTTTTGAACTGTATGGGCTACAATCAAATGTTTTTCCTCTGATTCCTTGGCTCAGGCCGATTCAAATACACCCTATAATGTCAATTTCTGTCATGAATTTTTTTTTTAGTTTAGTTTAGTTTATTTGTTTACAGGGTCAATGCACATTAATAAACATTACTGTAAAATGTGCCAGAATTTTTCATCCGTAGACCCTTTACAGAATGTTAAAAAGTCACACCTAAAATAGAAGCACAACATTAAACATTAAATACACTTTCATAAGAAATATAGTTAAAAAAGTAAAGAAAAGAAAAAAAAGAAAAGAAAAAAAGAACAGACTGATGGGAGCAGAGGACAAAAAGCCAAAGACAACAGTACAAATGTGTCAAGAATACAGTACTAATGCTGACAATGCTGATTTGTCAATAACCAATTTCTAACATGAGACTGAAAAGAACGAAAAGTGCATGATCTTCTAATTGTTGGTGGGATGGAGTTCTATTCCCTAGCAGCTCTCACTGAAAATACAGATTGACTGAATTTGCTTTTTTTGAGAGGAATAATGCAGTCTCCTCTGTCACCTCCTCTAGTAGTTCGGTGAGCAGTCGTTCTAATATTTATAAACTGATTTAATGGTGAAGTCGGGTTATGTAAAGTCTTAAACATTAAACAGATATGTACATATGTAATTAAATTTTCCCAACTAAGCAGGTTGTATTTCTTTAATATTAAACAATGGTGATATTGAACTGATTTCTTATCAAGGGTTTTTATGGATTGTTTGTATAAAGATTTAAGTGGCTTCAGAGTAGTGATGCTGGCTTGGGACCAAGTGGTTAAACAATAAGTGATGTGAGAAATGATCATGGAGTGATAATAGATTAGAGCAGCCTCACATGAATTCTGATCACGAATAAATCTAAAATTTGCTAAACTGAATCTGACCCGGTTACAAACCTTTTTAACCTGAGACTGAAATGATAGTTTTGAATCTATTAAAACTCCAAGGTACTTGTACTCAGATACAACTTGTAATCTTTCCCCTGATACAAATACATCTGGTACTACACTTAGCCTACCATTCTTAGAAAAAAACATACACACGGTTTTAGAGATGTTCAACTGTAAACAGCATTGATCTAACCAGGCTGAAAGATGTACCAGTGATTCTGTGAGTCTGTCTGCAACTTGTAACACACTACTACCATGAATAAATATAACAGTGTCATCCGCATACATTTGTATGTTATTGTTAGGACACATAGATGGGAGATCATTGATATATAAAGTAAAAAGTAAAGGGCCCAAAATAGATCCTTGTGGAACACCTGTGGATATACCTAGAGGGGCAGATTTGTAATTTTGTATATTAACACACTGTGTGCGACCAGACAAGTAAGATTCTATCCATTTTAAAGTTTGTGGTGAGAAGTTAAAACCAACTAATTTGGACATGAGAATTCTATGATTTACAGTATCAAAAGCCTTCCTAAAATCAAGAAACACAGCCCCAACCATACCCCCCTTATCTAATAAAGACTTTACTTTTTCAGTAAAGTAGCAATTTGCCATCTCACTTGAGTAGTTTGCTCTGAAGCCAAACTGCAATGGATGTAAAGCAAAAGAACTATTATTTAAGTAATTTGTAATTTGTGTGGCTATCAGTTTTTCTGCAATCTTTGAAACTATAGGTAAAATACTGATAGGTCTGTAATTACTTGAAGAGTGTGGATCGCCACTTTTAAATATAGGCACAATGACAGATGATTTCCAAGCACTGGGGAACATCCCCTGAGAAATGGACAGATTAATAATTTTGGTGATCGGCTTTACTAAAGACTCACTAATGTTTTTTAAAAGTATCACATCCATCCCAAATATATCTTTTGCTCTGGATGATTTAAGAGATGTAATTGCTCTGTTGACGTCTGATTCGGAAACTAACCCTAGAGAAAAAGCTTGTTCTACTGTATTTACTTGATGAACTTCTGAATAATTGGGAAAAAAACACTGTGTGATTGAAACTACAGAGTCCACAAAATAATTATTAAATACTTCAGCTATATCAGCTGGCTTATTAATCATTTCCCCATTTACCATTAATTCAATTGATGACCTATCTTTTCTTTTATCTCCTTTTAAGTAGTTCAATTGGTTCCATATTAATTTGGAGTTACCTCTTGCTGCTTCAATTATTCTCAGGAAAAAATCTGCCTTTGCTTTTCTCATACACTTTACCACCTTGTTTCGTAACATAGTGAAATGTTGTCTATCATGAGTCAGCTTTGATCGATGTGCAATTTTTAAAGCAAGATCCCGCTTTTTTATTATTTTTAAGATATCAGAGTTCATCCAGGGGACTGTATGTTTTTTGTTTTTAGGCTTTAAAGTACAGCTAAAATCTGTCATTGTTCTTTCAAGTTTTTTTGTGAAAATTTGACTATCCTCATCCTGATCAGTTCCAGTTAGTAATTCATCCCATTCAATCTGAAGGACGGCCCTTCTAAAATCATCTAGTTTATGTTTTGGAACACCATAAGAATCATGTTTCCTAACAAAAGAATTTAATCTCTTACTAGATAATTTTCTGGCGACTAAAATTAAATTGTGATCAGATATGCCTGTTAACATATTAAATGTTTTTAAAATTCTGTCTGCTCTGTTACTAAAAATTAAATCAATTTGTGATCTTGTAGAATTGGTTAATCTTGAAGGCCCATTAATCATTTGCTGAAGATCAAAATGATCAGTTATTTGTTTGAGATGCTTTCTAACTATTTTATCATCCCAATTAATATTAAAATCTCCCATAATAATGACTTCTTTACTAAAATTACACTGTTTTAATACTTGTTTTAGGTTTTCATAAAAACTAACATTTGAAGATGGTGGACGATAAATTACCATTAGTGTGAAAGACATTTGTGGCGATTTTTTCGCTATTTAAATTTTTTCATAAAACCTATTTGACTAAACTCATCCTAGTTTGTCCGATTTTCACCAAAATTAAATCACATGACCTTCAGATAATGCTGACCATTCAAGTTGGTTAGGCGATCCGTTTTTAACTTGCGAACAAATTTAACGTTGAGCTTGCAAAAATTGACTTAAGGTGTTATCTCCATAATGCATTGACGTATTTACACCAAACTTGGTGTATGTTATTACAACCATGGTTTGAAGTGAGCTTCAGCGTTTCGGCAGACTGCCCCCTAGTGATCCGGAGATACAAAAAAAAAAACTTGTTTTGCTTATTCATTTTGTACAAAATACATAAAACTGGTCTCTTTACATCCTGCCAAGATGTCTGATTTTCCTAGGTCAACCATTTTGGTATCGGCCATTTTGAATTGTCAAAAATTATGTCTGCTCTATTTTACGGACACATTGGCGAATTATAAAAATCAGTATGGCTGCGTCTGAAACCGCATACTTCCATACTATATTGTACGCTAAAATCAGTATGCGAGCCGAGTAGTATGTCCAAATTCATAGAATTCGAAAAACAGTATGCAAGAAGTACCCGGATGACTTAGTACTTCCGGTGAGATTCTGGAGTGCGCATCCCATGCACGCTGCGCTATCCCATGATGCCCTGTGTGCGAATTTCTGAATGGGAGTGAAGCGACAATTGACGCAAGTAGGTTGCGTGACTATGACAAAATGGCGGATGTAGTACGTCTGAATTCCCTTCCTGCTTTTTACATTCATACTGTATGGAACGTACTTCTCTAACGGCTGAGTAGTATGTTTAAATTCAAATGCAGTACCTACTGAGTAGTAGGCGTTTCAGACGCAGCCTGTGTTTTCGGAACTGAGCCCTGAAGGAGTTTAAAGTTTCGTCACAGCAGCACCTTTTGGTTAAATGTTATAACAATAATTCTAAAAGTGCTAATAACTTTTGACAAATTTAGCCTATTATTATAAAACTTGTCTTGATGCATTTCTTGGGTTGTTCTGAGAATAACCAATACCAATTATGCCTTAATTAACAACTTCCTGTTCGCCATCTAGCCTTGGGTCAAAAACCTTCTTTTTTGAACTCCTACATTATTTGGCTGATTTGCACCAAATTTGACTCAGATCATCTTCAGACCATGCTGACAAAAAGTTATTGAATTTGTGTCGATAGGTTTTAGTTTACACCAACAACAAATATGCTGGCATGATGCCAAATTACATCTGAGGCTGTATCTCTGTGATGGTTAAAGATAATGACACCAAATTTTAAGTCTATCGTTGTTGCCTCACACTGACCACAACATAGAAGCTTGTAATAATGAAACTTACAGATTTGATAACTTTTGACTGCATATGCTTGTTTTGATGAGTTCCAGTTGCTCTGTAGCTTGTTGCCATGCTTGTTTATGATGTGGCCGCTGGGCTGCTTGGTCCCGATAATTGCTGTTTGCAGCTATATTTATTATTATTATTATTATTATTATTATTCTTTTAGAAGGGATAGGATTTAACTATTTTAACATTAGGAATTCTAAATATTTATTTATTTTAAAATGTTAAGCCAAAAATACAAATAAAAGTGCAGATTTAACTGTTGACTAGAAATTACCCATAGTAAACAAAACAACTGCACTTTTAATCAAGAAAAAATAAATGTGTATTTGATACTACTATAAAAATATTTTATAATGGTATATGTACTTTTAAAAATGAGAATACTTTTTAAATATTTTCTTTTAATCAAATCTTCCAGATAGCTATGGTGCTGTGATCACATTCCTTCAAGTGACATGAAGGTCCACACTCAATTTATTCACAGGAGAAAAGAAAAAAACAAACAAATATTTTGTCTGTGAGCTGTCATTTATTACTCATTAGCAAAATGACGTATCCCTGAATTGTTGTTCAATTTATTAAACATGTTTAACATACAAAGTTTCCTCTTTCATACACTTTTACTGGAGAGTAAATTAATTCCTAGTAGACATTTTAATAACATCTAATCTGTAAACTTAATCTTATAGAAATGGATATAAAAAACAAAAACATGCTCATCAAAAACAAAATATGCCATAAACAACCTTAAAACAATTTCAGTTTGTAAAGAGACATTCATAGGTTTATTACAGTATCTCTAATATACATTATATAAACCTTTTTATTTGTAACATTATTTCCAAAGCATATTTTTTAAAAGACCAGATCAGTGCAAATCTACTTCTTTAGATGACGTTCATAACCATACATATATCACTGTTACCTGCAGACTGCAATAAAATATAAAAATCAATATTTGATGTCAGACTAGTACATAAACTGAAGTGCTGCTCAGAAACACACCTTTTCTTCCACATGACAGTGAGTTACTCAGTCCTGCGGTACGTGATGTGCAAATGCTGTGTCAGAGGCTGTCCATCCAGAGCCATACACACTGTCTGCTCCAGACGTCCATCCGCACGCAACTGAATGTGCCTAGAGATCTGATAAAAAAAAAAGTAGTTTTTATAGCATCAAATCAACATTTCTATTTCTATTCAAGTCGCTCAAGCAGCTATTTCTATTTTTATTATCATTATAATTATTCTATAATTATTGTAAAAATTACAAAATGAATAAAATAATTATTTAAAAAAATTATTAAATAGAAATATAATCATGAAGTGCATCTTAAAAGATAAAAATTTAGGTAAATGTACCATGACAACAAAAAATCTATTATGCGTCTGTAAACAAACTGTTCACTTTAGTTTCACTTAATACAAAAATGGGGTTATAATAAAGTTAACATACATTTTTATAATTAAAGGGCCATGAAACCCCCTTGTTTCTGCAGGGTGTTTTCACAGCTCTACTTTGGAAAAAGTCTAGAAAGTGGGCGTGTCCAGCTCTGTATAGGGGGAGTGTCGGAGGAGCAAAAGAGGGATGGTCTGTAAAATATTTGCATAAAAATGGGAATGTCGTTTTGCACGCGCTGATTTTCAGAGTCAAAACACACACACACACAGGGGAGAAAGACTGACTGTTTACGTGGACATCAGTAATCGAATTATTTGACAAATTATTAAATGGTGGACTTAAACTGCAGTTTGGCTCTTTCGTTCAGGGAATTCATTCATGCCCCTCGTGACATATTTGATTCGAGGAACTGCTCTAATAGTGTATTTTTCATGCAATGTTTGATACCGCACAGTGCCATACTTGCATCAATTAAGAGTTAAGCAAAAAGCTGCTGATTTTTATTTCAAATTTACTCAAACACAGGTTTATAAATTTGAATTATTTTAAATATTGTAACATTTGTGAAATGTTTATCTGGTTGATGTGTTTGTAAAATTTGGACAATAAGAGAGTAGTTTAAAATAACAACTAACTAGCTTTTTATGTTGTAAAAGGGAAATAGCCCTTCATTGTAATCTTCCATAAAAAAAGCACATAAATTAACACTATTCTTTTTATCCAAAGTTTGATGTAAAGCAGGGCTATTCAATTAGTTTGTCATGAGGGCCAGTTCATGAAAAGCATCCCAAATGAGGGGCCGGAGAGATATGACTTGCAGTCTAAAAGATGACAAAATAGCATCCATCCAACAGCCCATATGCTGTATTTTTGCTCCTTAGACACCCACGTTGGCTTTTTCTACATTAAAATGTTGATATGTTGTATTTTGAAACTACATAACATCACTGCATTGTACAAAATGTTTTTTTTTTTCAAACATATTTAAATGTTGTATTTCAAAGCACAACAAAAGCAGTGAATTGCTTAAGTAGGCTTCTCTTACATTCAAACACATTCCTATGTTGTTTTAAACGGCGTAACAATTAGGGATGCAACGATTATAGATTTTGGTTGTACGATTATAGCCTGAAGAATAATCATGGTTTCACGGTTATCACCGTTATTATGTTTTTATTAAATTTAAAACACTACTAGTTTAGAAAATAACAAGAAAACTGCTTATATTTTAAAGTGTTGTTTATTGCTATTGACATTGACATATTGCTACTTTTATTTACAATGAAAATAAATGACAGAAAAATGAATAAATAAATAAATATAAGAATAAATAAAAATAGTATTTGTCTAATGTTAATTTAAGCTACATATTAGCTAAGAATTTAAATTAACTGTTGTTAATATCTGCGTTCATACATACATAATCATTTGAATAATTTGTAGTAATACGTCTAACATATTGTTTGTTTACATTGCACTGAAAGCCACGCACAACTCTCACCACTAACGCGTGAGATAATTTCTACTGTGTGCACCTGGAGGGTGCGAGTGCGTCGGCCTACTTGCAAGACATGTGCGCACCGCTCCCAATATGCGCACATCTCCATTGAAATGAATGAACTGGTGTGCGGAAAAGATGCAAAAGTGCGAAAAAGAAGAACGACATGCTGCTATAGTTAATCCAACGTATGTGCGTATAAGCATAACTTTGTTTAGTTTTAGCAGTTTTGTTCCGCAGTGTTGAGAAGCCTTTGAGATTACGTAACAGTATTGAATTAATAGTGGAATCGGCTAATCGTTGCATCCCTATTAACGGTATCAGTGCATTGAACAAATAGCCTTTTCTACAGACATATCCAAATGTTTTCGGCTGCTTGCGCCACTCGCTTAATGTTAGGTAACTCACGCTCTGCGCAGCCTTCAACTTCCACTGCACAGCTCATGCTGTATTGAACAGACGCATGTCACTTCATAACTATAGCGGCCGTTTTTTTAAATGAACTAAATTCACTTTTGATGTCTTAATGACACTATTTGGAGGGCCGGAACAAATTGCTTGGGGGGCGGATTTGGCCTGCGGGCCGCCAATTGAATAGCTGATGTACAGTGATCTTAACTAGAACATAAAGGCAGGGTGGGGCATATAGTAGCTCCTCCCCTTAAAAACACCCAATAGCGTGACACTTTTTAATAGTAGCTCTGCCAGTTAGAGCGGTTAAGATCAAAGGCATCAAATGAAAAGCAAATGAGAAGCGTCCTAAAGGGGACGAGGCAGGTCAGATACTAGAGAGCATTTGATTGGTCTGATGATTTGATGAGAAACTGAAGTATAAGGTGACGTCAAACAAATCGTAGATTCATTTAGGCGGAAGTGACAAACTGCAAGCTTTGGATGTTTAAATCAGGTTTATATCTTCTAAATGTGAATTTTGTCAGTGTTTTGGAGCACATTAGCTTAGATAGATATTCTTAAGACTAACATACTGATACTAACACCTAAAAGCATAATTTTAATATCATGAGACATTATTTTAATTATGCTACTCTGTTAATCTGCTACTACAATTGATGCCCTTTTGGGGCAATTGATGGAAGTCGGTAAGCTTGTTTTCTAAGACCTGCTGAACATGAGGCTGCTTGGCAAAAGATGTTCTGGCCAGAGCAGTGCTTTGTAGAGTCAGCTGCTGTCCGGTCAGTTCCCCTTCCTCAATCTCCACCAGTCCTGGAAGAGACATGAACAGGGTCTTAAAAAGATGCACATTTACATGGATGGACCTATAAGATTTGGACATTTTCATAAATCAAGCACCTGAGTTCTGTGCAATGATGAAGGCCACCCTGTTGGTGCCCGGCTGAAGCCTGATAAATCCACACTCCCTGTGGAGAGGCTTTTTGCTCTCGGCATGGAATGCATTAAACCTGAAATAAATAATTTACAAACAATGTTATATTATCCCTTTATATGAAGCTCAAAGCTTGGAATGTTACTGGGGGTTATGACAAGACTTTGAATTCTTATGATATATGTTTTAATTAATGTTAATGAAATCATTATATATGGTTCTTCTACTGATAAAGGGTTGAAACTGCTCAGTCGTAGAACTGCAATATGGCTGTATATCAGCACTGCTGGTCTGCATGCAGTTAAGGCTGATTTAGGGGCCGATCACACCGAATGCGCTTTTTTGAGTTGAGGTGCCTTTTCGAATGATTTACAAACAACAGGGAGCGTTTTGCGTGCTGCTTGTGCGCCCTGTGTGCCTTGTGTTTTAACCACCTGTTGTACCTCGCGTTTTTGCCGTTGTGCGCTTGCAGTTAAAAAAAAAAGTCAACTCTGACTTTCGTTTCGTTCTCCAATCAAATGAAAGCAGAGGCGTGTTTTCCGTTGAGGTGCCTGCAGTGTTTGTGTTATCAAGACAACTACAGAGACTTTTGAAGATGGAGGAGAGACTAGCGGTCGCTGTTTTGAGTTATTCGGTGCTGTATAACTCACAAATCTTGAATGTTACAATATTTTTACATTTTTAAATTATATTATTATCAACAGCAACACTGGCGCATATTCTGCAGCTGATTCCGTTGTTGCGCAGTGACATAAAGGCACACAGAGCTTCTTTTTTTCTTGTCAACATAAAAGGCAGTGAGGTGCACCATGCATTTTTGGAATGTAAAAGAGCATTTGGTGTGAATGACCCCCTTTTATCCAAACAGCATTTGTGCGGTCGCATAGCCCTCACCGTGGCTAACGGCGACGCGCACCACTCAAATGCACCTCTACATGTTGCAACGATGCATAGCACAAGCTCTGTGATTGGTCGGCTTTGTAGCTGTGACCAGTGTGGTTGGGATTGAGAACCCCGTAAACCTGTTGGAGCGAGTGTTTACAAGTGTCGAGTCCGTTGAAGCAGCTCTAGAAACTGTTGTTTTGTGTTTACCTTATGATTAAAGGTACTAAATGTCCACTAGGTTAGGGCCTCCTAATTAGCAAGTTTTAGCTACTTGTAAATTAAGGTAGCATTCTGAAAAAACAAAACACCTGCGAAGGAACTGGATACAGAGAAACTTAACATAAGCTACTGCCATCTAAGTTTTCAGAAGACGATCGCTCGACGCAGAAATATAAATCAGCCTTTCGCCTCCAGCAGTTTTTGATTTACACTGATTTACAGCCGTATTGCAGTGCTACGAGTGTGATATTGTGTTAGTACAACAGATTGACTGGATGTCTTGACAACAGTGTCGCACTGCTAAACTATCGCCTTTGTTTTCATTTTGGACATTCACCAAAACTGCTAACAGTCACTGGGCATTTTGAACATATCTATAAAATATTCCCTCAACTTAAACCTTTAAAATCTCAACTGAAATGTTTATAATTCATGGATGTTTTTGAACATTAACGTATGACTGCTCTCGTTTTAAAAAAAGATAAGCCTGGAAAATGAACGGATCAACTTATTTGATTTATATGTAAAGTAAAGGTAATTGTTTTTATTTTAAATATTTTTTAAAGTTTGTAATAGTTACATAATCATTAAGCCAAATGTTTATCCAAGTTCTGTTGAACTTGAAAAACTTAAATTAATAAATTCATTAATTTCAACATAAATTAATTTCACAATATTACTTCTTTTACAAAACACTGAACTTGAGTATCAGACCTGTCTGATGACAATCTTGCTGAGATTAGAAAAAAGATTAGATTATAAAAAAGTATAATATATATGGTTTAAAAATGTATAGCTAATAGTTTGCACATCATTAATTAAATATGTCAATAAAAATGTATAAACTAGAAAAATTTCAAATGAACTATACTATATTTTATTTCTAGTTACCTTGAAAATTTATTTTATGTTTCTAGTTTCAGCTAACCATGGCAATCCTGACTTAAACTGCAAAGCTTAAAAAAAATCACAATTCTTTTGTTACTTACATGAAGTTGACGACAGGCTGTCCTACGTGTGAGAAGTGAAGAGTCTCCGTGTACCGAAAGGGTGCGATGGAGGGGAAGGACCCCTCGCCAGGCTCGTCGGACTGCCAGGTGCCCAGGAGCCAGTCCAGTGGCAGCACTGCGGGGTTCAGGTCCGCTGGGGAAACAAAAATTAACCTTATAGTACATTTCATAAAATATCTCAGCAGTAACACTCACATGTACCTGCTGACTGTTTGGCTTAGTTTTAATGCTAATGCATTCGACGTTTGACCTACAAACGATAGCTCGGTAAATAACCATTAACGTAGAAAAAATATGACAATCTAGGTAGTCAAGTGTCTATGAATCTCAGTTAAATCGCCATGTTGTTCTGTCTTACCAGAGTAATTGAATGGGCATGACATTCCGAGTGAATATAGACGAAAAACAACGAAATGTAGCTATAGGTGAGACTTCATTTATTTCTCGCTGTGGCTGCAGAACTACTATCTGTTTGTTTTTGCCATCGCACTGCGTATCAACTTCCTGATCAGATGATAGGAATTCTGGGAAATGTAGTTATTTCACAATTAAGTCGAACCTAAAGAAGGAACACTTATATATAATTCATTTAATTATTATTGTAAGTATTTTATTTATTGACTGAACAGCTATATATAATATATAATTTATATATAATAAATAGCAGTAGCCCATAACAACAAATAAATTATGTCAGCAATTTAAAATTTGTTTCCAGTTTAATATAACTTATATTCCTAGTTTTAAAATATTATCCTAAAATTACAATCATTCTAAAACCAGCAGTTACATTTTTTAATTTGAAAATTACACTTTAAATTGTTTGGTTTATATTCAGCCTGTTATGTTGCCCTCTAGCGAAATTATCTTGTAAGGTCAAAGGCCAGCAGGTTAGCTCATTGTACTAATCATGGCTAAGCTTAGTGGTCTTAGTGAGTTTCTCAGGACTATAAGACAAGGCCTTGATCAAACTGAACAAACCGCTCGAGCGGAGGCTCAGAATGGTGACTGTGTGCGAAAGTGAGTAACGTTCGTTAATTCATTACGTGGGTTTAAATGACGCCTCACGAATATTTTCATCGATAGACTGAATGATTATTTTGTGTTTGCATAGACGGAAGAGTCACGTGTCGAATCCTTTGCAAACTGAAACGAGCAAAACTGTGTTTGAAGAAAGCCCTAACAACTGGCAGGAAAATTATTTGGAGAGGTAAGTAATTCCATTTTCAAATATTGAACATTTATAATATTGTATAGAAGCATGGGTGAAAGTGGATAAAAGGCCTGTCGTGGACAAATGACACTAAAACGTACAGTAGGTGGCGCTCTAGTAAATTATTCTTTATTTATTATCATATATATATATATATATATATATATGAGCAATTCCATGAAAATGTCAACCTTGCCATGAAAAGAAAAATGTTTTCACCAAAATTGCGAAACCGTTTCTACATTTTTTGCGCAGGCAAGTGTTTTACAGTACTTTAAAAATACTTTAAAATGTCTCTGTCCATGTTTTCAAACTATTATATTTGATTTACCAAAGTCAAACAAATGGCAATTTCACGTCTGTCACATCCATAACGAAAAAGTGTCACATCCATAACAAAGCTTTTCCCTCAAAAATGTCAAAATAAAATAAAATCAATCAGTTTTGTTCTATAAAGAGCCAACTCTTATCCTTTTGTTGAGCATTATTTATTTTGGTCTGTGCAGTTTAATTCACAGAATTTCTACGAAATATGTTGTATACAGTAAACTCGCAGACTTTTTTGTCACATCCATGACGCTTGTTTATTTTCCTCATTTAAAGTATAAAAATGTTCACTGATTGAATTTTTTTGATCCCATAACTCTGTGGTAAGTTGTTTTGGAAAAATATAAACAGATGGTTCAATATAATGTTAACGTATACTTTCTCTGCGAATTTATGTTTTGAATTTTTGCTGCAAATGTCACATCCATAAAGCTGGAATCAGCCATATATATTTAGCCTATTTATGTATTTCACAAGTTTGTATATATGTATGGGCTGGTGGTTGTCGCGGACAAGGTTACGGCAAAGGCTTGGGTACGAAACCCACCTTGGTGTGTGGATCACATGGCACTCCGGTGTTTACAGCAACCTGAGTTTGATTCCCGCATCAAGGTTCTATGCCAATTCTTCCCCTCTATTCTCCCCACGCTTTCCTGTCTATACTCTCTACTGTCCTTTCATTTAAAGGTGAAAAAAAGTTGAGTACATGAGACAAAATGAAAGGGAACAAGGATTTTGGGTGTCACAGAGGCGCAGTGGGTAGTACAATCGCCTCACAGCAAGAAGGTCACTGGTTCTCTGTGGAGTTTGCATGTTCTCCCCGTGTTGGCGTGGGTTTCCTCCAGCTGCTCCGGTTTCAGTTCAGTATTTGGTACAGTACAACAAGAATAACAACAAATCTCTAGTACTTGCTTGTTCTGTTTATTTTGAACAGGCTGAAGTGTTTTGTCACAATCAGCTAGAGTACTGAGAAGCATCTTGTGATGCAACAGGAAAAAATAAACGCAATAATGAAACCTAATTTAAACTTTATAATTAGGAAATTGTGTATTCATTTCCAAAGCAACAGAAAAACAATAATTGTGTATTGAATTTAAGATTCAATCAGCTTCAAACCTGAAATCTCTTATAATGAAAATGCAGCAATGTGTCTATCCATAACAGTAGGTGCAGCGAACAACTGTTATGTATAAGAGAAGAGAGAGCACTCACTTACTCACAGACTGACTCACAATATGAGCTCACAAGATGAGACATGAAGAGTTTGGATGCAAACCCCTTAAAATTCATCAAGCCTCTTGTCTTGAAAATGAGCATTTTCATTTCTAATAGCCAGTAAATAAAATAACTTTTTTTCATAAATGTCACTTCAGACAAATCTTTGGTTTTTAACAAAGTATATTTTCTTTTGCGTCAAAACTAGCTAAATCCGCATCTGCTTTTTTTTTTTGCAAAAACCTCAAAATCCACCTATCTAGACAAGAATTAGTTGAAAATGAAGATTCAGTTAAAATTATTTTACCAAACATAAAACACATTACACAGACCACCTGAAACGCATAAATCTGTCAAGTAAGTGGCGGTTTATTCCATTGTGATAAACCAGGGAAAAAGCAGAAGGAAAATTAATGAATTAAATCTCGAGTAAGTGCATTAATCAATAACAATAAAACATGAATTAAATCTTAACTATCTGGTGTGATTTCTGATATTTTGGATTTAGATTTAATGTCAATAGAACATTTTAAACATTGTAAATTAGGCTTGCGAAATTCAAATAATGTAGTGTAAAAACATTGTGAAACATCAATATCAGTGCATTGTCCATCAATATAAAAAGCTTATCAGACATATAGGTATTATGAAGTATTGTTAATAATGTAAAGTTTTATATATTATTAGCATCTTTTAAAAAATAGCTTACATTAGCAAATAAAACACAAGGTAGTCCTACTTGGCAAAAAGTGGATGCCTCTTAGACAATTTTAGAAGCTGTCATTCATTCATTCTCACCTTACTTAAGGTCTTGGTCCCGTGTTTATCCTCATAGCATCCACGTGGGGTAAAAGAACGGCATCTTAACTCTGTCTTTTGTTAAACGCAGTTGCCGTTTAATTTATAGTAAATCGGACTCATTCAAAGCAGTGTTGCTGCACAAAAAAACTTTATGAATGCATGTTAACTTCCGAGGGTACAGTGTGTTTTCTTTTTCTTATACTGCACAGAGTTTTGAGGTAAGAGACGTTTTTATTTGTCATTCACTGACAGACGGACAGGCTCATCCAGTTCATCAAACTCTGTCTTTTAAAATCGAGAGTGGAATAAAACTCATAAAAGCCGGCGTATCAGCGCGCTGCTACATTGAAAACATATGATTCGATTCGCGCTTCTGATTGGCTCTGGGGATAAAACGGCTTTTGCTGTCAAAGGTAGGTGCAGTTTAGCGGCTTTTGCCAACAAACTGTTATTTCTGAATATGCTGAAGCTGGGATTCAGATGATTTCAAGCAAAAATATTTGTTGAACATGTACTACATGCCTAAAAGTCATTCACTCTGTCATGACAGTATCCCATTTTTGGTGGAAGTGGCATTTAACGGCTTTTGCATCTGAACTCTTCATATCATTTACGTCTTTTACAGCACCGTATTTCGATGATTATAACAATTTCTACTTTCACTCACAGCAGGGCTAATTTTTAATACATTGTGTCAGTTTAAGAGCAGTGGACACTCTTAAGCACTGTTGTGTCACGGGTCATGGTTACAGACATAAAGATGTGTTCTTTGTAAATGGCTCCTCAGTTGTTGAACTGCTGTGGTCTTTTCTGTCTAACTCCAGTGACTGCACATCTGGACTGACTGTTTTTGTCATGGTAGCACATGAACTAAGCTTTGGACCTCGTATTGTGATGGTTTGAGATGAATACATATACCGTTACACCCCAAAGTTTGGACACACATTCTCATTCAAAGAGTTTTCTTTATTTTCATGACTATGTAAACAACTGAAAATATGTCATATTCTAGGTTCTTCAAAGTAGCCACCTTTTGTTTTGATTACTGTTTTGCATTCTCTTGGCATTCTCTTGATGAGCTTCAAGAGGTAGTCACCTGAAATAGTCTTAACTTCACAGGTGTCAGGTTTAATAAGTGGGATTTCTTGCCTTATAAATGGGGTTGGGACCATCAGTTGTGTTGTGCAGAAGTCAGGTGGATATGCAGCTGATAGTCCTACTGAATAGACAGTTAGAATTTGTATTATGGCAAGGAAAAAGCAGCTAAGAGAAACGAGTGGCCATCATTACTTTAGAAAACGAAGGACCGTCAGTTAAAAAAATTAGGAAAACTTTGAAAGTGTTCCCAAGTGCAGTAACAAAAACCATCAAACGCTACAAAGAAACTGGCTCACTGGGCGGTTCCTTAATTCCAAGAACGCAGAGAATGGACTTGTGTTCTTGTAAAGACTGGTCTTGCTAGGTTGCTACTGTAGGTCTCCTCGGAAGAACGAACTTGAGAGACTGCGAGGACGGAGAACGCGTTCTGTGAGAAACGAGATGCTGCGTTCTTGCTGATGGTCACAAGACCCTCATGCATCTTTAACCAAAAATGATTTAAACATTGCAGCATTCATACAACGATTTATTGTTTTTCCCCTTTTTACAATATATACTCCAGGGTTCACCGCTAAGGATTTTTTCTACTGATCCAATCGGGCCAGTGGATTAGATTTTTACTTGCCCTGCCAAAATTTTTACTGGCCCCACCAAAAAAAATAAAAGGAAAAGTTAATAGCTATTTATAGTCACATATTTTAAATAATGGGTCAAAATAATGTCTGTGAATCAAACATTTTAATAATTAAAAATGTTAATAAATGTATAATGAGCAAAATTCAAAGTGTTATGCAAACAAAAAGAGCAGTATTGAAAATGTGGAGGTATTTTATTGCAGTTCAAAATTATTAAAAAAAAAATGGGTGGCTGACTTGTCAAACTGATGGCAAATAGTGCAAAACATTACTTCATTTTTTGACGTGTTGTTTCCACGTAAATGTCTGCTTCCAAGATGTTATAAACAGACATTTTCTTTTAGCCTTATAATTTGATGTTGCCGTTTCTTTGCTGTTCTGATTGTCACCAGGTTATGGGAACAAAATAGCATGCTCAACATCAAATCACATAAGAGGAACTAAAAAGCAATATGGTGTTTACGACATCCCAGAGAAGATAGCATTTAAAGACTTAAAAGCACAAACTTAAAATGCACGCAATTGACAAATATTCACAGGCAAATTAAACTTTAGTGACAAGGCAACACTGTCCCAATCGGGCCAGTAATGATCCTTTATACTATCCCAAGGGTCTCTCACGCTGGCCCTGGGCCACCGGGCAGTCCTTATTGTTGAGCCCTGTACTCTGCATAAAGACTTTACAAATACACTTTCCACAATACAAATAAAACTGATTTTAATAGGAATTTCAGCAAATAAACACCCTTAATGCATTCATACCTTTATTAAGATTTTCATGTTAATGTTTATATTCACTGTCTTATTCAGGTAAACTCCTGAGGTCAAAAAATTATATCTCTGAACTTTAATTATTACAAACCTATGTAAAATGCTGCGCTTCCCACCTCCAGCCGCAATGACTTCTGAGACTTCTAAAGCGAGTTCGATGCTCAAGTCTGCATCAGTGCGTCCTCTATCAAGAACACGTGGGAACTTTCACACGTCCTCTGTTCTTGCGGTCTTGAGTATTGGAACTTAACATTGGTAGTTGATGATGATGTTACATGAGAACATGAGGACACAAGACCGGGGAAGAACACATATTGAGAAACAGCCCAAGAGTCCCCTCTGCTGCTAAAGATAAGTTCATCCGAGTCACCAGTCTTAGAAAGAGTCTTAGAGTTCTAGCAGCAGACACATTTCTAGAACAACTTTTAAGAAGAGACTGTGTGGATCAAGTCTTCTTGCTAGAATATCTGCTAGGAAACCACTGCTAAGGACTGGCAACAAGCAGAAGAGACTTGTTTGGGCTAAAGAACACAATGGACATTAGACCAGTGGAAATCTGTGCTTTTGGTCTGATGAGTCCAAATTTGAGATCTTTGTTTCCAACCACCGTGCGACACAGAAAAGGTGAACGGATGCACTCTACATGCCTGGTTCCCACCGTGAAGCATGGAGGAGGAGGTGTGATGGTGTGCTTTGTTGGTGACACTGTTGGGAGTAATCAAAGCAGTCAAAGCAGTATCAAAGCAGTAATCAAAGCAAAAGGTGTCTACTTTGAAGAACCTAGAATATGACATATTTTCAGTTGTTTCACACTGTTTTGTTATGTATATAATTCCACATGTGTTAATTCATAGTTTTGTTGCCTTCAGTGTGAATCTACAATTTTCATAGTCATGAATATAAAGAAAATTCTTTGAATGAAAAGGTGTGTCTAAACTTTTGGTCTGTATTGTATATATGAGCAATATCCCACTCGTAGCACTCCAATGTGACTGTATATCAGCACCGCTGCAATGCATGCTGATAGCATCCCAGCTGTACAGAATCACTACCAAACATGTTGCAGTACTACGTGTATATACAACAGTTTGACTGGATGTCACGACAACAGTGTCACACTGGAACAATATTGCCTTTGATTTTATTTGGGGTAGTTCACCTATTTCGAACCTTCACCAAAAAACATTATGAAACTAACAAGATCACAAGTAAATGTTCAAGTTTATCACACATTTTTCAAAGTAGTATCAAACCCTTTTAATGCCTTACACTCTTGAACATCCCTTGCTCTTGAAATATTAAATAGAGGTGTTGTAGGCCAAAATTATCGCACTCCACTTACTCTACCATGTGTTTATCTTAGGTTGCCATCTGAGATCATCCTCAAGATTCTTTCCTCTCTGGATGCCTCCTCTCTGTTCAATATCAGCTTTGTCAACAAGCGGTTTCATGACCTGGCCAACAGCAAGTGAGTTTGTGACAGAAATCGTATGAATATGGAATAATAAATATTAACATGGATGTCCAGTGCTCTGTGGTCTGTGTTGTATGCTTCCGAGATTGAGAAGAAGAAGTGGAGACCTCGAGTAAGTGTGGCAGAAGGCATGAGAAGCACACATGCGGAAGGGAAACCTTCAGGATACTGGAAGAAGATGCTGCTCAAGGAGATGGCAGGATACAAGGACACCATGTGGAAAACAGAGCTAAAACACAAGAACCCACACACCGGCATGCCAGCTCTCACTGAGGAAGTGCTCAGGTAAGACATTTGCTTTGATTGGGGCAGAGAAAGGTCATACTTAATAACTAATTAATAACTAGTTCTATACAAATATACTGTTTAAAGTGTGTCTTGACAAATAAAGTACATTCTCAAAATAACTTGGGCCATAGTTGAGATTTACGAGAAATTTTATATTCTAACATTAATAATATTAAAAACATAACAGGATTTTCAGTCTTTGCTGTGAGGGCACTAGTCTGAGATTTTTATTGATCAACAGTCGCATCTCTGCTTTCTCACAACCAGTTCTGTTTCTCTATTCATCCAAAACATTTCTGAGGTGCTGACAGGTATTTCTTTGCTAAGCTTAGCGTTTTTGGTTGTCTCAAGAAAAGTTTTTATAGTTTTCAAGTAGCTGCATTAACACTCGCAAGACATGTTTGGAGCGATTTGTTGCTATTTTAAGACCAGTGCAACTGTCATTTTCACGTTTTGCACCACGTTGTTTAAATAGCTAATCCATTTTCCACCACTTTGTGGACTCATGGGCCTGCAGGTCTGAAAAGGAGTTGTGTTAAGGTGCATTGTTGGCGCGTTGCTATTTTGAGACAACTGAAATAGACTGTGCCATTGACCAACAAAAAGCTGGTCTAAAGTCCAGCGCAGAGTTTTTGTAGTTTAAAGAACGCATTATGTGCCGGAGCAGGTCCAAAATGTGTACACATTGCTTAATATACACAGCATGACACAAATATATTTACATATGAAAAAAATTAAAAGGAAAAAAATTTACAAAAATGAATATTTTCTACATAAATATAACCATTACCTCCTCCCTTGCGTTCTTCACCTTTGAAGTTTGAATCCACCTTTGGGTTTTGAATCCAGCTCTGTTATCTGTTTATTCATGACAATTTCCATTTGTTTAATGTTATTTTTCATTCATTCATTCATTTTCCTTCACCTTAGTTTCTATTTCAGAGGTTGCCACAGTGGAATGAACCACCAACTATTAAAATTATTGGTAGTATTTAATAGGCATATTTATATTTGCTTTAATATAAACAAGTTTAGATTTGTCCACCTATCATGTTTTGGAGATGTATGCGTCACCCTATGGGGTATAAGAATAGGATGTGTTTGGATATAACAAAAAATTAAAAATGGATATAAAAAGATTTTTTTTTAAAACACTTCGTTATTATTGTTCACTAATTCATTTGCTAGAAATCAGAACTGAATTTAGAAATAGTTTTGAAACAAATCTTTGTGCTTAACAAACAAAATTAAATAGCTAATGGATGTCTTCAGTAACTGTTTTCTTATCCACGAAAATAAGAGTAAAGAAAAGAGAAAGTATAGAGGCCAAATGGTTCATTCTTTATCCTCATGCTGCAGATGGTTTTGTTTCCACTTACAAAGTCCACCAAGTATATAGCAAATGCACCATGGCACAACGCAACAAAATTTGAAAGGGAATGTCAGATGAGACTCTGATTGGTTTAATACTCGTGTTATACTTGAAACACACCACCAACTCTACACATTTTCCTTGTCTGCTTCCCTAAAAACACCTGATTCAGATCATCAGCTCATTAGAAGAGACTGAAAGACCTGTGATGGGTGTGACAGACAAAGAAGATATTCAAAACATGCAGTGTTGGTGGTCCTCCAGGAACATGGTTGAGAGACACAGCTTTAGGCCGTACTCACACTAGGTACAGTTGCCTCGAACCGGGCCAAAGCACGCTTGTCCCCCCTCCCGTGTCCCCCGACGGCCCGCACTCACACCACAAACGGGCTTCGGCACGCTTACGTCATCGCTGCTGCGCTGTTCAGTGAAAAGCACTCTCTCACTCAGCAGCACAGTGGAGATTTCTCTAGTTATATCGTTTCAGTCGTTTGATATGCCGTCAAATATTTCGCCAAACAGTCCTTAGGGATGCGGGGACACACAGTCAGATATTTCACCGAACAGATCCGCCACTTTTGGCGCTCATAAACAATCATAAAGCTCTCGTGCTGCAGGAATGAGGAGGTCTGCTGAAGGCGCGCAGCTGTCGTGCAGTGAGGGGTTTGCGTCTTTAATAAACTACGGCAGTTTGCATTCACTGAACCGTAAGAATGATTAATAAATCCATATGAAACAGCCCCTTAAAAGTCACGTCTCGCTTTCAGTTTCGGGCTTTGGCGCGTTTTGTACTCACACACAAGCGTACCAAAGCCCAAGTGAACCGGTCTCAGGCACACCTTTTCCAACCGGGCCAGGGCCGGCCAAGTAAACCGTGCTTGAGCCTGATTCGGCGCACTCACACTTCTCAAACAATCCGGGAAACGGGCCTGGGCACGGTACGGATGGCATAGAGTGAGTAGGCCCTTAGATTGTGTGCTTAGATTGTTAAAATAGAGCCCTCCATGTACACTCTAGCTGATAGCACAGATGCTTTATACTTTTTTAAAACAGCTTCACCATGATTTATTCATTTTCTTGTCGGCTTAGTCCCTTTATTAATCCGGGGTCACCACAGCGGAATGAACCGCCAACTTATACAGCAAGTTTTTGCGCAGCGGATGCCCTTCCAGCTGCAACCCATCTCTGGGAAAGGCTTCACCATGATTTGATGTTAAATTCTGATTTCCTCTTCAAAATCCTTAAGGAAGGTGCAAACGCTCTGTCCTTTGCTGTCTCAGAGAAGAAACACTTTCAGAATGCCAAGGAGTTGTTCACATTTGATCGTGACACAGTTTTAAAATAACAGTCACTCTGCAGAAAGTGGGTGAATCTCAAATACATCAGTTTGATTTATTGATTTACCAGCAATCACACTTTATCAAAGATGGTTATCATATTATATTCATTTATTGGAGCAATAAAAATTATGTAATTTTTACCCATATTGCCCAATAAGTTGTTTGTATGATAAATTTCATGCATTCCTAGGTAAAGCTATTGTGAAATGTCGAGGAAGATGTGAGGAGCTACACCTGTGTTTTCTGTGTTTTATAGGAGATTACACATTCAGTGGGAAATCACACTTACGTTTAGGAATGGACGTGAAAGTGTCTACAAGCAAACACACACTTTCTTTGAGGATTCATCGGTTACTGTGTTTTGGAGTAATGGCTGCTGGCCATTGATGCACAATCTTGATAGCCTGAAGCTTCATGGAATCATGTGTCGACCTGTGGGAGCTCCTGGAGACAAGTATGAAAAACAGATTGAAATCTTTTGCATAATACTTGCTCTAATCTGACCAACGTGTCTAATGTGCAGGCCGAGGTGGCGCTCTCTGATCTGCAAGACAGCTACAGATAAATCTGTACACTGGGTGTTTCTTGGCTATGACAGGCTTGTGAAATTGCTGCAGTTTGGCAAAATCATCATCGGCGTCTGGCGGGTATGTTCAGGGTTCCCACAGGTCATGGGATTTCTGGAATATCCACGAATATTATTCCAGACACTGAAAGTCAGGGACTTTGAGATATATTTTTGTCAAGGAATACCTCAAAAACTTTTTTGTCATTTTAATTTGTAAATTTTGAGTTTAAAAGGCAAACCGATCTGTGACAAGTGAAGGGTGGGTAAATGATGACAGAATTTTTAGTTTTGGATGAACCATCCCTTTAAGTCCAATACAGGCACAAAGCTGTAGCTGTTAAGTAACGCGAACATGCACAGAAACATTTACTTTTGAGAAAAATTATTTTAAAACCACTGTTGTGCTATCAAATGTGGGAGAGTGAGCACTTTACAGTTGTGAGACGTATTGTAGTGGAGCACATCTCTAGTCAACAAGACCCTGGAGGCTGAAATCTTGTGGTGCCTAAAGTTCCAACCAGAGCTCCACTGGTCATCTACTGGCAGCTATAATGTTAGCTAGGAAGATATAATAAAACAAATGTAGCCTATTGCAATTTAACTTTTGCATCATGTCTTAAACGGATGCGACTGGACAATACATGATGCTTATTTCAGTGTGATCCTTATTTGTCTTAGTCAGCCACAATGGTTGTAAGTTTACTTTTTATGATAGATTAAGGCTATCATATATCAAAAGTCTGATTAAGTCTGATAACATAAAAATTACCTCTATTAGATTATAGGAGCATCCTTCCTGTTATTGTTAACACTTAAACACTAAAACCTGAACCACACTGTTCCAGTTACTGAACCACACTGTTACAGTTACTATGACCATTTATGTGAAGCTGCTTTGACACAATCTACATTGTAAAAGCGCTATACAAATAAAGCTGAATTGAATTGAATTGAATTGTTACACCGTAACAACTATAAAATAAATTGCAAATAACATTAATTAGCACCTTACTGTATGGTTTAGGTTAAGATGGTGAGTAGATTTTAGGTTAGATGCATAGAATTTTGCATATTTTATTCTAATTACAGTAAGTAATACTATATGCGTGACTAATTGTAAACTGTAAATATATACCAATAGTTTTACCATCATATACTGTAGGACTGCACTATATATTATTTCAGCATCGATCTGTTATAGTCACATTGCAGAATACGTAATGTCAAGATTATAGTTGATCAGAGTCAGTTCAGAACATGTGATTTGTTGAGCCATTGCAAAATGAAACCCCTTAAATAGAGTGAAAGTTTTTCATTTTAATGTGTTTTTAAGACTGTTTTCGATTTAAGCAAACTTAAACCAAGAGGTTATAAAGGTATATAAAACAAAAATAATCGTATTTAATTATTTATACAATAAAGACTCTACACTATACAGTGTTATTTTACCTAATATTATAACATGTTTACATCAATACTGTTAGATTCCACAGAAAACCATGCAATTATTTAGTATTTGTTCAATACAAAATGTAAAAATAGGTATTCATTCTAAATAGAGTAATATGTGATCTTGTAAACTTGTATTCATAATGCAATATATATTGCAGACAAACTAAATATCGTAGTATCAGTTTTGTCCAATATAATGTTCCATTATATACTGTTTAAATCATGAACTTCAGATTTTTATTTTATTGATGTTTGCAGGGCAACTGGAGAATCGCCTTTATCATGATCAACCTGCACTTTCACAAACTGATTGAAAAGAGTCTTCTTGGGTCAAGATTTTGGTATGAAACCTGTATTAATGGCAATATAGTCAAAACGTATATTGAAAACATCTCACATAATGTCTTCATTCACATCAATAGCCCCTACATACCAACAGAAGACAATGCTGTGGACCCTGACTGTGTTCGGCATGGATACACACTCCACATTGTGCTTCACAATCCAGTTCGCAGAATCATGTGTCAGCGTTTCTCCCCACTGTACACCAGCAGAGGTAAAGGCATCACTTTTATATAATTATTTTGTAGCACATTTTCATTTAACTGATTAATTTTAAAACTAGTTTTTTCAACAATTATGAGCAACCTTTTTTATTGTTCTTGTGTTTTTTAGTGGGGTTGCAAGGGGAGTATGTGCAGCTAAACGCTGTTGATTTCTCTGATTCTTCCGAACACATGCCTGTGGTGAGGATCTGTCTACCATGGCAAGCAGAGGGACTGAAGGGAAATGTTGAGGTATTGTACATGCGATTCATACTGTTTGGCCACTTTCAGGCTTCAGACTGGTTAATCTGTGCTGGCTGGCTATTTTTAGATCTTGTCTATAAATAGAGAACTAGGTATTAAGCTGTGTGTAAATGGGGAACAGTCGAGTCAAAATGGCTTACTAGATGGATTTCCAGTGTTTATTATTCATTAGGGTTGTAAGAGTAGGTCACCATGCCCCTTGGTTTGGGAGACATGATCTGTGTATTAACTGCAAATTTCATTCAGAACTTGTTTGCTGTTTTTCTGTGCGCATTGCTTTCTTGGTTCGGTAACATTTATCAGTTAGATAGCACAATGTATTGATAATGCTTTTTATCCACAATTTTACTTTACAAGAATACAATTTTGTCTTAACACAGGCAGTCAGATATTGGAATTGAACCTTTAATTGTACCTGCTCAAAGAAAACACTTTTTGAATGAATTAAATTTGCACAAGTACTCTGTAGAGCAAGTTACAGCACTGTGAGGTGTAGGGAGCAATGAATAACCGATTAGATTTCACTATTAACTGTGCTAAATGCCTGTACTGTGTTTTGCTGGCAGCTAGCTCTCTGCAACTCTCTTGTGGTCCGCCACTGAAGTTAAGTAAGGCTGCGCCTGGTCAGTACCTGGATGGGAGACCACATGAGAAAGCTAGGCTGCTGCTGGAAATGGTGTTAGTGAGGCCAGCAGGGGGCACTTAACCTGCGGTCTGTGTGGGTCCTAACGCCCCAGTAAAGTGACGGGGACTTTATACTGCTCAGTGAGTGCAGTCTTTCGGATGCAGCGTTAAACAGAGGTCACAGGATAGCCTTCAAAAAAAAAAAATAGGGGTTTAACCCCGGCATTCTGGCCAGATTTGCTCACTTGCCTCTGTCCATCATGGCTTCCTAACCACCAATCAGCTGATGTGTGGTCTGACGTAATATGGCCGCCGTCACGTCATTCAGGTAAATGTTGCACACTGGTTTTGGGTGAGAAGATTCCCCCTAAAAAATGTCAACTCTTTTAAATTTCCAGGAAAGCGCTATATAAATGTAAAGTATTATTATTATTAATTCGACACGGTTAATAATCGTAAAGACTTCTCAACACCGGATTTTAGCACAGAACAAAATTGCTGCAACTAAAAGTTATGCCAACTGTGTACTAGTTTAAAGTTACAAGCTTGTACACAGAGGCTAATACGCAGGCACACTGGATTAACTATGGCTGAATTATTCCATTAGGTTGCATTATTGACATCTGCAATCGGGTGTTCTCTGTTTACGTAGCCCTGTTAGCATGGTAATTTAGACAAAAGACTGTTGACAGAGCAACGTTAACATTCGTTTATAAAGGTTAAAACGATGCTTGCGTAGTTCTCGAATTGTATACACTTGTGGGAGTTATATGGTACGTTTACATTACTGTCTTTTGCAGACAGCAAGATATATGCTATAGGCTTGTTAGCCTTAGCATAGCTTCCCCTCACTTATTAACTTGAAACTCCTCACATGGATTTGGACAGCCAAATAGAAAAGAGTGAGGCTGCTGCTGAGCCATTTTTTTGGTCTTCCACCAGCCAAAAACTTGCTCAAGTTCTGTGTGGAAGCATTTTACAGTCAGTGGTGCTGCAGATAAAACAAAGTGATACTGTATGTAATGTGTGCAAAAGTGAAATAAACAGAGGCAGAGATATCAAACATCTGTCAACATCTTCGATGCATATTCATTGATTTTCTTTTCGGCTTAGTCTCTTTATTTATCTGGGGTTGCCACAGTGGAATGAACCACCAATTTATCCAGCATATGTTTTACACAGGGGATGCCCTTCCAGCTGCTAACCAGCACTGGGAAACATTAATACACTTTCATAGACACACATACACTACGGACAATTTAGCTTATCCAATTCCCATGTACCGCATGTGTTTGGACTGTGAGGGAAACCGGAGCACCCGGAGGAAACTCACGCCAACATGGGGAGAACATGCAAACTCCACACAGAAATACCAGCTGAGGCTCGAACCAGTGACCTTTTTTCTGTGAGGCGAGATAAACATATATATATATATATATATATATATATATATATATATATATATATATATATATATATATATATATATATATATATATATATATATTGGTTTATATTTATTTGAAGTCAGAATTATTAGCCCCCTTTGAATTTTCTTTTCTTTTTTAAATATTTCCCAAATGATGTTTAACAGAGCAAGGACATTTTTACAGTATGTCTGATGTTTTTTCTTTTTTTTATTTGTTTTATTTTAGCTAGAATAAAAGCTTTATGGTTAAAAATTAATTTTTAAAAACCATTTTAAAGGGCACCTGTGGTAAAAAATCTACTTTTCAAGCTGTTTGGATATACATGTGTGTAAGTATAGTTTATATACTGTCATATTGGGGTGAAATAAACACACCCAGTCCTTTTTTTCTTTTAAATTTAACAACATAACAATATAGATCGACCGCAACTTTACGTAGGAGTGCGGTCCCCCCGCCCACTAATATTGATTGACAGCTGCGCACATTAACATGTCTCCGTAGTAATGCATATACTCATATCGACAAGACAGGACGAGCGCAAAACAACCGGGAATAAAAGGTCTGTTCAGTTTGCTAGGATCATCAATCATCTTCAGACGTGATCAAGAGTGAGTTTTACAAGTTTAACATGTTTTAAAACGTGTGCACGTGTTTGAAGTACAGCGATTCACTTCAGATTCACTTCATCAGCACAGCCGTGTGTCTCTCTCACTCTCTCTCTATGTATGTGTGTGTGTCTGCACTACATGTCTATGCTTTGTGTGTGTGTGTGTGTGTGCGTGTGCGTGTCTACGCTATGTATGTGCATGTGTGTCTGCGCTACGTGTCTGTGCAATGTGTGTGTGTCTGCGTGTCTACGCTGTGTGTGCGTGAACTCATGGTTGCAACTCCACAAAAAACGCATCAGATACTGATTGGTAAAGTCCTCACTGTAGTATTTCTCACATATGTTACGTGAGATCTGCTTCCTGAGGCAGCCGAAGGCGTGTTGAGGCATGTTGCTGACAGGCACGTGGGAACGGTGGGTAGGGATGACTAGCCTTAAAGGCCCAGTGCAAAAAAAAAAACAGCAACAACCTTTTCCCAGCTATATTAAAGACACTTCAAACAGCTATAATAAATACTCTGATGGGTGTTTTGAGCTGAAACTTTACAGACACATTCTGGGGACACAAAATACTTATAATAAATATGAAAAAAGGGGTAACCTATGTGCCCTTTAAGGAAAATTATTAGCCCATTTTAAGCTACTGTATATTGTTTTTCGATAGTCTACAAAACAAACCATCGTTATATAATTTCCCACATTATCTGTTGTATTGGTGTTGTGTGACTGTGACTCATATCATTAGTTTACAAAGTTTTTCCTAACTGCTCGCCCTATTTCATTCGAGCCTGTGTGCTTTTTTTTTTTGTCGTTGTTGTTTGAGAGTTGAAGCAGTAGGTTGAAATCCCATTTTCTCCTGTTTTGTGGCGAGGGGAAAAAGTGAGATTTTTGTTTAGGGTTCATTATTTTAGCAGGTAAGTAAGGTATTATTTCCCCACAAGTTATTTGTCTTTTTGTTTATTATTTTGGCCTGGATTCCCTTCTGAAGAAATGCTTTCAGGAACTTTAGTTTGAAAATAAATATTGTTATTGCTTGCTAAATACCTGTTAAGGTTATTTTGAGCTGGGACAGGAGAGGGGGTAAACCCTATGTTTGTTATTTCTAAATTTAATTTATACCTGGTTATTGCTCCCACTAACCCTAGTCTGGTTGGGACGTAGCACAACCATATCGTGTTCCCAAAAGAAACTTTGTATTCTCATTCTTATTAAAACATAAAAAAAAAATGTTTTTAATTTATTAAACATTTTTATTTTTGAACAGCCTGAGATCCACCCAACAAAAAAGTAAAATAAAATGAAAAACCATAATACTGTAGTAATAGGTACAAACTCAGGATTGAAAGATTTGATACAGTCTCTCTCATACCAAGATTGTACAGTTCTTTTTTTATTATTTTTATTTTTATTTATTTATTTATTTATTTTGGCTGTAGTGTATTCCAAACTAACGATGTCCAGTAGATAGAGCCTGCAGGATAGAAAAACACTGACATACTCTTGCAAAACATTTGAGTTCTTTGGCAAAATATTTGAGTTTCTTGGTGAAACTTTGAAGTTCTGTTTCAGACGTATTTGTGTTTTTGTGCAAATGCATTCATCATCATTCAACTTCACTAAAACATTTTTTTTGTGTGTGTTTCCTTGCGAACATTGTTTTTTTGTAAATCACTTGCTCTCCCCTGAAAAACTTTATATTTCACTGTTTTAGTGATAAATTAAATTTCCTCCTTCATATTATTCATATTATACATACAGTCAAACATTATGTGAATGAACACAACGTTCTTGGGTTCAAAGTATGATTCTTCCTTCCATCTCATTTTATTTCATCTCTACTAGTGACTGTACTTTATGATTAAATTGCACCGAGAAACGTAACATTCTGTACTTGTTCCTCTGCCTTTAGCGTTGCTGTATGATGACTCTGACAGTCCTGGATGAGGCTCAGCGCCCCTTCTGGTGTGTGAGTTCACCTGTGAGGATGTCCAGTAATCCGAGAGTGGTGGACGTGGAGTACGAAGGTGAGCAGTTCATCATCCTTTATGAGGACGCGGAGGGGAAGGTCAAAATGACCTTTGTGTGGATGGAGGAGTTCCAGCACTTCTTCTTGGTGCAGTTGTTTACTGTGTTCTCAGTAGCCAAAGTGAAAAAGCACTTTTGGGGGTGAATGACTTTGATTGTGCTTTGAGCTCGAAGATCATTTAGAATATTTTTATTTTCCTATTTTATTTATTTTTTGCTCTTTGTTGATGGAGATATCTGAAATGTTTTGTTGTGGAGTTTCAAGGGCTTTAACGTTTCCAAATGAAGAAAAAAAAAACAGCAAATCTCAAAGCACTTAATTTAAAATTGGTAAATGTTGTTTACACACCTTTGTCATGTTGTTTCTCATTGTCAAGAATGAGAATACGTAGCACTGTTTACTATGCAAATAAACTTGCACTGTAGAACCAAAATGTTCAATTTATATTCATGATTTATTTTTCAATAAATTCTTTTTTTTTTTCGGAGGGTCATTCAAGTGCTGGAGAGATGCTTGTAATGTTACAAAGGACAATGAAAAGCACCATTCAAAATAGCTTGGTTTTGATTAAAATGGAGTCATAATGTACAATTTCTAATCAACATAGGCTCCATTTCACCAACTGTTATGAACACATTAAATATAATAACTCTTCATTTACATCAGCAGGCCATTTCTATACTACAAGCATCACAAAATACAGCAAAAATTGCAGGTCTTTAGGCTTTGCTTTTTCGACACTGCTTTAAACCGTCTTCAAGAGCTGCAAGAGCCTTATCAGCATTGGTCTTTTTGCAGTTGTATCCCATGAGCCCAATCCGCAATACCTAAAAGTCAGAGCATTGGATAATTATTCCTCCGTGTGGTTAAAAGCATCATCATGCGCTTGCGTATTGTTAAAAAGCTTTTGCTCACCATGCCAACGGAGGGCCCGAGTCCTCCTGTAAACTCGATCTGGTGATGCTTCATTATGTAAGCCAGCAGTTCCTTCCAGTTATACCCCTCAGGAATGGCAATGGTGGTGACTGAGGGCAATCTCAGATCCTTTTGAGACATTGTAATCTTTAACTCCATTCTTTAGGGTACAGTACATTATTCTCAGAATTAGTGAAGCAAAGTCAACAACAAAGTTACCTTGTCCTTAATAAACAGCTTCAATCCCAGATCTTCCAAGCCCTTCCAGAGATGCTGTGCGACCTCTGTGTGATGCCTCCATGAGTTCTCAAGACCCTTGAAAAGACCGTTTGAAATTCTTAATAATGTGACATCAGATATTACTCATTAATTTTTTTTTAACTAATGTCCTAATTGCCAGTTAGTTGGAAATATTTGTAATATATATGCATTACTATTCAAATAAATGCAACCAGATTGGTGTTGTCATGATACTGAATTTCAGTATTAATCAGTACTAAAATAAAACAAAGATTCCTGCTAACAGGGTTCTTACGGGTGCTGGAAATCCTGGAAAAGGCTTGATTTTTAATATAGTGTTTTCAAGGTTAGAAAAGTGCTTTGATTTTGGACAAAGTGCTTGAACCTGCTTGAATTTGAGTTTGCAGGGCTCAAAATTTGACTGTTTTGATTGCATGTTCGCACGATTTTATCTATGTGACCTCAAAATATATTTAGGAGCATATGTGCGAGTGCATAAATTGTTGTCGTGCGATCAGTTTTCATTGCAAAATGTTCACCGCATGCGCGTATTTATGGAGCTAATAATAAGCCAAAACAATCTGAATTTGAAGTGTGTTCAACTGAATTATTAACAATTGTAAGTTAATAATACTGATTATAAGCTATTAGAAATTTTTGAATTTGTATTTCTTAACTTGATTATTGAACATCTGAAGTTTAAGACAACTTAATTTTTTAAGTCAGAATTTTAAAGAACTTTTGATTTTTTTTGGTTCTGAATTCAAAGACTGCAGATACTGGGTATGTAAAAATACAGTTTTAAGTTTTTAAGAATTCTAATTAACACAATTTAAATTCATATTGTTTTGGCACTATTAGCTTTCTATGCATTTCTATGCAGGAGACATTCACCCTTAATGCATCTTTGCACCTGAAATACCAATCCAATGACTGTAAAAACAATAACAATGCACATAAAATATCATGAACGACTAGTCATGAAAGTTTGGTACTACACACAAACAAAATCTGACTGTAAGCTTATTTCGTGAGATATAAACTTTAAGTAGAAAGGGACCAAACTTAAAAACATCCAATAACTGAACTTTTTATATTTATTTACTTATTTTTTTATCATTTTTGGGTGAACTATCCCAATAAATCTATGCTCGAAAGTACTCAAGAATTTAAGTTGAAATGTCATATTGAGTTTTTTAAAATGTCACAATGGAACGTGCCATAAATGTGAAAAAGTACATACAACATATATAAACGTAAATAACCGTGGTTATTAGGTGCTGGAAAAGCATACAAATGCACCTTGAAAGTGCTTGAAAAGTGCTGGAGTTTGAAGTTGGAAAAGGTGCAAGAACCTTGGGCTAATATCTAAGCAATGTTGAGCGCGTACTTAAACGGTGCTGATTTGCCATTGTGTTCATGTGCTCAACAGAAATGACTGTGATTGGCCATGAAGGTCATCAGTTCACCACAATTCACCACTGTTTACCCAGTGCAAATGCAGATACAGACAGACAGTTATTTCACAGCGCTTAAATGTTAGCAGGAAAAGGATGTTTTTAAAATGTCAGTACCAATTGGTACCGTAATTCAATATTGTGACAACACTAAAACAGAAAATATAGTGTAAATAAATTTAGCAAGAATGCATTAAATGAATCAAACTTTATATTTCTAATGTTGCATAAATATACTGAAACAAGGAATGTCATCTTGCACAAAGACACTAGCCTAGGCAGCAAAGCTGTTTTTATTAGCATTCAGAAAACATCTTAAGTAGCAGATCGGTATATTGAAATCTTTTCTGAAGGATCATGAGATGCTTAATCATGAGGAGTAATGATGCTGAGAGTTCAGATTTGAGTTACAGGAATAATTTACATTTTTATCACATATAATTTACAATTATATCACTCAGTCATGCCAATTATTTGTTATTCCCCATTAAAACTGAAAAAAAAACTGGTAACCGTTATCTGGTAATTGAAGCAGACATTATACATTTTCGGGCAGCATTTTTTTCTTTAAAAATAATGAAAGGGATCATGAGTTGCCATCTGTATTTTGTACTTTTCTCAGACATCATAATTGATGCTGCTTTGCTCGGGGTTTTCAAATGTGATAGTTTTGCATTTTAAAATGACCAGGATGTTTATATAGGGCATGGAGTTTTGTTTTTTTACATCCAAAAAAAAAAAAAAAAAGTTTATAAAACCTTAAAAAATATCCTTAGTGAGCATAAGAAAAAAAGAAAGAAAATCTACAGAAAGCTGGGAGTGTGTACAGTATAATACGTTTATAATAAATGCCGGAAATCTAAGCCTAGTTATTGTTTAAACAAAAATACAACTGACAAAAAAAAGTAGAAGACTTTTAGTGTAAATATTTAACCTGCTATGAGTTAATTATGACCAGCTTGGTGTTAAATGTTTAAATATCGAGTAAAATGTGAGGAAATCTCCTACCGTTTCAGCAAGGATGGCTAGACTTTCCCTCAGGGCAAAGAAACCAGACACAGGTCCTGTGTGATGGTATCTGAAACGTAGTTAGTTTTTAGACAATCCTTAATTCAATACTCCAGACCAGTGCTTCCCAACAGGGGGTCCCAGCCCACACGGAGGCCTCAGCGAGCTCAATGGGTGGTCACGTTATATTTAAAAAAAAATGTAGCAGTGGACAATTAGGAGAATAATCATGTTCCCTTGGTTCATTTTATCCCCCACGAACTGCCAAGGTATGGATTTGCAACCCATTTGTCAACAAATCAGGAGAATGCACCATGTCTGTGCAAGAAGATCAACTGATGGAGATCACAAATGACGACAGCCTTTAAGGGGCCGTTAGCAAATCGCATAGTTCTAGAGTTTGCACAAGCGTTGTTGACCGGTCTGTGGTGATCAAAAGGTTGAGAACTAGGGTTGGGCATCTAAGCTATAATGCCGATCCGATACGCATCTCGATACAAAGAATACGATCCGATATATTAGCGATACATTTATGACATATTGCGATGCGACACGATACGATTCACACCCATATCACGATACGATGCGATATTTCAGCACTAACTAATTAAATCAAGTTTATGAGATTATGTAAAAGAGGATGCTGTGCCATTGAATGAGTTTGATTATTTATTAACCAAGCAAAACCAAGACTTTTTTTACAAACTGGCTCTTCTCTCAGAGCCAGAGTGTCAGTTTACAGTAGAGGGCCATTTTAGAACCTATAGCACATATTATTTAAGTATTTTCAAGATAAACAGAATGTATAAGTGCAATATATATTAAAATATATATATTTGCACTCTTTCAACATAAAGGATTACCATTGCACAACAAGAATTGTGATTTTAACTTTTCAACTATGAAAACAAGTTTTACAAAGATATATTTTGCCACTGATTATTCAAAACTTAAGGTTGTGAACTAGCAGTGTTATACTGCTTTGAAACATCACTGTCACTGTAAACAACAGGCTAATAAAAATATAACAAACCAGCAATCTTCTTGCTGTGAGGTGGTCAAACTACCCACTGTGCCACCCATTATTTTTATCATTATTATTATTATTATTAATATTATTATTATTATAATTAAATAAAAATTAACAGGAGGAGGTGTTTAAAACCGCCTAGTGCGGCAGTATAGAGAGGGCGGCGTCTGCAACACCCAGTTATATCCGCGCATAGGGTGGCAGAATAGAGGTCCGCGACACCCGCGCGTCCTCGGTTATATCCGCGCATAGGGCGGCAGAATAGAGGTCCGCGACACCCGCTCGTCCTCAGTTATATCCGCGCATAGGGCGGCAGAATAGAGGTCCGCGACACCCGCGCGTCCTCAGTTATTTCCGCGCATAGGGCGGCAGAATAGAGGTCCGCGACACCCGCGCGTCCTCAGTTATATCCGCGCATAAGGCGGCAGAATAGAGGTCCGCGACACGTCACTTCATTTTCATAACCGGTCACTTTCGTTTTCACATTGGGGTTGAGGGCGGCGTGATCGTCCTCTGCCTAGAGCAGCAGTTCAGCTTGCTCCGGCCCTGCAGATGAACAATGCAATAACATCCGTTATTGGCATAGAGCGCACAAAACTTTTGCGCATGGAAAAAAAAAACTTGCAATGCTTTTCTCACCACTTTTGGAGCTGGTAGCTACAGTTCAAGCAGTGCGAAAGCCGGTGATGTAGGAACACTGGAAGATGCTTTCACAACAACACCGTGGCGCCGCTTCAAGTGAGATTTCAGATTAGTCGTACTGCCCGCGTATTTTATAGATGCGCGGCACATTTTGCAAATTGCATCTGTCCTGTCAAGTCGTCCATCCTTAAATCCATAATGTTGCCATACTTTAGATTTAAAACTCAGTGGGGAATAAAATGTTTGTTTTGCTTCTCGCGCTTTCTGAGGGCGCACCACTAGCTTCATCCGCACACCTGATACACTGAGTTGTAGTGTAAGTGTACACATCCGCAAATCCGTTGCTAAGGCTTACTTTATGTAGGTCGATTAAATTATGCGCCAAAAACAGGTTGACAACACTTGTTAATAAATAAAAAATACATTCTATATTAAAAAAATAAGCCGTATCTCGGAAAAACCGATGCATCTCGCAAAAACCGATGCATCTCGATTTGCTTCCAAAATTTCATTCATCCTCTGCTGCTCAACCGATGCACTCACATCGTGCACGCGCATGACCGCGTATCGATACATATCGATTAATCTTCCCATCCCTATTGAGAACCACTGCCCTAGCTGACCAAATATGTACAAATTTGTAATCCGTCCTCCACACAAAAGACAGTCTCACTGATTCGCCTCGCAGCAAATCTCAAACTAATTGGTAGAGCATAACTAATAACCTGCAAGTATTAAATTGTAATAGCCTATTTTTTCCCTTATACACCAGTGTAAATACTGATATTTTTGTCATTGAATTTCAAAATAGGCCAATTTAAAGGACAAAGCCTTACGTTTTTTCAGTTAAAATTGACCTACTGATGTTTTGCTTTTATATTTTACATTAGGCTTTTATTTGTGCATAACCATATCTAGATATAGTAATAAACATACCGTTAGTTTGAAAACATTTTTTTTGGTCATTATTACTGCAAACTTGTTTGAGCGACAATATCATTAAATGTGGAGGGGGGGCTTACAATATTTTCCGGGGAAAAAGAGGGCCTCAGGCAAAAAAAAAAGATTGGGAACCTCTGCTCTAGACCACTGTTTTCCAACTTCCCAATTCCTGGAAGCACACAAACAATACATATTTTGGATGTCTCCCTTATCTTAACCAATCATTTTAGGTTTTGGAGTCCCTTAATGTTTTGATGAGTTGATTTAGGTGTTTTTGGTTTAAGAGAAGTTGAAAATGTGTATTGCTGGTGTGCCTTTAGCAACAGGGTTGGGAAACACTGGAACAATAGGAACACAAATGGATTAGCTTAGAAACTTACATTCTGTCTGGTTTGCCATCATTACCCCAGTAATTGGACAAATAGTTCATATCAAGGAGGTAGGACACTGGTTTTGTTTTCCTGTTAAACATCTTCTGGCTATATTGAATTGGAGAGAAAATGGACAACATTAGTGGAATCAGCTAATTATTAGAATGATTTTGTGTATAAAAAAAACTCATTCATTCACAAAAACCTCTCCTCACCATGCTCTTTCATTGAATGAAATCGGCGCTGTGCCGGGTGGAGCATTCAAGGCCTTTTGGGATCCAGTGTACAGGATATCGATTTCTACAAAGAAAAAAAAAGATTATTTATGTAGTACACAAATAGTTGAGTTCACTCCACAAGGTTTAAATCACAAAGATTTCTATTGTGCACATGGTAAATAACATGCTTTTCTCTGGTTCTCCACTCACTTTGTTGGTCCATTAAAAGTGGAGCAGCTCCCAATGATGCCACTGAATCCACTAAAAGCAAACAGTTGTGTCTGTACAGAGGAAATGATGTAATAGAGGTATATCATTCAAATCAACACATTTTTACATTTAATTAACTACATAATGTTGTGTAATATACTAGGATTTTACTTATAATTTATTCCCTTTGTACAATCCATTTGCAACTTATATGACTTGATTTAAATGGGCTATGAACTTAGAATTCCTTATAAAATGTTTGTATGACATAATAAAGGTCATTATATAATGAAAGCATTCTGTAAGTTTCAGAGCTCAAAGCTTTCTCATTAGTATAACTGCAACTGCACTAACAGCAACCATCAATTAAATTCCTGCCTCACAAAGCTTTGCTGATCCGTCTCCCTTTTCTCTATCCCACTTATATTAAAGCCAGTCTGCCAAAACTATAAGTTGTGGAATGAGCCTATCTATTAAACTCTACCTCTGCAGAAGATCAGTGTCTTCTTCTGCATCACTGAATTTTTAGCTCCACCCCACTGATGAATGCAAAAGTATTAAGTGGGAAGTTGTGGAAAAGCACTGTCTTCCTATTGCTTTTCTTCTGTGTATGATCTTGTGTATGTCTATGCTTTTTTTCATTGTAATGTGAAGTAAATCCACACTTTGCTAATGAATCATTAGCAAACACTTGACCACAGCAATGCAATCATGTTTTCCGCCTTTGTTGTGTTTGTTTACACTTGCCTTTAATCTTCCAAAACCTGTACTATGCATGTGCATGATTTCAAAGATGCTCTTACTGGTTGTTTACACGGACACAAAAACAGCAGCATTTTCAAAAACGTCCACTTTTATTACGTATTTTTAATTTTGATTTGTGCATATTCAGTCCCAAAAGTTCTCTTGTTGTGAAAAGTTTTAAGGCCAATGGAAAACGGTTAGTGCCAGCAAAACCCAACTGTTTTGTTTTCTTGAGTGTCTGGTCCCGTTTGGACCACAAAGCTGCCAATAAACCCACCAAACAGAAAGCAGGTGACTAACTAGAGTGCATGTTCTGCAACTGCGTGAGAGGAGTCTTTCTAAACCCGCAGGAGGCGGTAGTCTGTTTTCTCTTTCCACAAAGGTTAACCAGAACTTCCGACGTGCACATGCAAAATGTAAACATAGCAATGTTTAGGACCTTTACACAATAATTGTCACTCACCACTGAGGGATTTGCTTGTGCAAATATATCCAATAGCCTTAAAATAATTTTTTGCAAAGATTTGAGAAATATAATTTTTATATGCTAAATCGAGCCAACTCAATATGATATTAACTAGATGGTCTTTTTCAATGCAAATGTATCTTCAACTTTTTTCTCAGCATGAATGGGTGGGGAGCAGTGAAAGGGGAAAGATTGGCATAGGACCTCGAGGAGGGAGTCGAACTTGGGTTGCCGTAAGCACTTGAGTGCCATGTGTCAACACACTAACTTTAATCAAAGAATGAAAAAGAACTTTTCCAAGAGCATACATTCCGCAATGTGTACATGAGTGCAACCATGAACATTAATGGCCCGTTTCCACTGACTGGTACAGGGCGGGTCTGTACGGGTCACTTTTATCAGGCTTACGTTTCTACTGCCAAAAGGGTACCAATGGAAAGTTACGACAGAAAGTTTGTTGACGTCATTCTGGCTCGAGGAAAGCTCGCTTAAAGTAAAGCTGTACAGGTCGTTCACATATCATATGAGAAGCATATGAGAAACAGATGCTTTATACACATAAATACTTGTGTATAAATGTTCATTACTAACCTTTTTATGAACATAGTTTAATTATCACTGCAGATCAATGACTGCAGCCTACAGTAACATCTGTAATTATATAACATAAATAAATTAGAACACATACAGACCCTTACAGTCTCCGATATGTTACCAATTACAGAAAAACTACACACAACATACTTTTATACCTTATTTGGGTTCAAAAACAAGCCCACAGTCAGTGCAAACCCCTTATCTGTATCTTTAATCTTCACCAGCACACGTAGCCTCTTGTTAGAAAGTAATTCCATCATTCCGAGTTCATAATAGTACAAAAGGAGATGATAATAGTTAAACATGGAAGTATGTTTTAGGTTTGTAAAAAGAATCATTTGTTCTGTTTTTTTTTCAAGCTTCTCCTTTGTTTTTTTCGTCCTTCACTTTCACGTTGTCGGTTTATGAAAGGATGGGATGTCAAAAGCACTTCAATAATCATGCACACGTTGCTATCATCAGCTCAAAGTTTATTTCAAATATAGACACGCATACGAGCTCTCTGAAAAAAGTAAAACCGCTTGCACTTTTAGACGCACTTTTAAAAACAAAAACAGGACAGGGAAGATTTTGTTCTTCTAGGCTTTGTTGCTGTCCATTCAGACGACAAGGTTTGTTTGAGCTTGGGTCGACCATGGCTCGTTATTATACATATATAGTATTACAGTGTAATGTCTCGGCTGTATATTTAAAAATGGTGTTTTTTTTTCTTTTTGTTTTCATTTTACTGCTAGTGACGTTTCTCTGTAAATCAATAGTGTTCAGCTGCGTGGCTAGCTCTGCCTTTTGGTACCCTTTTGCCGTGCTAGATACCCTTTGCAAATGGTACCCAAAAAGTGGTACGGTACGGTTCACTTTTGGGTACCTTTTGACCATGGAAACGGCCATAAAAGCGTATCGAACCACTCAGTGGAATTGGGCCATAAGTTCCTTGGTGCAGTTTACCAAATGGCAACCGGTGTTGCTAATAACGGGGTTAATACGTATAGCAACTCAACTTCAAATATTGATTTAATTCTGTACATCAATCTGAGATTTGCGCATGCAAAAAAAACACTTATTCATGATTTTTTCATACAAGACCCCAAAAGGGAAGCATTTAATTGATTTTCCATTAGAAGTCACCCAGTAAGCTAAATGATTGTATGATATTCTTACTTGCGACACACATCTCCAATTCCGTCCATTGGGTGCACCAAACCAGCTGATGACTCTCCATGTGTGAGAAAGAAGAGAACTGGCTTATGTTTGGCCAGAGCCTGTAGAAAGGTGAATGTTAGGTTTGTTGATCCAGTCATATACAGTAACTTTTAGGGTTTGTAAAAGACAAAATATGCAAAGGAAATTTGTCTTAACATCACATTTAAATGAAGCACAGTTTTACCTGTTCAATTTCTGCATTTGTGAAATGTCCTCCTGGTGCTTTTGCCAATGTGTGAACCTTTGCACCTGGTGTAAGAAAGGCAAGTGTGGTCTTATCAACAGATTATGATGAATTTTTACAGAACAGTGGACTGAAGTTATTATTGTTCATACCCATGCGCTCTGCAATTTCTGCGACTCGTTCCCCCCAGATTCCATTGACTGCAACCAAAACGCTTTCTCCGGGCTCCACGATGTTGAACACTGCACACTCCATTGCTGTGTGGCCAGAGCCACTCATGGCCAGAGTCATGCTGTTATTGGTCTGAAAAGCATACTGAATTCCCTGCTTGATCTCATTCATAATCTGCAACAAAATTTCAGCATTGGCTTTCAAACATAATGTCCACAATACATTTTAATCACTTGATTTTGATCTTTACTGATTCAATCAAAAGTAAAACATTTTAAGGTTGCGAAGCTGAAAGAGTGGATCTCTTTTACAGACTTACATTCTTAAATTTGAAAATATCTCAAATACATATTTTTTTTATTTGATGATTTTTACAATATTGCTAATTTATTAACAATTGATAATGCATGAATTAACATGAACTTTAAAAAAAATTATTAATTCACAGTGCATTAAAGTTAGCAAATACACCTTTAGATTTTTTAGTAAATATTGAAACTATTAACAAACAATTGCTGTTTTTTTTTTAATAGAGTAATGGTTCACATCTCAACTGTATCACTTGACCCAATGAAAAATAAATAAATTGTTTCAAACAACATGTTCAATTTCCATGAGAACAATTTTATATATCCTGGCACAAAGTATATTTGTCTTGTTGTAGAAAGTCAATTATTTAAATTCTCTTTGTGTTCAAAAACATAAAGATAAAGCTTTGATCAAAACTTAAGTTCCCATAAAATGTTCATTTATCCATTTTTTTTCATGTAGGCTAATGGTTTCAACTCTAAAATATAAATAATTTGCCTTAATATGTTTTTAAGTCCATGAAAGCACAAAGCATATTGAGTTTCTGTTTAACACACATGCACTGGCCTTTGTGAGTAACCTTAACATTTTACATTGATCAACAAATATTTCTTAGTTGAGCTTTTAATCAAAAACATTTATATTTAACTATATTTTCAGCTTAAAATATATTTCTTGAAAAATGAAACAAAAAGTATTAAATTGAATTGAAAGATACATTTTTAATTGGTTGAAGTGCTCGAATTTTCTTTTTCAGTGTAATTCGTTAACTATATGTTATATATGTCTATGCGTTAATAACTATTTTGTTCAATAAGACTATTGAGTATTGAAAAATACTTTATAGAATAATATTAAATATTTTGTCATTATTAACCACATATTTTAAGTTTTTGTATTTAAAAAAATAAATATTAAAATAGAAGTCTTTGATTAACTTTTTATACATTATAACTAATCAAAAAATATTAATAATAATTGTAGATATTTATAAATATTAATATTTAGATGTTTTATTAGTTTAAAAGACACAATATGAATGTGCATATTTGAATATGAATTTTGAACATTATTTGTTGTTGTTTTATAACAAGTATAATATATAAGAGTATCGTATTCAGAGATATTTATATCTACATATCTATTGGTATTTAGAGTAGCCTATTTAAAATGCCTATTTAAAAAACAACCTTGCATTTTTTTTTTGTTATTAATAACATTTATTAAAAATAAACCAAGTAAACGATTTTTTCAGTTACGTGTATTAGGCTACATTTCTGCTGACTTTGAAGCCTTTTGTGTTTAACTAATTTTCCTTTCCATCAGTCCATCTAAAACAATTAAAGGCGTCGTTGCGTCAAACTAAAGTGTGAGATTTACCCCGAACATTTCCGAGTGCATGTGACCTATTATAGGTCTCCCTCCTGCCGCCAAAACACGAGGCGGCACATTGGATGGTCCTGGTCCAAACAAGTACCGCAACGGAGCCTCGAGCGGCCGGAGCATGCAGGCCGGTGGAGGGACGCTGAGAGACGACATCCCACGCTGAACACTTTGTTTGCCGGAGAGCGCGCTTTCCAGCGGCACCTGCTGCGTCAGGCGCGCGCACCTGGACAGGACAGTCCTCGGCATCATGATTCCTCTCGCTCTGCTGTTCGACTGAAGGATAAAACTCTGCGTTTCTCCAACATTTTAAATAAACAGGTCTTTGACCCCCGGTTCACACACCGACATGCGTCACGCTTTTGGCGCAAAACTTCTCCTCCCTTCATCTTCCAAACAAGGTATAGCGGTCCAGAAGTGCATACATGTTATTAACAGCATAACAACAGCTACAGCACCTGTGTGCTATCTAAGTTCCTGTACATCATGTTTTATGTCAGCTATACGTTTTCCTATTTTCGTCCTCTAGTCTAGAAGTCAATCTTATAACTCATGCCCTCCTGACAAAAACAAACAGAGCACACGTGTTTATCTGAGCTTTTTCACAGAGCTCAGCATCTCAGTGCTGGAAGAAGAAAATGCTATCGTGAAAGGAAGTTGTGTATTCATATTTAATAATATTTTTGAAAGGACATACGTGCTTAATCGCTCATATCTTTTCCTTTTAGCCCTAAACATGTCAAATAGACAAAAAGTGTGATTTTGTTTACATCCTTGTGTACAGACAGGTGCTGTATTGATCGATTTATTCTTCACTTGATTACGAGCTCAGTGGAGGAGTGTGCACTTCTCAACACAGTTGATTGGTTGACGTGAACAAACTGACATGCACACGGTAATGTATCCAGCTGACATTTCATTGGTCTGTGCAGCACATGGCAGTAGCTCTATTGGAGTAGACATGGCTAATGTGCATATCCATCTGAATTCTCTTATGTCCGTTAGCAATTTAGTCATTTTTAAGATCAGCTATCAAACGACAAATAGACATTTGTTCACGGTTACTTATGAATAATTTATGTTGATAAATTTTAAGAGATTCTAGGCAAGTGTGTCTGGTAGCTAAATGCACATTATTTAAATGTAAATATTTTATCATACAGTGCAGGATTACACTCACCAGCCACTTTATTAGGTGTTACTGCTTGTTAACGTAAATTTCTTTTTCGTCAAATAAGTTTTATTTAAGACACAGATTCGGAAAGAAAAGAATTTTGTTTACATATTTTGTCTTCAGCAAAAGGAAATAAGAAAATAAATTAAAAATAAATTTAAAAACACCCACATAACAAGCAAACTTGTTACAAAGACCTATGTGAACAACAGAGTATGATGACAAAGCAAATTAAAACATTACAGAAATGATGCATTATTATAAGAGGTTTTTTTAAGGTAACGAATAAAAGGATTCCAAATTTTGTCAAACTGGTAAAGTTATTTTTCCAAATAATATCTAATTCACTCCAAATGTAACGTAATTTCCCCAAGCCACAGTTTACATGTAGAGGCCCCCCCCCCCCCCCCCCCCCCCCCGCCAAAAAAAAAAAAAACAGTAACAGTAGCTTCTTGGCAGTAGTTAAACAGTATAAGATAGATTTGTGTTGTGTATTTGACAACAAATGTGTTTGTTCAGAGAATCCCAGAATTAAAAGCATTGGATCCAATTGTAACTGCATCTTCAACACCTCAGAAAGCACTTCAAAAATTTCATTCCAATAATTCTGTATCTTAGAACAAAAAATAAAACTGAGATAGATCTGCATCTGATGAATTACATTTGTCGCAAAGAGGTGAAATATTTTGGAAGATTTGATTAATTTTTTTCTTTGAGTAGCGTAACCTATGGATTATTTGAAATAATGTTTTGGAATAGGACAACATCCAGAATTATTAGAATGCTTAATAATATCCACCAAACCTGATTTCCTCTGCACATTTCTTCCAAACTGACCAAACGTTTCTTCTGAAATTTCCATTCTCAATTCTTTCTCCCACTCTTTCTTAAAACATTTTAACGTACATTTCTTATCAGCCGATTACATGGCAGCAACTCAGTGCATTTAGGCATGTAGACATGGTCAAGACAATCTGCTGCAGTTCAAACCGAGCATCAGAATGGGGAAGAAAGGAGATTTAAGTGACCTTGAGTGTAGCATGGTTGTTGTGCCAGACAGGCTGGTCTGAGTATTTCAGAAACTGCTGATCTACTGGGGTTTTTAAACACAACCATCTCTAGGGTTTACAGAAAATGGCCTGAAAAAGAGAAAATATTCAGTGAGCGGCAGTTCGGTGGGCGCAAATGCCTTGTTGATGCAAGAGGTCAGAGGAGAATGCCTAACTGGTTCGAGCTGAAAGGAAGGCAACAGTGACCCAAATATCCACTTGTTACAACAGAGGTATGCAGAAGAGCATCTCTGAATGCACAATACGACCAGCCTTGAGGCAGATGGGCTACAGCAGCAGAAGACCACACCGGGTGCCACTCCACTCCTGTCAGCTAAGAACAGGAAACTGAGGCTACACTTAGCAAAGGCTCATAAAAATTGGACAATAGAAGATTGAAAAAAACGTTGCCTGATCTGATGAGTCTCGATTTCTGCTGTGACGTTCAGTTGGTAGTTTCACAATTTGGTGTCAACAACATGAAAGCATGAATCCATCCTGCCTTGTATCAACTGTTCAGGCTGGTGGTGGTGTAATGGTGTGGGGGATATATTCTTGGCACACTTTGGGCCCATTAGTACCAATTTAGCATCATGTCAAAGCCACAGCCTACCCAAGTATTGTTGCTGACCACGTTCATCCGTTTATGACCACAGTCTATCCATCTTCTTATAGTATAATTAATGAACATGACAATGAGTTCACTGTACTTAATTGACCTCCACAGTCACCAGATCTCAATCCAATAGGGCACCTTTGGCATGTGGTGGAACAGGAGATTTGCATCCGGCAAATCTGCAGCAACTACCTGATGCTGTGATATCGACATGGACCAAAATCTCTGAGGTATATATCCAGTAACTTGTTGAATCTGTGCCATTAAGGATGAAGGCAGTTCTGAAGGCAAAAGGGGGTCCAACTTGGCTCTAGCAATGTGTACTTAATAATAAAAGTATAATATAATAATAAAGTGGCCGGTGAGTGTATGTGTATTTAATAATTAATAATAATTATAATAATGTAGAGTGTCTATTCATGCTAATAATTACTTTGGCTTAGAAACTGTTATATTGTAGTAGTATTAATAACAATTTTTATTGTAGTTTTATTATTGTTATTATTAATGACTCTATTCATGTTTATTTACTTTGCTCATACACAGTTTTAGAAAAATGGCCATGATTTTGACATTTAATGATTATTAATTGAAAAAATAATGTTACTTATGATTTTATTAATTTGGCTCATAGTTACGGAAAGGTCCTAAAAGGGTCGTAATGGTTGATAATTAATAGTACCTCATTATTTATAATAATGATTAGACCAGCTATTCATACTTATATAGTCCTAAATATGGTCATATGCTCAAAGAGTAATTACAACATTATTCATTATTATTAATGTATTGCATGTTCGGTGTGCATATCCATTAAAAAATCAAATGTGTTAATATAAGGCCTGTCTAATATTATAATGATTGCTGATTGACCATATTTCTATAACTCTGTATGAGGAAAGTAAATCTATAACATGAACAGACTGTGCTGTTCCCACTTAGAGCTAAAATGCTTACTCTGTACAAAAGTGCCTGATGAGAACAGTGATTCTCAAACGCAGCGGTCTTGTGTCATAGAAAGCAGATGCTGATGTCAGAACGGGGACTTTGGCCCGAGCACTGTTCTCCATCACTTATCCAACAGTAAATAATTAGTCTACACAGTAAATAAGTGGAAATGCAATGTTTACCTTTGTGTGGCCTTTGCACTGTGGTGGAGCTCGACACCCACAGTACAGGCCAAAGACACACACACCAGCTCATGCCATGCTTTTGTGAAAGACACGACGCATGCCCTGATGTAACGCTTGTCTTGGCTATTGGAGGCTTTCAGACTGACCTTGAACCCACTAAACTACTATGCAAAAATGTATTCAACGTGTGTTTGCAGGCAACATTTACATTGATGTGTAATGTAGCGAGCAGAATTATGTCAGATTGACAGTAGATGGAGCTGTTCTGCACAAACTATTTTACTTCTGATGTTACATTTTGGTCTGATTTTTAAAATAGTAAAACCTTAAAAAAGATTACAAATACATAATATTAGGGGAAACAAATGCAATTGTCAACAGCAGCTAGTGGAGAAAAATTCAGAGACAACTTGGAAATTCTCAATTAGGCTGCTCTGGATGTACAATTTATGATTTAAAATGCTTTATGTATAGAAAAATTGTGTAAATAGCAAATAAAAATACTCAAAATGACAAAATTACAGGTTTCCATACATCTTTGTATTTTGTACAACACGATAAATGTGTGTTGGAATAACCCAGATTTTCAATCACAACAATTAAAACTTTTATTTTATAAACAACAAGCAATATTTAACATTACTCAAACCCATACCTAATAAACCTAATTCATTAAAATGGGTGATTCATACACACACTTGAAATTAGAATTAATAGCCTAAAAGGGCTAATAATTTTGGCCTTAAAATGTTTTTTTTTTATTTATTAAAAACTGCTTTTATTCTACCCAAAATAAAACAATTAAACTTTTTCCAGAAGAAAAAATATCATCAGACATACTGTGAAAATGTCCTTGCTCTGTTAAACATAATTTGGGAAATGATTAAAAAAGAAAAAAAAATCAAAGAGGGGCTAATAATTGTGACTTCAACTGTGTGTGTGTGTGTGTGTGTGTGTGTGTGTGTGTGTGTGTGTGTGTGTGTGTGTGTGTGTGTGTGTGTGTGTGTGTGCTGAGGTAAATGGTTGAGAAGAAATGTAATGTTTTAATTTTATTGTGGTGCTTTTAATTATATTTATATCTGGAGCCTGTTGATCTTTGATACGCAACCCTTAACAAAATTTTATTTAGCATCATTTTATCAACCATAAATATATATATATATATATATATATATATATATATATATATATATATATATATATATATATATATATATATATATATAGTATTTGTCATTTTTACCAGTTTTTGTTATTTTTAGATAAAATGAATACAATTACTAAATAAATAGCAAAAATATATATTTTTTAAAAATCCAGACATGTTATGCAGAGTTGTTTGTCTCCTTGTATAAGCGTCCTCAGTCCTTCATAATGAATCCCTTGAGCGTGTCCGTGCTTTGCATACGGAATCACAGACGCTTAGAATTTCAGATGAGCTCTTTATGTCTTCAACACTGTGGTCTATACTCGAGGACACGGAAGCAAATCCATGACCACGGTCTTTTCTTCCCCCCCACATCACACCCTTCCTTTCTGTCTGCGCCTCTCTCATCACTGCTCCTCGCTCATGACGTCATCAGCATCCTTGGCTCCAACATAAGAGCCATTTTGTGTTAGGCTGAAAAAACTTTCTCTCTCTCTCTGTCTAATCCGCACATCCACGAACCCTCCCTCCATCATCCTGTTGGCTCATCCCGCAAACCCCCCACCCATCCCGTCCTGACGCACCGCCACTGCGCACCAGGCCCTGGTCCTGCCAGCGGGGGCTCCACCTGCATTGATGGTGCTGAAGCAGGGAGAGGCTACAGTGAGAAAACACAACAGCTGGGAGAGGAAGGAGACCGCGGATGGATGCGGATTGATGGAATAACCCGCTGCTGTGCGCAACATTAGCAGGATATTACCTTCGGGAATCAGGTAATCGACAGATCTTGATTGTTGTCGTTACGTGTTTTATAATCAGTGTTTTTTCATGACTGTTGTGAGAATGAGAACAGGGTGGTGCACTGTTTCCGTTGTTGTTTTGTCCGGACACCATTTCGAGGTTGTTGAAATGCAAAAACAGCAAGCAAAATATTGAGGAGAACATAAAAACGGTCTTCATAAAAAAGATAGTTCTATATCCAGATAGATAGATAGATAGATAGATAGATAGATAGATAGATAGATAGATAGATAGAACTATTTGTTTAAATTTGATTTAGTGTCATGATACTAATTTTGTTGTTTAAATAGCATCTCTATTAATGGCATGATTAGTTTTGAATGGCATCGTTATTTTTGCGTTTTCTACATGTAACGTTATTGACAGTCCTTCGATCAGCCATGGTGCTGAAGGATGCTGTTTATGTTGGCGGGGTGAGGCCAAGTCACGAAATAAGGACCTTTTCAGATGCTTTCAATCTTAAAGACATCAAGAAATGAATAACTTATTTAATATCATAATATGAAATTAAGTTCAGTATATTTGACTGTATTTTGTTGAGAAAATAGTGCCATAGTAACAGACGCGTCATCTTATCCCAAAACAACTGTGATGCGACACGTATTATTAACGATTATTTGGTACTACGTTAACCGGTGATTAACTTTATGTTTATTTAATTATAATCGTGATAGGTGTTTCGTTCTTTAGAATCTTGTGCGCTCAAATTGCGTTTAACGTTAGCCCATATGTGTTGTTTGGGTTGTTACTGCCGCACCTCAGCATCTACGCAGAGGCTGCTCTTTGAATATTAGCAGATGGGATACACATTTATATCATAACCTTGTTTAGAATCGCTGCCTGTCCTCCTTCGTTTGCTTAATGACCGAAGAAAGGGCTTCATTTAGTTTGTTTTGCCGGTGGGCTGCAGCTGACGCAAATGCCCGTCCATCAGAGCTGAATCATGACTAGCGGCTGGCCGTCAGGGCAGCCATTTTCAGCAGACTCTACTACGAGCACTGCAAGTTATGTTGATGATAAAAATATCATTCATTGTGTACCAACACAACGCATTTCTGCTCGAAGGCTGGCAGATAGCGTAATCTTAGATTCTAGATAAATAAATTGTTTGTAGTCAAATGCTGTCAAATTTATTCACAGCTTATTTTTAAGCTTATTTTATGTAGTTGCTTCATTTTTTTAACGGGGCTATCCCACATAATGTTGCCAAATAATCATCTTAATAATTAACAGTGTAGTTTAGCATATGATGTTAGAAAAAAAATATTGTTTTTATGTATTTTTTTATAATAAGTTATATAGTTTAGTTATTTTTAATTAAGTTTATAGTTTTAGGCTAAATCCATGCCCTATAAAGTTTTTTCTTTCTAATTCAAGATTTAATATTATTTAGCATAAAAAAAAACTACAGATATTTTGACCCACATTTATTTTTTACTTTGGATGTCTGTCTTTAAATGGGTTATACAATTAGTAATACTAATAACATATTACTACTATTGCTACTATTAATAACAGTAGGGCAGGCAGTTAAATTGTTTATTGTCTTTTGTAGCATAGAGGTCATTGTGCTAGATGCTATGTCGTTCACATCTTCATAAACAAACTACAATTAAAATTAGTTTAAGTCTGAAATTGTCATTTGGGGGACCCAAGAATGTTTGCATAACATGTAGGTCATTTTTAACAGATGTTATGCCATTTTTAGATTCAACTAGGTCAATGTGACAGATCATATCTGTAAACATAATCCCAGTCAATATGTGGTTGCAACTGAAACTGATATTTTAACAAAATATTTATTAAAAAGTATCTAGGATCATAAGAAAGTGAATTGATGTAATTAATTCATAAATGATGTGAGTCTATAAATGAGTTAAGTAGACATATAAGTAACTTTTAAGAAAAGTCCAAAATTCTTTTGATTACCTATGATATACCCTTTGTGTGTGAGGTTTACAGTAGCATATTACTATACAATAGCATCACCCTTTTCATGAGATCACTCATTAGTCATAAACTACATTATTCTCATATACTGTATAGAATGGCAGGAGGATTGTACAGTAGGTTATATTATATGGAGGTGCTGCTGAATGATTGATTCTGATTGGCTAATGAAAATTCTATAGTAATTTCACTATGGCAAACATTTTTAGCTATAGACCCTTTTCACATTTCCAGGTTTCACAGCAACAGAAGGCGTCTAAGTAGGGTAAACTTAGAGTACACTGAATGGAAGAGTACAACAAATAATATTTTTACAACCTTATTTGCTGAAATAACTAAAAGAAAAACGCACTAAGGTGTTATCACTTTTAGAAAAAGGGGGACAAAAGTGTGAGACTGATGACAGCAGCCAGAGGAGAGAATAACGTCAAATTTACTCTTAACCCCATAGACGCTGCATTACAAAACCTTGCATTAGCCGTAATTCATTTTTTTGTAATTTGACACAATGGTATAATACATACATAAATACATTGAAATTCATACGTTTTTTACAAATCAAAATATTAAAAACTTTCTAGGATTTAAGATTATGATGACTGTCAAACACGTCATAACAGTCTTGTGAAAAGGGTCCATTTTAAGGTTCATTACAAACTACTAGCATATATAGTGAAAGAATGTAAACTAATTTGTTGTTTTTGTACTAAATAATGTACCGCTAAAAGATGCTCTCTTTTTTTGTCAAAACTTGTCAAAGGAACATGTTTGCATTTGTCCTTCAGCCAAAAATGAAAATTGATTTACTTCTTGAGGGTTCAAGTGGCTCCAAACTCTTAAAACTTTCAATTATTTCTATTGACTACAATAAAATATATTTTAGAGGTCAATGAAATTAAAATAAAGTTTTTTAGATTTTGGTATTAGTATTATTAGTTTTTATAGGATATCTATAGTGTTCCCCAAAACAGTTACAAAATTCGCATCTAGGGTGCTTTCACACCTTCACTTTTGTTTCAGAACCTGTCTCGTTTGCCCGGTTAGCACGGTTTGTTTGGCAAATGTGAAACCACCAATTGAAAGAGTCTTTAAAGAGTGTTGAAAACCTGCCATATAAATGAAAAATACTTTGGGGTGACTTTGGAACAGTTTGACTTTAGATCAGCATACTTCAAAATATATTTTTTATGTTCAACAGAATAAAGAAACTCAACCAGCTCTGCATTAAGTAAAGGATGGGTAAATGATGACAGAATGAGTAAACAGTTGCTTTAGTCTTTTTTTATTTCTCTGCCTTATAAATGGCCCAATCCTCTGTTTATTAGCACAAAAATTATGTTTTGGATTCAGCAAGAGATGCTTAAGATGATAAAAAATGTAAAAGTCTTACACAAAAGAGCAAAAAAAAAAATGGACAAATGAGAAGTAAATTTTCTGAACAATGACTTTAAATAGCTCTAATAGCTTTTAGTGGGCTTCTTAGCCTTAAATAAATACTAAAAACTTAGTAAATCATCTAAAACTTACAATTCTGTCATAATTTACTCGCTCTTTACTTGTTAAAAACTTTTTTTGACTTTCTTTTTTCTGTTAAACACAAAGAAGATATTTTGAAGACAGCTGGAAACCTAAGGACTTCAAAAGTATCTGTTTTTCTTCCTCCGGAAGTCAATAGGTTACAGTTTTTCAGTTTGTTCAAAATATCCACCTCAGTGTTTAACAGAAGAAAGAAACTCATGAATATTTAGAAAGACTCGAGGGTTAGAAAATAGTGATTATGTTTTCATTTTGGTGTGAGGGTGACAGTGGCTCAGTGGTTAGCACTGGTTCTAGTTCTGGCTGGGCCATTTGTCATTTCTGTGTGGAGTTTGCATGTTCTCGTGTTGGTGTGGGTTTCCTCCAGGTGCTCCGGTCGAAACACATCTCGAAACACATCTCTTATTGGTGAATTAAATAAACTAAATTGGCCGTAGTGTATGTGTGTGCATGTCAGAGTATATGGGTATTTCCCAGTACTGGGTTGCAGCTGGAAGGGAATCCGCTGTGTAAAATATATGCTGGATAAGTTGGTGGTTCATTCCGCTGTGGTGACCCCTGATGAATAAAGTGACTAAGCCAAAGAAAAATGAATGAATGAATTTTGGTGTGAATCTCTTTCATTTTGTCTGCTGACTTGACAGTATAGCTTCAGATTTTATCAGGCTGTTTTTGTTCTTTTAATAATCCACAGATACAGTATGGGTCCAATAACTGTTTGCAAGGCTGTTTTGTTTCAGCTAGTTTTAGAGTTCACGTGAGTACAGTAATTTACTGAATGTGATAAAAGTCCTGATGAGTCATGGTCTGGATATCAGAGGCTCCATTACCTAAATTAGATTATCAATGGCGTAACTTAGCCAATTCAATCGCCTGAACAGATTTATGGGAATTTCCTTAATTATCTCTTGAGGTGAATTGCCGTTCTAAGTCATTTCACATTTAGAAAGTTTAGGTCATTTGTAGCTTGGTTTTTGCACAATAAGTGTTGATTCAGAGGTTGTAAATTAATTATAGTTTTTATTTATCACTGCAATTAAATATGCAATGAATGATTAATAAAATGATAATATTAACTATTTGGAATTTGGTTTATCATCAAACATGTATCTGTTTCGTTCTTGCTTGTAACGCTCAAAGTAGAGTGAGCTTAGTGACCCTGTATAAATCTTTACTAAGAGGGGTGTTCATAAGACTGCCAAGACACTTTTATAGTCACGACATGACACACTTCATGAACATGAAGGAGATTTTATGCATGCTTAACTGCCATTAAAGGTCCTGTGAAGTGCTTTAAAATGTGCATTTTTTAATTTAATGTTTGATGTAATTTTAACTTAAACATGAAGAGATGTGTAACAGAGTAGTTCCTCCCTTTTAAAAAACAGCCAATAGCGTTTTTGTTTTCTCACAGCTTTGCCAGTGAGAGTGGTTGAGCTCAAGCGCAATAAATGGAAAGCAAACGTGAAGTGGGTAAAGCATGTGAGATACTAGAGAGACTTTGATTGGTTTAATAAGAAACTGAAGTATGAGGTGATGGGAAAAAATCTTTGATTCCTTAATGCGCAAGTGACAAATGGCAAGCTTTGAATGTTTATATCAGTTTTATGTTTTAAGTACAAATTATGTCTCTGTTTTGTAGCACACTAGCTTATAGATATCATTCAGACTAACATACGGATACTAACAACCTAAAGGGTCAGACTTAACCAATAAGCGAGGTAAGCAGTCGTGTAGGGCCCAGTGAATTTAGGGGGTTTAATCCAATGCAAAGAAGCCTGTATTAATCATATAGCTCTTTTAAATACTTTCTATCTTATGTTGTAAAATCTGTCTATAAGCATTACTATTTTAACGTTATTGCTTTTTTCAAAACCAACAACCATAAATAGTGGAACGTTCCTGCTTTCTAGCCAAAACACCTGCCAGACGATAAGAGCTGTTCAAATAAACGAAATTTCCCAGTGAACAGGGATGGTTACAGATTCACAAACCGCAATTATTCATTTGATATGAGAAATGGTGAAAAGATTAGTTTAGTAGATTGTGAATTACATTTGAAATATGGCTAATTAACTGTAACCTGGATGGCACGGTGGCTCAGTAGTAAGCACCGTCACCTCAGTCACAGCAAGAAGGTTGCTGGTTTGAGCCCCAGCTGGACCAGTTGGTATTTCTGTGTAGAGTTTGCATGTTCTTCCTGTGATCGTGTGGGTTTCCTCAGGGTTGCTCTGGTTTCCCCCACTGTGCAAAGACATGTGGTATAGGTGAATTAAATAAACTAAATTGTCTGTAGTTTATGTGTGTGCATGTCAGAGTGTATATATGTTTCCCAGCTGTGGGTTGCAGCGGGAAAGGCATTGTATAAAACATATGGTGGATAAGTTGATGGTTCATTTCTTTGTGGCAACCCCTGATGAATAAAAGGACTAAACCAAAGGAAAATGAATGAATAAATACAGTAACTGTAGCCTAATAAGTTTGCGAACTTGTTTTTTATTTGTGAATTTATTGTGATTAATTTTACATTAAAAAGATAATGGTTCCATTTAAAATATAGTACTATTTTTAACACAAAGTTTATTTAAACAAAACAAAATCTACAGAGAAAAAAATATATAAAGAGAGAATGTCTTGATTTTAAATGCTAGGGCCCCATACCTGGAATTGCTTAGAGCCCCAAAATTGCTAAGTCTGGCCCTGAGTAGGCCTGTACAATATATTGTTTTATCATCGATATCGGAATATGCAACTCCGCATTTGCAAAATCTGGATTGTCAGTTCAGTTTTAGTTTATTCATCCATTTGGAAATTTGAGTGGGATTAAAGTTGACCAGGATGCAAATTGTGACCATTAACCTTCGCTACGGGAAAGTTTCTCATCAGCGTCTTTGCTTTGTTTTTAAGGCCTATGATTGTAAGATTTCAAGTGTATTTAAACCATTTGTAAATTATAACATTTTAACAAAGATTGTTTATTTTTTACACAGTGAAGACTATATAGTGTTATTCATCAAGCTGGCAGCTAGCTCTCTGCAACTCTCACGTAGTTGCCCAATGAACCTAAGCAGGATTGTGCCTGGATAGTACCTGGATGGGAGACCACATGGGAAAGCAAGGTTTCTGCTAGAAGTGGTGTTAGTAAGACCAGCAGGGGTGCTCAGCCTGTGGTCTGTGTGGGTCCTAATGCCCCAGTGTATTTATGGGGACTCTATACTGTCAGTGAGTGCTGTCTTTCGGATGAGATGTTACATTGAGGTCTCGACTCTGTGGTCGTTAAAAACCACAAGATGTCCGTTGAAAAAGAGTAAGAGTTTAACTCGGGCATCCTGGCCCACTGTCCTCTGTCCATCACCTCCTAACCATGGCCATATCATAATTGGCTTCATCACTCAACACCAATCAGCTTGAGTGTGGTGTGCAGTCTGGCGCATTACAGCTGCTGTCGCGTCATCCAGGACAGGTGAACGCTTCACACAGGTGGTGGATGAGGAGATTTCCCCTACCAAAAGCACTTTCAATGTCCAAAAAAGAAAAATATAAATGGGAGGAATTATTATTATTTACATTTGATTATTTTATTTCTGTACCTGAATAATTCGTTCTCACACAGCTTGTTCTCCAGTTCATACTCGGCCCAGAAAACTGTAAACTATTCAAGCTATTCACACCATCTGGTGAAATTCTGTTCAAAATATGAACAAAACATCCCAATGTCAGTTTTTTCCAATATCATGATGACAGTGTCTTTCTCTCCAGGTGGCAGACGGCCTCTGATTCCAGGCTGGGCTTCGGTCCATAAGATCCTGTGTAGTAGCAGATCCCCAGCACTCAGATTTCACCATGGCAGGAGCCTCGGTGAAAGTAGCCGTGAGGGTCCGACCCTTTAACTCACGAGAGATCGGCAAAGACAGCAAGTGTATCATCCAGATGTCCGGCAACACCACCAGTGAGTTCTCTTTCAAAACATCCTGTTTCACTATACATAATTTTTCCTACATCTGTTCCGGATCTTATTTAAGTCGGAGATGATTGACAGCACACTCTATAATAATTCATGCTTATGATGAAATATTCATTTTCAGAGTCTCTCATTAGCAGCACCCCAATGAGAGAAAATATTAGCGCATACAGGTTTGAAAATGAAATGTTAAAGGTGACGGGCTCTTGTTTTATTTTTTGGTCAAGGTTTGTTTTAATTGGTTAGATGTGCTGTCAATAACCTAATCAGATGCAGTGTTTTATTTTTGTTTCCTAAAAACAGAATATTTCTTTTTGTACTTATATCTTAACCATATTTGTTGATTTAAAATTTTATGTTTGGATCTTAATAACAAAATACTTTTTTAGTAGATGTGCAAAAAATGAATTTTAACAACAACTCTAAAACTGTAGTATTTTTTTAGCAATATTAATCCTTAAACACAAAAATATGAGGACAAAAATCAACTATTGATCACCTTATCTTGTCTATTATGCTGCGAGTGGCACATTAACATCACAGTCACTAATATACAAGAAATGTTGCAAAATAATTTGCTCTTAATAAAAATATATAGTTTTTTGATAATAATGAGAAGGAATTGAATTAAAATTTTATAGAAATTAACAATAATTCTATAAATGCATTTTTTTTGCTAGTGAAACAAAACATATTTATTTTTATTCAAATGTTTTACTTAAAACAATTGTAAACAAATAATTTTTTCATGTTTTCTTTTCTTTGAGACATAAAATTGTAGTAAAATGTTTGAAATTTGAAAATTGCTTAAATTAATTTTGAAATTTTGAAATTTTTGAAATACAAAACTAAAAAAAAATAAAAAAAGAGAAATTTTAAAAAAGGAAAAGGGTGGGGGTGGGGGGCATCTGTTGTTTAAATTAGTAACAGATTATTCTAGATAAAACATTAGGAATAAATTGTTGAAAATACAAATCATCTAAAGAAGGCATACACCAGTGGTTTGTTTAAATAAATCTTTGGAAATGGGGGCAATATGTAGATAGGCCAAGTCATTTTCAGTTCATTTAGTTTTTCCTGTTTTATTCAATAAATGATCTTTATTGCATTTTAACTTTACACTCAGATAATACAGAAGTCAAAACAACAACAAAACAAAACAAAGAACTAAACAAAACAAAAGATTCTCAGTATTTTACATCAATATTTATGACCATCAATCAACTTCATTCCCAACTCAACCACAATATAGGAATAATTTGCAATGTCCCCAAACTCCCTCAAAGGTCTTATATGTACAGTATTTTGTAGCATGAAAATGAATGACCTTTTTATCTGAAAGTGAAAGTTCACGCATGTAAAAGGAATTTATTTTGTCTTTGAACTTTTCAAAATAAAATCTGCACTGTTTTGATGTTACTTTCAATCAAAAGGGTGTCATAAATGTTCTCATTTTAATTCAAAAGGGATTTATTTAAACTCTTTTAATCCCAGTGTGGTCTATTTCCAGAGTTTTTCCAGATGTCATTTAAAAATTGAAAGAATGAAATGCAGTAATAACATGGCAAATAGTGCTAACATTAAAAGCTTTGGAAGTTGCTCTTCTATAAAATATTGTCTGTTTTTTTTTTGTTTTTTTTTAATATGACTGTTATGATTGTTTTGTAAAATAATGATCCTGTGGGTCCCAAAATAAGGACGTGGATTTTAATAGTACAGATTTTAAAAAGAGTTTGAGGTATAAGAGATCAGTCAGTTTTCTCAGTTCATGCAGCAAAAAGTTCTGCATGCTAGAAGCTCTGCTCCATTTCGGAAGAAGAATTGATTGGCATTTCCAGTTTTTGTTTCCAAAGCAGCTCAAAAAACTGTAAAGCGTCCCGTTGTTCAGCCTGCAGTGTGAGTGGTAAAACAGTCAGCTGGTGCAGAGCGTGAGGTCAGACACACTGCACAGCTTTGTGCTGTTCAGAGGATGCTGGAGGTTCATGACCTCATTTTCAGATTCACAACTCATCTGTCTTCAAACATGACAACATATGCAAATATAGAGCCATATAGAGCTCATTAGCAATGCAGAAAATATTGCTGGCTATTTTTAGATACTAATTACGTCTTTTTAACATGAATTTTGTAAATTAACAGATAGACTGAAAAAGCCCATATGATGCATTAAAAAAATAATATTTTGGTTTGGGTGTCTCCAGCAACAGGCTGGTATGCATGCAAGGTCAAAAAACACTTTCATTGTCTTATAATATGCATTTATTTTTACCTAATTACCCTAACGACTCCCATGTGATTCGTTTAGTGATTAATTTGTTCCCAAACCCCTCCTTAGCTTGATGCTAATCTGCGCTGATTTGTCTGATGACCCAGTCTGTTGCGATTGGTAAACTGTATTCAGCTCGAGACAGAGAGAAACGCCCACCACGGCTTATCAACATTTTTGAAGCAGTCAGAGTGCAGAGTGTATGTGTGAGTCTAATGCAGGAGCGCATTAAAGCAGTGCAGTTTAATACCAGCATATTGCTGTATTCTTAACCATAAGTAAAAACAAAGACACATATTAAGTATTAATGCACACAGTGGCAAAAGCTGAATTATTTAGAAACTTGACCGCCACACATGTGTAGGAACAACTGACGGTGCCATAGCAACAACAAACGGCAGAGGATCACAAGCCCACAAACGCATTTAAATCTGTAAAGAAATCGGCACATATCATGTTTTCAACGTGGTTTTAGATGTGATGTGTAAATATAAAGAGTTAACCAGATACAGTACAAGTCGCATGGATTGATTACAAGTAACAAAACACATATTTTGCAAGCTAGAGAAAACAAGGAGGCAGCCATTTAAATCACGCTTTCTTACACTTGTGAATTTGAGGAAGAAACTGATTCATGAACTGTATACTGATGAAGTCCTTGTCAAGCTTTGACAAAGTCCCATACATCAATAGTATTTTCTGATTCTTCCTTCACCAAATGGCCGACGAATCCCCCATTGCAGGGTAGATTTTTGCATTAACCAGCAGAACTCATGATCAGTCCCACACATCTGCACTCCACTAGCGTTTAAAGGGAAAGGTGCGTTCACGTTTTACCTGATCCTGCACAGAACATATTTGGTATTGTTTTGTGTCGATGCAAACAGTCAAAAGATCTAGACATGAATCATTTAAAACGACTCTGAGTCGAATCTTTTATTAAAGATAAACAATTTTTACAAGGTGCACTTTCAGATTTAAACATCAGCTGGATGTTTTATTCACTTTGAGCTATGTTACACCCTGCATGGAAGGCCATTTTTAAAAACCCATAATAGGGGCTCTTTAACCAGCAATTTTAAAATATTAAAGGGATAGTTCACTCAAAAATAACAATTTTCTCACCATTTACTCACCCTCAGGTGGTTCCAAATTTAAGACTTCTTAGATATAAGTTTAGTTTTTCTATTGAACACAAAAAAGAAATTATGAAGAACACTATTTAGTAGCTATTGACGTCATTAGGAGGATTGTGCTCAACGAAAGAAAGAAACTATATTTTGGGGTGAACTATACATCCCTTGAACTAAACTAATTTACCAGTGGCAAATATTTCCTACAGCTCAATATGCATTAAAACTTTACTTTCACATTTTAGGTTTGTTTGGACCTGAATAATTATTATTTTATGTAACAGTTTGTACTTAATATTTGGTACAGCCACCAGTATCTGATCTAATATTTGGTGTCTAATCAACAGATTTCAAAGTTTATTGGTCTAAATGAAGTGTAATTTATATTATATAATATTAGATATAGTTTTTTTGGGGAGTGTAAACTCTTAGTAATGGTTGGTAAGATTGTTTTTAGCATTTTAAAAACAAAGTTTTGTTCAAAACTAATTTTTATTCATAAGAAATCTGTAAATAAAAAAAAGTAATATTTTGAAATGCTATGTTCAGCCTGCTAAACAAAATATTGTTTTTTTTTCAAGTAAATTCTACTTTTCAACAGGAATAATGTTTTTACAGAAGTAGTCAAGTTTCTTTGTCTCTGCCAATTGCTCTTAGAAATTATCCGTTTTTTTAACAGCAAATGACAGGTCTGAGTATGATTAAAATTACAAATGATTGAGTGTGATGGAAAAAAGTTGCTTATGCAGAGTAAAAATAAATTGCACTTGTGACTCACATGGTATTTTTTATGCTTTTGAATTGCATTATTGGACCTTGATCTCTGCTCTGACAACATTAGGTGTTTAACTGCAGTTTAACTAAAGTGACTTTTTTCACATTTTTAATACCTTGAAATAGGCCTGTCACAATAAGGAATTTGTGTTGTGTGATATCTGCTTTTTTGGAAAATATTCCAATAAAGTATAATCTTCTGATATTCATAACCCCCAGTCTGAGTTTGATTCATTAAGAGAAAAAACAAAAAACCACGACATATATTGTCACAAAAATTGTTGCGATTAGTGATATATTGTCATTTTGAGATAATTTTATGTTACTTATTATGTAACAGCATAATTATGCAAATAGCAATAAACACTTTAAAATACTTACAGTATCATTCTTACGGTTATTTAAATTCTATAATTTGATGTTAAAAAGGTAAATGTCCTATTATATAGACTATTAAATATCTTATTAGGTAACTGTCCAATTATAAACTACGTTATAAAGGCGTTATAAAGAACGTAGATCTCATTATAAAATGGGTTTAACATTATTTGTGAATTTGTAAATATATATTGAAACAGCAAAAATGATTGAGGTCATCTCCAAATATTGCACGATAAGTCGATATATTGATTATTGTGACATGCCTACTTTGGAATGAAATTTTGTCATTGTCAGTCATTCAAATGTGAGAACAGATAGCAGTATTGAGCTGCTTCTTTTAATATACATATTTAACTCTTTTTCGAGCATTTTCTTCATTTGCTTGTATCCTTATAGACATGTACCTTTTCTTTTCTAGCAATTCTAAACCCAAAACAGCCAAAGGAGAACAAGAGCTTCAATTTTGACTATTCCTATTGGTCACACACAACCGTGAGTTTCCTTATTAACTGTAAAATATGTTTACTAATTAACTTGTGCTATAATCCCGCTAGCTGTTCTGGACACACATAAGACGATGTCCTTGTGTTTTTTTGTGTCTTCAACAGCCAGAAGATGTGAACTATGCATGTCAAAAGCAGGTATATAGAGACATAGGAGAGGAAATGCTGCTTCATGCTTTCGAGGGATACAACGTGTGTATCTTTGCCTATGGGCAAACTGGGGCTGGAAAGTCATATACCATGATGGGCAAGCAAGAAAAAGACCAAGAAGGCATCATCCCATTGGTAGTACTCTATAATAGCATCTTTTATTGCTGCCTTTGTTGTAATTAGCTTCTTAGAAAATGTTTTTAATGCTTAATCTTTCTGTGACAGCTCTGCGAGGACCTGTTTACCAAGATCAATGACAATAATGACAACAACATGTCATACTCGGTTGAGGTAAGAGACACTCAATCATAGTAACTTGCTTTCTTACTAATGATACTGAAGTAACTGTTATTATTGTTGTTTTCTCAGGTGAGTTACATGGAGATCTACTGTGAGCGCGTACGGGACCTTCTGAACCCAAAGAACAAGGGGAATCTGCGTGTGCGAGAGCATCCTCTGATGGGACCCTACGTGGAGGACCTGTCAAAACTGGCTGTTACTTCCTACAATGACATCCAGGACCTGATGGATTCTGGAAACAAAGCCAGGTGACAGATATTTTTGTGGACAATCCATCCATTTTTATATATCATGAGATGGATCATAAATTCAGTCTGTTACCTAGTGGAGAAGAGAAGAGAGGAAACCTTTACTGCACCTTACATTTTCAATTAAGCTAAAACAGAAAAAGACTTGACTTGAGGGAAAACAATTGGAATATTAAAATGTGTAGCCATCTTAAGAAGGAAATCATTGACCTGTTGAAAGAGTGTTGACAGTTGGTGTAGTGCAGTGTTGGGCAAGCTACCCTCTGGGAAATGTAGCAAGCTACATTTAAGCAAATATTTCAATTTTCATTTTTAAATCAAAGCAACTTAAATCCAAGTTAATCATATCTTATTGATCAATAAAACTGTCAATGAAACATGTGAGGCAGAATTGTTTGGTTCAAATATTCAATAATATACTGTACTACACAGAAACTAATTATAGGATATAATACTATAATTATATACTATAATAGAATATAAAACCTTTTTGATTTAGAAAGTAGTGAGGCTACCGCAAAATGTAGTTAGGCTAGTAGCGTCACTACTTGTGGTTGAGCTCCAGAAAATCAATAATGAGGTGCTTTAACAGTTTAACAAAAAGGCGGGAAATGTCAAACCTTAAACTTAGACAAAAAAAAAAAAAAAACAGGTTTACACATTTTTAGATTATTTTAAGACCCCCTTTCTCTTCCCCTTCTCAACAGTGGCAGTTACAGTAATTAGATGTTGCTATCATAAATCTAGTAAATACAGATAAATAATATAAATTAAATAAATTATAATAGCAAAAAATAATTAAAAAACACAATAATATTAATACAGAAATAAATGAAATAAAATATTTACACTTTTACTGTGCATCTCACACCAGTGACCTTATTCATCCTCCAAAAATGCCAAATAATTTCCCTATCTTTTCTGATAAACATCCAATTTATCAAGCAATCTTCACACCAGACCCCAACACGAATGAGTCTCCCAGTACATATATTTCAGGACAAAATGTAAAGCAGCATCCAGAAACATCCTGAATGTATTTTAGAACAGGACCACAGGGCATGCGTCAAGTCTCCTTCTTCGCTCTCACATCTCCAGCATTCAGAGTACTTCAACCCAAGCCTAAAAAGCCTACTCGGGGTCCAATAAAAACGATTCAAAATTTTTATTTGTATTAAGCGTCCTCTTTCTTGACATTACAGTTTTGGAAAATTTCTTCTAATTTTCATTGCTAAATGTACAGTTTAGATCTTTACTCCAAACAGTTTTAAGCACAGAATGGAAACCACAGCCCATCTTTTCCATTAACCATTAATAATACACTTAAACTTCATGCCCTCTGCTATCTACTTAGCTGAAATATGTTTGATGATTAGTTTTAATGTGTGTTTCACTGTGTGTAAACAGGCACTGACACAAGCTGCTGAGAATTAGAACAGAGCACATTAATATTCATAACCATTCCAAATATAGTCAATATTTCCTAATGTGTAATGTTGACTATAGGACAATCAGTACATTAAAGATATGCTCAATGAATACAAACCTAACAGATCCCTCAGATCATTAGGATCAAGTAAAATAGAAATTCCAAGAATTCATTCTAAGTAGGATGAATCCACTTTTAGCTACTACGCCCCCATTAATGGAATCAGCTTCCAGAAATGATCAGATGTGCTCCAGCATTAGGTACATTCAAATCAAGGCTTAAAACACATCTGTTTAGCTGTGCCTTTACCGAATGAGCACTGTGCTATGTCCGACAGACCCCACTATTATGTCTTTTCTTTTCATTCTTTTATAACCTGTTTAACACATTTTAATTTGTTTTTAATCATTTTTAATTCTGTTAATCGTTTGTTTTCTTGTTTCTTTTATTCTTGTTCATGTAAAGCACTTTGACTTTCCATTGTGTTTGAAATTCATTCATCATTAATTATTTTTCTTTTCGGCTTAGTCCCTTTAATAATCTGGGGTCACCATGGTGGAATGAACCACCAACTTATTCAGTACGTTTTTACGCAGGGGATGCCCTTCCAGCCACAACCCATCACTGGGAAACATCTATTCACAATCATTCACACATATAAACTACATACAAAAAAATCTAAAAAAATGTTTACAAATATATTGCAAAAAAATATTTACCACTCTTGCACACCATTCTGTTTGTTCTCAGAACGGTGGCAGCCACCAACATGAACGAGACCAGCAGCCGCTCTCATGCTGTATTCAACATCATCTTCACACAGAAACAACATGACAACGACAGTGAAAACACCACTGAAAAGGTAAGCCGTCCTGTAGTGTAGCATTGTTCTATATGAGAGAATGTTCAGAAATAGTCTAGAACGCAAAAGCAGGTGAGTGGACTCTGCAGGTGGAACATCACTGATGTATGTTGGCAGTTTGACAGAGGGTGAAGTTGCTGGTAGTGTTTGTGCATTAGAGCGCTTTATCGTTCTGAGACACAACATTTCCGTTTTTCAAACAGGTCAGCAAAATCAGCCTGGTCGACTTGGCAGGAAGCGAAAGGGCTGATTCTACTGGAGCCAAAGGCACTAGACTTAAGGTGGGGTTACACTGAGTTCAACCGAGTTTCATGAGAATTTGAAATTTTAGATTAGTGTATCCGATAAACTTACATGCTTGGTCCATTTTCTAGGAAGGAGCCAATATCAACAAATCTTTAACAACACTCGGAAAAGTTATCTCTGCACTGGCTGAGATGGTAAGAACTGAATTTGGTCACACTTTATTTTGATGGTCCGTTTGTTGAATTTAAGTTACATTGCAACTAATTCTCATTAGATTATAAGTAGACTGTTAGGTTGGGTTTAGGGTTAGTGTATGTTGAAATGTGTATAATCATGTTATAGTCAGTTAAATGTTTGTTGAAGGAGCAGTATCATTTGTCCTGGCCAAAGTCCCTCAATCGGCTTACAATCATAGTCTCCCAATCATCCCCATCCACCGAATTGGCTCTATCACGGTCTCTCCACTCCCCCAATAGTGGGTGTGTGGTGTGTGCACTGGCGCTGTTGTCCTGTGGCTGCCCTCGCCTCATCCAAGTGGATGCTGTACACTGGTGGTGGTGTGGAGAGACCCCCCTCATGATTGTGAAGTGCTTCGGGTGTATGGCCATACACAATAAATGCGCTATATAAATACACATTACATTACATATTAAGCAGACAGTCTACTAATACTCAAATGGACCATCAAAATAAAGTGTCCCCCTGAATTTCAGTTTAAATGTGAAAACGAGTGTTAGTAAAATTTAAAATGCTTAAAAATGCTTTTCTCTGTTTTTTAGGACTCCGCACCAAACAAGGTGAGGATCGGTTTGATCTTTCTTCATTAATCAAGCATTATGGTTGCAGCTTTAAAAATTGGCATCCTTTCTGTTCACTCAACAGAACAAGAAGAAGAAGAAAGTTGAGAGCTTTATTCCATACAGAGATTCCGTTTTGACATGGCTTCTGAGAGAAAACCTTGGTATGAGGGTTCAAGCACCTTCTTAGCAATTATCGGTGAAAGGGTTTAACACTGTAGTCAATAATCAAAAATGTCCTGGTTTTAATTTCTTAGGAGGAAACTCACGCACTGCTATGGTAGCAGCTCTAAGCCCTGCTGATATTAACTACGACGAAACACTCAGCACACTCAGGTAAGAACCACATAATGCCATAAAGTCTGTATATTAGACGATTGACCTAAGGTGACACACAAGACTTGTTTCATTTCCATTTGATGGGATAATCCACCTGTGCCAGGGATGACACTCCCTCTGATTACCAATAATGTTAAAAAGGATTGTAATCAAACAAATTGCTATTTAGAAATACATTTTCCAAAAATAGCAATATTTTAGTTAAGGACAGTCTGTTTTGACTGGTTTTTAGGTGCGTTCACCCAGCCCAATGTAAAAGAGATTCCACATGTCATAAAGACAACTGCAGCTCACAGTTGGGTTGTCAGGTTGTTATTCTGGTAAATGAATTGGTACTTTTACAACATTTAAATTGTGTTTGGTGTGGTTTTTGTGGTAATGTGTTTACATTAGCAGTAATACATCTGAAATGGTGTCCATATCGGATGATCTAAGACCTATTTGTAAGCCTGTGATGCTGAGTTGTCTAATATGTAATGTTAGGTCTGGGCATTTTTATATGTTTTGTTCCCTTTGTTTTGTTTATTTACGATTTTTCAAAGCTTTGTTATCTGTACATTGTGTAGCTGCAATTTTTGTTGTTGTACTGTAGCAGCAAGATGTTTGTTTTTTTTGGTGGTTTAAAATAATTAAGAATAAAACCATGTTTCTAGCTGGAAGTATTATATGCATTTACGTGATTGCTCCCTCTCAGTGTTTCAGATGCCACTCTTCTGCGCTTAGATGATCCACTCTGAAATGATAATTCATCATGATATCATTTAAAGGGGACCTATTATGCAAAAAATCACTTTTATAGGAGGTTTAAACGCAGTTGTGTGAGAATATAGCCAGCCTCAAATGGTTAAAAATAAATAAATAATTTATTTTATAATCACACATCATAAAAACAGTCTGCTGAGACACTTTGATATGGCATTCTCTTTTTGTACATGTCATCGGAGGGGGAAACCCCCAGCCATTAGTGTCTATCGCTCCCTCTTTAGCATAGACAGCCCTGAGTAAGAAGCAGCCATCCACCATTAGAGTTTTCACACCCTACCTGCTAAAGATTAATTACAGATACTGAAGACCGAGTTCAGACTGCACAAATTTCAAAGTAATTGTGTCACAGATGTTTTCTCTGGGGTAGCGTTCTGTCGCTGCCGTGTTTACACTGTAGGATGGATTGGCGACAGGGGGTTTTACACTACTCGACTTTACATTAGGAAGAATCGACGACAACATTGTCTTGATCCACAAACTATGTCTCACAACCAAACACACGCGAGAAGTGACATGGAAAAATGCAAGGTCACGTAGTATATCTTTTGTTATTAACTACATAATAAGAAAAAAGCTTTCAGTGGGGTAGAAAATGTTATTATTTTTTCATTTGAGTCTTCAAGGCAATTAGTAATTTGTCTCAAACTTTTTTCTTTTTTGAACCGATTGTGGTATTGTCACGTGACATAAAAGATGAGGAACCCAATTGCAAGAAAAACAAAGTCTTTTAATATAGTTCTCACAAATAGACAGATAATTGGTGAGTGGCTGGAGGCACTGAACAGGTGAATAATATAGTGGTGGTCTGATTCGGCAGCACTGATCAAATGTTCATAAACTCATCAACAGAGCAGATAAAACATTCGTCATAGAAGAGACCGGGATGTTTCAGACGTACTTCATCAACAGAGCGGATCACACATTCATCAGGAAGAAACAGGAAGCATCAGATACTGCAACATGGAATATAACCAGACCACTCACCACCAGCGAAGAGAGGAGCCTGACAAAACACAAGAACCGTGAGCAAAACAACGAACTGACAACGTGAGACAGGAACGCTGAACATTTATAGGCACAACAAATGTGCTACACCTGTAGCGCGCTGATTATCAGCCGAGCGGCGCTACGGAACAGTTCCGGTAACAAAGATCATGTGACCGCTCAGCTGATGACATGAAAACAAACACCCACTGACAGCCACGCGACACCCACACAAACACAGAGAGAGAAAGGCACACATACTTAGAAACACGTATCATAATAATGAACTGTCACACAACGCAGACACTTCAAATAAGGAGCAGATGAATCCACAACCGTGACATTACCCTCTCCCCTAGGGACGCCTCCTGGCGTCCCCAGACGAGCCTACCTGGCGATTGTAATCATCGATAAGAGAGTGGTCCAGTATGTCCCCGGCTGGAACCCAACTTCTCTCCTCCGGACCGTAACCTTCCCAGTCCACCAAGTACTGAAATCCTCGTCCCCTCCGTCTAGAGTCCAGAATGCGCTTAACCGAATAAGCAGTCTCCCCATCTACGAGACGCGGCGGGGGGGGAACTGGAGTGTGCGGATTAATTGCCGTATGAAAAACGGGCTTTACTTTGGATACATGAAATACGGGATGAATTCTCCTGTACGCTGGAGGTAATTTGAGGCGGATTGCCACTGGACTAATGATTTTAGTGACAATAAAAGGGCCAATAAATTTAGGAGCTAACTTATTGCAAACGGTGCGGAGAGGAATGTTTTTAGAAGAAAGCCACACTTTTTGACCGACAACGTAAACGGGAGGCTTAGACCGGTGGCGATCGGCTTTAGCCTTGGTGCGCGTCCCCACTCGGAGGAGGGTCTGTCTGGCCCTGTTCCAAGTGCGACGGCACCTCTGGACAAAGGCGTGAACAGAGGGAACCGCGACTTCGGATTCCAGACTGGGAAAAACTGGTGGCTGGTAACCTAGACTACACTGAAACGGAGAAAGGCCCGTGGACGACACTGGTAACGAATTATGTGCGTACTCCACCCACGAAAGTTGCTGACTCCAGGAGGAGGGATTCTGCGAGACCAAACATCGCAATGTGCGCTCAAGATCCTGATTGGCTCTCTCGGTCTGGCCGTTACTCTGGGGATGAAAACCAGAAGAAAGACTAACAGTGGCCCCCAATAAACGGCAGAATTCTCTCCAGAATCTAGAGACAAACTGAGGCCCCCTGTCAGAAACCACGTCCATCGGGAGGCCATGAATGCGAAAGACATGATCAATGACAGCAACCGCTGTCTCTCTGGCTGATGGTAATTTGGGCAGAGAGATAAAATGAGCAGCCTTCGAGAACCTGTCCACCACGGTCAAAACTACCGTGTTACCGTTAGAGGATGGAAGACCCGTAACAAAATCTAGCGAGATGTGTGACCAGGGTCTTGAAGGTACTGACAGCGGTTGAAGGAGCCCAGCAGGTGGGCGATTGGAAGACTTAGAAACCGCACAGACAGAGCAAGCCAATACAAAATCGCGCACATCACGAGCCATAGTTGGCCACCAGAATCGTTGTTTGATAACGAATAACGTGCGACTCACCCCTGGGTGACAAGCTACCTTGGAGGAATGACCCCACCGGACAACGTCGGACCGTAATTCCTCCGGCACGAATAACCGACTCGGTGGGCATCCGATCGGGGGCGTTACCCCATTCAAGGCTGTGCGAACCCTCGACTCGATCTCCCAGGAAATGTTCGCTACAACAATCCCCTGAGGAAGCACAGGATCAGGTGATGACGTGCGATCCGACGGGTCGAAAAGACGTGATAATGCGTCAGGTTTGATGTTTTTGGAGCCTGGTCTGTAAGAGATCGTAAAATTAAACCGTCCGAAAAATAATGCCCACCGAGCCTGCCTGGAGTTTAATCTTTTAGCGGATCTAATATATTCAAGATTCTTATGATCAGTCCAGACGATAAAGGGCACCCCCGAGCCCTCTAACCAATGACGCCACTCCTCCAAAGCAAGTTTGACGGCCAACAACTCTCGATTACCAATGTCGTAATTTCTTTCAGCAGGAGATAATCGATGAGAGAAATACGCGCAAGGATGGATCTTGCCATCCGAGGAGGAGCGCTGGGACAGAATGGCTCCGACCCCAACCTCAGACGCATCGACCTCCACCACAAACTGCCGGGAAGGATCAGGGGCAATGAGGATCGGGGCTGAAACGAAGCAGCCTTTTAGTTTGGAAAAGGCAGCTTCAGCTGCACTGGACCACCTGAACGGCATCTTGGAGGAGGTCAAGGAAGTCAGAGGTGCGGCGAGCTGGCTGAAATTGCGAATAAAACGCCGGTAAAAATTGGCAAAGCCCAGAAACCTCTGCAGGGCCTTACGGGAATCTGGGGTTGGCCAATCTACCACAGCCTGAATCTTCTCTGGATCCATGCGCATCCCCTCGACTGACACAATATGTCCCAAGAACTGAACCGACTGTGCATGAAAAACGCATTTCTCCGCCTTGACATAAAGCCCATTCTCTAACAGCCTCTGCAACACTCGCCTGACGTGTTGAACGTGTTCCTGGAGAGAGTGAGAAAAAATCAGAATGTCATCCAGGTAGACATAAATAAACTGATCTATCATATCTCTCAACACGTCATTGACGAGTGCCTGGAAAACAGCCGGAGCGTTGGAAAGGCCGAAGGGCAGAACGCAGTACTCAAAATGCCCTCTAGGGGTGTTAAACGCTGTTTTCCACTCATCCCCGGGTCTTATGCGAACCAAATGATAAGCATTGCGGAGATCTAACTTTGTGAAAAAGTTCGCCCCCTGCAGGCGCTCGAAGGCCGAAGACATCAACGGCAAAGGGTAGGTATTCTTAACCGTGATGCTGTTCAACCCTCGATAGTCAATGCATGGGCGAAGGGAACCATCCTTCTTTTTCACAAAAAAAAATCCCGCTCCCGCCGGTGAAGAAGACGGGCGGATGATCTTGGCTGCTAGAGAATCAGAAATATATTTCTCCATGGCCTCCCTCTCCGGAACAGACAGTGAATATAACTTGCCCTTGGGCGGAGACGTACCTGGCAATAAGTCTATAGCACAGTCATAGGGACGGTGAGGAGGTAGAGAAGCAGCCCGGGACTTACTGAACACTCTCTTCAGGTCATGGTACTCACGGGGCACGTTTGACAGATCCACCTGCTCCTCCTGAAACACAGAACAAGGAACAGTGGAACAAGCAGACAATAAACAAGACTTATGACAACTCTCACTCCATGAAAAAACTGCACTGTGGCCCCAGTTAATGTGGGGCTTGTGTAGGACCAACCACGGATGTCCCAAAATGACAGGATTATTAACAGATTTAGTAAGAAAGAAAGAAATGCTTTCAGTATGATTTCCTGAAGTGACAAGTCTAATAGGAGCTGTGATGTGTGTGATGGTTGGAAGAGATAATCCGCTAAGTGCTTGGACTGCTATGGGTGAGGAAAGAGGAGAGAAAGGAATTTTTAACTCATTAACTAAATCAGAGTCAATAAAGTTCCCTTCAGCTCCTGAATCAATGAGCGCATAACAGGAATGAAAACTTGAATTAAATCCCAACTTAATGGGTAGAGATGTGGTATTGGGAGAGTCCTTTCCAGTCATAATCTCTCCCACCAAAAAACGCTTACCATTAGGTGAATTATTGTTCTTGACCGTGCATAAGGCTGCAAAATGTCCTGCAACCCCACAGTACATACACAAACCACTTGTGCGTCGGCGGTGTTTCTCCTCCGCTGAGAGGCGAAATCCTCCCATTTGTTTGGGCTCGGATTCTGGAACAGGAAGTGTAGCCTCCGAACAACCGGTCTGTGAAGCCAAACATTGTGAACGAAGCTCTCTGTGGGCACTCCTGCGCTGAAGGCGATTGTCCACCCTTATGGCCAGGTTAATGAGACCGTCCAGTGTCTTGGGAAGCTCCAAAACGTAGATCTCATCCTTAATACGGTCCGCCAGTCCGTGAAAGAACATGTCCCACTGTGCTTCGCTGTTCCACCCGCACTCGGCCGCCAGGGTGCGAAAATCGATGGAATATTCCGCCACACTGTGCTCCTCCTGACGGAGCTCAGCGAGTCGTCTGGCTGCCTCTCTCCCCGAAGTCGCTGGATCGAAAACCACCCGGAGTTCCTCTGAAAACGCTTTAAAAGACACACAACAGGGAAGTCTCTTCTCCCAGACCATTGTTCCCCATAATGCAGCTTTGTCCGTCAGTAAGTTGATTAAAAATGCCACCTTGCTCGCCTCAGTGGGAAAAAATGAGGGCTGGAGTGATATAAAAAGATCACATTTGGTAATGAAGGATCTGCATAAATGGGGTTCACCTGAATAACTTTGTGGTGGTGGTAGTCGTGGTTCGGAGGTCCGTGAACTCTCATTAAAAACAGGACTGGGTGGTAGTTTGACTGGAGACACTGACAACGTGGATCCGGCTTGGAGACCCGAACTGAGTTGCTGAACTTGATTAGACAGCTCGGTGATTTGATTAAAAAGTGCTTGGATGGTCTGGCTGGAAACCTCCATACTTGCTGGGTTCAAATCTGGTCAGTTCGTTCTGTCACGTGACATAAAAGATGAGGAACCCAATTGCAAGAAAAACAAAGTCTTTTAATATAGTTCTCACAAATAGACAGATAATTGGTGAGTGGCTGGAGGCACTGAACAGGTGAATAATATAGTGGTGGTCTGATTCGGCAGCACTGATCAAATGTTCATAAACTCATCAACAGAGCAGATAAAACATTCGTCATAGAAGAGACCGGGATGTTTCAGACGTACTTCATCAACAGAGCGGATCACACATTCATCAGGAAGAAACAGGAAGCATCAGATACTGCAACATGGAATATAACCAGACCACTCACCACCAGCGAAGAGAGGAGCCTGACAAAACACAAGAACCGTGAGCAAAACAACGAACTGACAACGTGAGACAGGAACGCTGAACATTTATAGGCACAACAAATGTGCTACACCTGTAGCGCGCTGATTATCAGCCGAGCGGCGCTACGGAACAGTTCCGGTAACAAAGATCATGTGACCGCTCAGCTGATGACATGAAAACAAACACCCACTGACAGCCACGCGACACCCACACAAACACAGAGAGAGAAAGGCACACATACTTAGAAACACGTATCATAATAATGAACTGTCACACAACGCAGACACTTCAAATAAGGAGCAGATGAATCCACAACCGTGACAGGTATTGCTCAGATGACACATCAAAAAGACAAAGGGGCTGCTGCCAGATCTCCACTAGTTTTTCCTTAATTTCTTGGGTCCAAATAGACCGAAAAGTAGCCATTTTAACTTCTCCCCCACCCCCCCGCTGGCCTGCAGATACCCATACTAATGGAAGCTGCTCTCTCATTAGCTGTAGGTAATCGTCAATGGTATTTTCAATCAGAACACAGCATGATCTGAATTTCACATGACATGATCTGAATCGCCGGCAGGTCCAGATACTTAGCATGCCAAATATCTCACAGGTGTTGGCAATTTATCTGCGATTCTCTCAGATGGCGTCTTTGATAGTTCACATTGTGAGATTTTTATCCGCCTGAATGAGTACCGATTTGCCTGTGGTTTCAGGCATTTGTCTGCGATTTCTCCAAACCTGTGGCCGAGTCAAAATTGAGACTACAGTGATGCAATCTGAACTCAGCATAACAGGATTATAAATGAGTTTTTGGGTGCACAAATTAACACTATTGTTTCCAATATCCGCCTTTTTCTGAGCCACTTCTTTTGGCTTTTTCGTTTTTTTACAGATAATGCTAGTTCTGTTGTGAATATGCCACTGTGCTAAAGCATAGGTATTTGTTGCTCCTTCCTCTTTTGAAAAGAGCACAATCTCAATTAAATTTAAAGGCACAGTCACCTAAACAGCATCAAAGCATAAAAAGGGCAGATTCAAAGAGTTATAAAAATGATTTGTGAGGTATTTTGAGCTGAAACCTGTGTATATACACAACCTAGGGTCATCAGAGACTAATTTTAAATTTTATGAAAAAGGGGAATAATAGATGCCCTTTAAAAAAATTGACATTAGATTTTTTTTTTGTATTTCCTCTTGATGTCATCAGATGTTTTTATTAGTTAATGTTCATTTTGATCATCAAACTTCTTTTCTGATGTTTATCTAAATCAGATAGTGTATTGGATAGATACAGTAATAGCAGTATCACTGTCACAGGTATGCTGACCGAGCCAAGCAGATCCGTTGCAATGCCGTCATCAACGAAGACCCCAACAACCGGCTGGTGCGTGAGCTGAAGGAAGAGGTGGCTCGTCTGAAGGATCTGCTTTATGCTCAGGGTCTCGGAGACATCATTGAGAGTGAGTCGCCTGTAATACACTTCAGTCTGCGGAACGTTCCTTAAAATGACCAATTTTCTTTCAAATTCTCTTGAAAATGAAGCACACTGTCTGTACGCTTTCATTATCAGAACGCGAGGGTCAGACAGCTCTAGGAATGTGTCTGAAGGATTTGTTCTCTCTCTTTGTCTCTCTCAGCATATCGTGCACACGCTCCAGGGATATCTGCTCTCAAATGTGTGTATTGTGACATGCTAAATGCTTCACAGCTTGTGATAACCCAGGGGTCGGCAACTTTTTTTTAGGACTAACAGGGCAAATATTTGACACTGTTATGTGGATCAGTTTTTAATTCACAAAGATCAGTAATAGTGACTAAAATGCTGTGTTATGCATGCCAGGCCATGTTATTTCGCTTAAGTTCTATGCTTGTAGGTCCTTTTAGTGGCAATGTTACATTAACATCACAGAATTAGCTGTAGGTGAAGAAAGGGAAAACTGGAGGTGGACCTTGCAAAGCAGCACATATTTGAGTTGAGTTGAGTTTACCCTGTAAAAATTTGTCTCTGGCTTCACAATACATCACCACATAAAAATACACAACACAGATGCCACATGCATGTATAGAGGTGTATAAATGAAAAATAAATGGTTTCCATTTAAAATTCAGACAGCACTGGGCACAAAACATAACTGGTAAACTTTCCTTATTGTTTGTGGTTACCTAAAGCCTATTTGAATACTTAAAATGTCATATTATTGTGTTGTTGGATGCCAGAATAGAAAGAATTCAGGGTCCTGTATAAAATGTCTACACATAACTGCTTCCACATGGGAAAAAAGAAAAGAAAGAAAACAATAACTATGGTTAAGCACAAATAAATAAGCAAAATTAACAAAAAAATGATAATAAAAATGCTAGGATTTACAGCACACTTCATATCAGGTAAGGTTAAATAAAGCATTATATTTGTTGTTATTGATTTGGTTTGGTTTTATAGCTGAAGATAGGAAACAAGCTAAGGGATTTTGCTAGTGACGCTAACTATTCCTAGTGCTTAAGTTAGCTTACATTATTAGCTGTATAACTAGCAGCTTGCTAAACTGCTAGCTAACAAACTGACACTAAAACTAAATAAACAGTTCTTTTCATCTCCCTTCCTCCAGTTACTTTATAGGTAGATATTAAGATAACTAGCATTAATGAAGTGGTTAGGACAAACCATTCTGCTATTACTTAAGTCAAGGATTTAGGAAAATTGTGTTTTAATAGAATGGTACTGCATCATTTTCAAAAACCTGTTCTTTGAAACACAAATTTGTTTTCTGATTAGACAACATTTTTATTCTCAAAGTCGCATCTGTTGTTTTACAGGTGTTTTTTAAACAGATTAAAGATTAGAGTTTAATTTTTTAACTCAATATTTTATAACAGGCAAATGATACTACAGTCAGTCCTCTGTAATTTCTCAAAGCGTGTGCCAATATTGACCCTTGCTAATGTTGCCGACCCCTGTGAAAGCTAAGCAGGAAGCTCTGGACCACCAGAGCTGTGCTATGCTGTGCAGTTTCTAATCAATTTATTTTAATTAACTAATTAGCCTGATAGGCAACATAATTATCTTACGCTGCTGCTCTGATGGTCCAGAAGCGCTCCAGAGGTTTGCTTGGGATTTGCCTCTAAGTGAAGCACAGGCATGCGGTCTGTGCAGTCACAGATCATCTCCATGCTCATTATCTCAAGCATGGTCTGGTGAATTTGAGGCATGGCAGAAAAATCCATTACAGATCATGTCTTCGATGCTCTGATTGACGTGAAAAACAAAACAGCATTTGAAGTCCTCAAATTGATGCCGTTGTGTCCTGCAGCTTTATGACTTTTTTAATTGGCTGTTTTATCTTTACGTCTGACTCTTTCTACTCTGCCTCCTTCCCCTTCTTTTCTGTTTCCATGGCTTTCCTTTTTTTCTTACCACAACTTTCTCCTTTGACTCTCCAACCTGTTGTTCCCACTTGTTGCCCAGACTTGTCAAATTACAAGGCTAATATCAGTAGCATCCAGGCTGTCAATCAAAGGGGTGATTTCTCCACAGTGACCAATGCCATGACTGGGATGAGCCCCTCGCCCTCTCTGTCCGCCCTGACCAGCCGAGTGGGATCCATCAGCAGCTTGCATGACCGGATCATGTTCAGCCCAGGAAGCGAGGAAGCCATCGAGAGGCTGAAGGTAAGAGAGTGGATGAGGAGATGTCTGGGTGGATGGTATAAATGAATAAGTGCCAGCGCTGATCTTTTTAACATTGACATCTATTCCTACTAGGAAACTGAGAAGATAATCGCGGAGCTCAATGAAACTTGGGAAGAGAAGCTTCGCCGCACTGAGGCCATTAGAATGGAAAGGTACTGCTGGGAGAGATTTAGACTTTGGAAATGTTTCTGAAATTATTCTATTTTTTCAAAAATAAAACTTTGTTTGTTGTCATTAGGGAGGCACTTTTGGCTGAAATGGGTGTGGCGATGAGGGAAGATGGAGGAACGGTTGGAGTCTTTTCGCCAAAGAAGGTAAAATGTTCTTTTCAATTCTAAAAATTGTTTGTAAAGTCATATACATGTTAAATGTCAATAAAGTGTGTTGTACTGAGTTAAATCACTAAACGGTTCTTCAGGATTCAATTAAGGATTATTTGGGGCTAAAACTGTGGTTCGAAGAGGTAGGGCTGTGCAATTAGACGAAATTCAATTTAGATGTTCTCCCAGTGTTTACGTGGGTTTCCTCCGGGTGCTTCGGTTTACCGCACAAGTCCAAAGACATGCGGTACATGTGAAGTGGGTAAAGTAAGTTGTCCGTAATGTATGTGTGTGAATGAGAGTGTATGGGTGCTTTCCGGTAATGGGTTGCAGATGGCATTCGCTGCATAAAACATATGCTGAATAAATTTTGCGTGTTATAAAGGGACTAAGCCAACAAGAAAATGAATAAATGAATGAATAAATGGCCCCGCATTTTGCGCTACGGCACTGCTCACTGCTCTTGACCGAAGAATAAAATCAAGTTTATTAATTGTTAATTTTTAAAATCAATTTAACTGTACTTTAAGGTTTTTAACTGTGTGCTTCAACAAACATCTTTATGATTTGATTGTTTCAGACTCCCCACCTGGTCAACCTCAATGAAGATCCTCTCATGTCTGAGTGCTTGTTGTACTACATTAAAGATGGAATCACCAAGTAAGACTTTTGTTTATTTTACAGACATTACAAAGGGCAGATACAGTATATGAAATTAAATTATTGAAGTACAATTTTTTTAAATTGGATAATTTTAAGTTCCTTTATTTAACTTTTAAATATTTTGTCATTTTATTTTGTACAAATAAACAAAAAAATGTCCATCTAATAATGCTTAGCTCCTCAACACTTGTACACACAGCTTTAACCTTAACAATGGCATTAGTTCAACCCAAGTATTAACATTTAATCATTTGGCAGATGTTTTGATCCAAAGTCACTTAAAATATATTTTTTCTTTTTTTTTTTTTTAAAGAGCCCATATTATACATGAAATAGGGTCATATCTTGGTTGTAAGGGTCTCCAACAACAGTTTAATATGCATGCAAGGTCAAAAAACACTTTCGTGGTCTTATAATCTGCATTTATTTTTACCTAATTATCCCAGCGACTCCTGTATGAATCGTCCAGTGATTCATTTGTTCCCAAACCCCTCCTTAGCGCGAAGCTAATCTGCGCTGATTGGACCAATGACAGTCTGTTGCGATTGGTCGACTGCCTTCAGTCAGAGAGTGAAATGCACAACAGCTAATCAGCAATATAAAAGTAATCACAGTTCATACACGCTCGATAGTGTAGGCGTGGATTTTAGCTGCCAGTGGGTCAATGTAAATACAGACTATGGACTTGAAAATTCAGACGACTAACTATTTTATTGAGCAAAAACTCCAAAAACAGTTGAGGAGATCTCCTAGCTTCTCACTCTGCTCTTTTCACAGACACACACACACACACACGCACTTAACCCTGCTCCGGACGACAACGCGCGCGCGCACACACACACACAAACACACACACACACCTCCGGACGACAGCGCGCGCACACGCACACACAGACACACACACTACTCCTCGTCCACGGAGCTCCGTTAACAAAGAAGCACGCGTCGCGTTTTTAACGTGACTTTGCACGCGATAAGAGAATATAGCCAGTTAACCTGATACAGTACACGCGGTTACAAGTAACAAATCACAACTAAATACATTTGCAAGCTAGAGTCAACGAGGCAACTTTAATCGCACGTACTTACACTTGAGAAATGAAGGAAGAAAAATCCATCCTGACGTCCATCAGTAAGTTACTCTTTACTGATCCTTCCTTTAACAAACGCTGATGAAGTATTCTTTGTAGCCTGTAGTTTCCAGAAGTTTCCAACTGCTTGGCTATAATGCTGAGGTTTCATCTTTGGGTAGAGACTCAATATATCCATCTGCAGTGTGACTTCAATCGACCGGCATGTTTGTGTGTGTGTGTGTTTGTGGGTGTGTGTGTGTGTGTGTCTGGGTTTCTGCGTCAGAGGGCGGGGCCTCAGGTTTGAAATCTCCCGGGTTTGCGCGTGCACGTGAATAACTTGGTTTCGTTCGTACGTCATGGCGAAACACCTAATGAATCGGTATCAAGGCGACTCGTTTGAAGCACTATGAGTCGACTCTTTTATAGATGAATCAACCGTTTTAAACACTGTACACTAACAGATTTAAGCCTTAGCTGGATACTTCACTTCACTTAGAGCTGTGTTACACACTACATGGAGGGGAATTTTCAAAAACCCATAATATGGGCTCTTTAAAAGAAAAACATGACAGATGATAGATTTGAAAACAGAAATGGGAGTGTTATTGCTAGAAAGCTACAATATTTTTGCATACAACAAAGAAGATATACAACAAAATATATCACAATGTTTATTGTAGAACTTTACAAATGATTAAGATAAATTAGAGAGTAGAATAGTGTTGGATTGAGAATATGAAACATTTTTAATCTGAAAAAGATAATGGAATTGAAGCTGTTAGTGTTAGAAGGCCTGATACAGTACATCTATGATTAGTAGTAGAAAATGCAATAAAGAGATTTAATGCTATAATATCAGAATATGGATTAAAAAATTATCTTTATTTCTTAAAAATGTCTCGCATGACAATATAAACTCAAATCAAAATGAACAAAAGAGCATGCTTGGGTTTTATTATTAAGTGCTGTGACAAGACGTTTACCTCTGCAGGGTCGGTCGTGAGGATGCCAGCAGTCGGCAGGACATTGTGTTAAGTGGCCACTTCATCAAAGACGAACACTGTATCTTCACAAGTACCACAAATGCCATAGGAGAGGGTACGGTGGTCCTAGAGCCTTGTGAGGGAGCAGAGACTTATGTTAATGGCAAGAGAGTTACAGAGCCCACAGTTCTCAAATCAGGTAGCTTATCTGTTTCCAGTCTCATTCTGTCAAACAATTTTTTGGATGTCTTAACCCCCTCTGTTATTTTTGTTAGGTAACCGTATCATTATGGGCAAAAGCCACGTGTTCCGCTTCAATGACCCAGAGCAAGCAAGGCAAGACAGAGAGAGGACTCCGTGTGCGGACACACCAGTGGAGCCGGTGGACTGGGCCTTTGCTCAGAGAGAACTACTGGAGAAACAAGGCATTGACATGAAGCAAGAGATGGATCAGAGGTAGCACTTCTGTTCATGGCACTTTTGTGCTTTTAAACTAGTATACATTTTTCATAGTATTTTCTATAATATTTTTTCATGTGGAGAAAGTAGTTTTATTTCAGCTAGAATAAAAGCAGTTTAAGAAATTAAGAAAAAATAAAACGGTTAAAGGTGGTCAATATTATTAGCCTTCTCAAGCAATATTTTTCTGATTGTCTACAGAACGAACTATAAAACAATTACTCTAATTACTCTAATTACTCTATCGTGCCTAATAAACCTACTTAAGCCTTTAAATTGCACTTTGAGCTGAATAATAGTATATTGAAAATATCTAGTAAAATAGCACGCACTGTCATCATAGCAAAGATAAAAGAGATATTTAGAGTTATTAGAAATTAGTTATTAAAACTGTTATGTTTAGAAATGTGTTGAAAATAATATATCTTCTTTCTGTCAAACAGAAATTGGGGAAAATATACAGGGGGGCTAATAATTCAGGAGGGCTAATAATAGGGTATATGCTGAAGCATTCTAATAGGACTTTTAATTTGCCAGTAACCTGAGTTAAGCGCTTCTGGCGAACTGTATGCCAATGCAAAATTCGGCGCGTTTAAGGTCTGTTTTCTTAAAAATTCAGCAATCTTCACTAGTGATATCCGATATAAAGTGGGTCTCAGATTGTACAAGAGGCACTGCATTAAATTACATTTTCCCCTGCCATGTCTTTATAATATGAGCATTTATTTTCCCCAGTATATTCAATAGAGTTTCTGCGCTAGCCTGCCAATTCCTGACAGGCCAGTGCGAGTAAACGGCTTTTTGTCTCGTTTTACGCTTGAGCAACTAAATGAATGGCAAAGTTTATTTAACTGAATGTATTTTAATGACATTACAACTTCGATGCTGTAAAAGGAACCAGATAAAATGGAAAAAAGTCCACAATAACAGGTCACCGGAAGTTTATCAGTATAGGAAAAACTCTAGCTTGGCATATACCCTATTCTGACTCCAACTGTATTACTTACATTTTTATCATCCTTTATAATTATATCAAAGAGCACCCACAATTTGTAGGCATCACCTGCGTTTGATAGTTTTTGTGGTTTTACATTGGTGCCTGTGTCATTTGCAGATTACAAGAGCTGGAGGACCAGTATCGTAAAGAGAGAGAAGAAGCAAGCAACCTTCTGGAGCAGCAGAGACTGGTTAGTCATTTTAGACTATTGTTCTGCCATCAGTTGCTTAGTTTGTCAGGCATAAAGGCAAAACAAATATTTCGTTTTCTTCATTTCAGGATTTTGAAACATCTTATCAAACAAACAAATTTTCCAGGAACAGACTAACAGCTTCTAAATACATCTAAACTACCGTTGGTCTTTGGTGATCACATAATAGGTAGTTGATGCCCTGGCGCCCTGCCTTCTTTGATGTAGAAATCTTCTCCAGTTCATTTTATTTGCTCTGTCCATCAGGGTCAGACTTCCTTGACTAAATGCATAGTTGAAATTGAAATATAATTCTACATATACTGACACTGTTTTTGTCTAATGTTGTGAAGCTGCTTGCTTTGATCAGCACACAGCAAGAGGGTATGGTTCGAGTCCCAGCTGGGAGTTCCTGCTCTATATTTCTTTTTTATGAGATTGCGCGTGGGTTCATGTGGGTTTCCCCAATAATTTTTTTAAATTCAAAGCAGCTTAACTCAGATGAAGTTCTACTTAATCAAACAATGGGCAGCTCCACAGGTCCCGAACCAAGCCAGTGGCAACAGCGGCAAGAAACAAACTTCACCAAGTGAAAAAAAAAAAACTTTAGAAAAACCAGGATTACTCAAAGTAATGTATTGTCGTACTTAAAGTAAAAGTCAGAGCACTAATTAAGCCATGATTTGTAAAATAATAGCAAAATAACAGAAAAATACAGTAGATTGGAGGACAGGTTGACTGATAAATGTGACATGACTTTACTTAAGCACCGAATTGAAGAGCTTGTGGCACATCACTGTTATAAAATGCTTTCTTAACTGCTGTTTTCATTTTGGGTGAACTATGTGTTTTTATTATTATTTAATTATTACTCCAGGTATTCCGTCTATTATCTTTGGTTGACAATGTAAAAAAAAAGCAATGAAAGCAAATTTGACTTTGTTTTTTTAGGACTATGAGAGTAAGCTGGAAGCTCTTCAGAAACAGGTCAACTCCAGATATTACCCAGAAACGACAGAGGAGGAGGAGGAGCTAGAAGATGAAGGTGGGTAACTGTTAAAGACTTCTAGGCATTATCTGATCCAGACATATCAAACATCTCAGGTGGTCATATTCTATAAAGAGTGTTTAGATGCTTAACCTCATTTGAAATGGGTTTATATTTTTGCTCCTGCAGTCCCATGGACAAAGCGAGAGACGGAATTAGCCCTCTGGGCTTTCAGGAAATGGCGTTTCTATCAGTTCACCTCTCTCAGAGACCTGCTCTGGGGAAATGCCATTTTCCTCAAGGAGGCTAATGCCATTAGTGTGGAGCTGAAGAAAAAGGTACGCCAAAATCATTTTCGGCAATCCTAATGGTTGTGTTAGACTTTATTAAATCCCACTGAATTCCCAAGAATGAATTTGCTTAACATTTGCTTCTTTCGTCTGCAGGTTCAGTTTCAGTTTGTGCTGTTAACAGACACGCTGTATTCCCCGCTGCCCCCTGACCTCCTGCCACCCAGCATAGCCAAAGACAGAGAGAAACGGCTGTTTCCTCGCACCATTGTAGCAGTAGAGGTGCAGGACCAGAAAAATGGTGCCACACACTATTGGACCCTAGACAAACTCAGGTACAATGAGGTTAAGTATACAGTTAAAGTAAAAAGGATTAACCCTCTTCTGAAATGATTTTTTTTTTAAATATTTACCAAATGATGTTTAACAGTGCAAGTAAATGTTAACAGTATTTCAGAAAATATTTTTCTTCTTCTGTAGAATGTCATATTGTTTTTAGTTTGGTTGGAATAATAAATGGAATAAAAATTTAGCCAGCTCCTTAACCAGCTCTTAGCTGGTTGCTATTAACTTGCAAAATACTAATAAAATATAATGAACTGTTTTAATATTATGTACTGTCATGATGGCAGAGGGAAAATAAAGTAGGTACTAGAAGATAGTTATTAAAAGTTATTCAAAAAAAGTTAAACAGCTCTTGGGAAATATTTGAAAAAAATTTTAAGTTGAAAACAGCTATTAAAAATATTATTTAAAACATTGTTATTAAAAATATTGTAAAAAATGTGTTTGTTAAAAAGCACTTGGTAAATATTTGAAAAACGAAACAAAAGTTTCAAAGAAGAGCTTATAATTTTTACTTCAGCTCTACATAATGTGCATGTAATGCCCACAGAAGTGTGTCAAGCACTGCAGTTATGAATCAGAATTAAGCGACCAGTTAAAAGATGCAACGCTGCTACTAAATATGTTTCTTTTTCTGATGAGTTGGTTAGTTCAGGGTCAAATGATTCAGCAGTGAATTGGTTCACTGTATTATAGGGCTCTATTTTGACGATCCATGCGCAAAGCGCAGGGCGCAGATGCTTTCTTGGCGTGTCAGAATGCTCTTTTGCTAATATAAGGACGGAAAAATCCACTTACGCCGTGGCACATGGTCTAAATGGGTTGAGTTTATTTTCTTAATGAGTTATAGGTGTGTTTTGAGAATAAACCAATCAGAGTCTCATCTCCCATTCCCTTTAAGAGCCAGTTGCGTCACGCCATAAGCGCATTTGCTATTTACATGACGTAAAGTAAATGTAGGTGGAAAAACTGAGCATTTCACTAGCAGGAAAAAAGTTAAACAAATAAGGCATCTCATAATCTGGTTTCACTTTCGCTCTCGTGGATAGGGAAACCTTGTACGCACAGACATCAATTCAGTTCTAATTTCCAGCAAACGAATAAATGAACAATAATAACGAAGTGTGTTCAAAAACCTGAGTTATATCCTAATACACATGCTGTGCCCCATATAAATATAAGGTCTAAAACCTGATCGGTGGACAAATCCAAGCTTGTTTTTAATAAAACAAATATAAATATGCATATAATAAATAATACTGCTAATAATGATAACATTTTACAAAAGCAAATTGAATGAACTGAAAAAGCCTCCCGAGATAAAGAAAGTATCAGTGGTTTTTAACTTCATGTAGGCTAGAAAATAATATGTTTTGTAATATTTTAATCCTTTATATTTATATCCAATATATATCCTTATTATATCCTATATATATATCCTTAATATTTTATATATTTTTCATATGTAAAGATATTTGCGTATTGCTCTACATCTTGTGAGTATTAAACAGTGTGCAAGCCAGGCGCACTCTGCGCCAGACAATAGACCAGCTTTGTTCTGGTTTAAAGAACAGACTATTATAGTTTCTCAAAATAGCAACACGCCAGCAACGCGCCAAAACACGCCTGCTTTTTTAGACCAGAACGCCTATGAGCACACATACAGTAGGTGAGAGTTCAAAGTGGCTATTAACGCCGCGGCTGGTACCGCCGCCGTTTGAAATAGGTGCCGCTCTGTTTTTAGTGTATGACCGCAGTTTGTGAATGAGCCGCCAGGGGGCGCAAAGGGACGGGATGCGAACGGACAGAAATAGATCATACAGCTACTGTGCTTGTAAATGATATTAAACAATAAGTCAAAGCATTATAATTCCTTCATTAATCATTTAAAATTTGTTAACACGCTTTATTGTAAACTTTTTAAGTGCAAAGAGGATTCGTTTTGGAAAATAGAATTGAAGAAGTAAAAGACAACTAAAATGAAAGCACAAACATTTAGTACAAATAAGTAGTCTTAAATAAATAAATAAATAAATAAATAAATAAATAAATAAATAAATAAATAAATAAATAAAGCAGCCTAAATATAGAAAGATGTTCAGTGTTTGCTATTTTGATAGGACTAAGACAAGACATTTTCATTTATGTTTTATTTCTGTTTTTATTTCCATTTTCGTTGTTGATTATATTTTACTATCTTATTTATGTCTCAACAATTGTACATAAACAAATAATAAACGAATAATGAAAATAAATGAATAATGAAAATAGGCCTAAATAAATTATTTATTTAAAGACATTGCCGTACAGTACGTGAAACACTGAGAAAAATAAATTGACCTACCTTAAGCAGATCACTAAAAGTATAATAAAATTATTTTTGCCGCAGGACATAAATTAAGTCTTGCAGGTTTATTTTTAATAATTTAGTTTCAGTTCTGTTCATTTTTTTTTTCAAAACGTCAATGTTCTCCTTTAAAGTAGCTATAACTGTTGTTTTGTTTTTTTGTTTTTTTTTTACTTATGGCTCAGTATGTTTTGTATTTTAACTTCATATTCAGTCACCTTGCAAATGTGTGTGAAATATAATGCCGCATAACCGCGGAAAAAGAAGAAAAAACTGTCGAAGGTTAGAGCTAATTCATCAAAATAAGCTATATTAAAATACAACATTTATGTTAATACAGGCAGAGTGTGAACAAACTCAAGGCTAAGATATGTGCTTGCCTTTTAATGCATTTGCGGCCTTTAGGCTACAGGCAACTATGTATAATAATGTTTTTTTTTTCTTGTTTTTTTTTTTGTATGGTAAAGGACAATACACATTATGTTATTGATGTAAACTTAGGCTAAAACTTACCATTGATAAACGTGACCTACCTCAAGCAGATCACTTAAAGTATAAAAAAATAAAGTAGGCTATATATATATTCTTAATAAACTTCACAGCCACAAATATAAAAACAACTTGTATTAAAACTGGGCGAGGATTAGAAAGAATACGATGCTTGTTATATATAATTTAAATTTTGATTCCAATTTCTGCAAGCACATTTTTTCACTCGCTACTCTGCCAGAAACTTCGCCGCCGGAGAGCACCTCAATAATGTAAACATTTGTTTAAAGATGGAGCGCAAGATGTGCCGAGTGGCAACATGTGAAGAACGATGGCAAAGCTAAGTGTGATTATTGTAATAAACTAAGTTATAAAGCAGAGTCCCGACCAACAGGACTAAGCATATGCGGTTGGCTCATTCTTCACGAATATAGAATTAAAATAATGGCGCGTTAGGTTCACTAAGCAGCGCATTCTCTCCGCCTCATCGTTTAACCAGCGGGACACGCTGCTGAAGCAGGAGAGACACTCCGTCATTCATAATCTTAGCTGATGTATCGGAGTCGAAAGAATATATCAAAGAGGAATTTTCTTTTAACAGTCCCGATATGTTTAATCTTTTTATTTTATTTTTTTTTTCGTGTCATTTCTCTTCAGCAAATTAGATATTTTTTAAAGCTGCTTGATTCTTTTAAAACCGAAAGCAGAGCCCATGGTGTTTTTCCATAAGATACTCCTTTATGAATGTTTTAATTTTTTTATTAAAGTTTTTGATGTGCTTTTTGATAGTTTTATTTTATTTCAAGCAGCATCTAAATGCGAATTTATCCTCAAAACTTGGCATGAGAGCGATGCAAGTCATGTGTGGCATAATTGCCTTTTTTCCCTGCGCGTGCGAGATCAATTTCTGATCTTTTTGCAACTAAAATGAAAGCATAAACATTCAGTACAAATAAGTAGTCTTAAATAAATAAATAAATAAATAAATAAAGCAGTCTTTTAACCTAAATATAGAGAGATGTTCAGTGTTTGCTATTTTGACAGGACTAAGACAAGACATTTTCATTTATGTTTTTATTTCTGTTTTTACTTACATTTTCGTTGTTGATTATAGTTTACTATCTCATTTTATGTCTCAACAATTATAGATAATAATAAACGAATAATGAAAATTAATGAATAATGAAAATAGGCCTAGATATATTATTTATTTAAAGACATTGCCGACATTGAGCTTAAGTTGAATGCAGCTTCATCAAAAGCAGAAAAAAATAAAATAATTTGACCTATTTTAAGCAGATTATAATAAAAATATTTTTGCCGCAGGACATAAATTAAGTCTAGCAGGTTTGTTTTTTTAATACTTTAGTTTCAGTTCAGTTTTTTTTTTTCAAAACGTCAATGTTCTCCTTTAAAGTAGCTATAACTGTTGTTTTGTTTTGTTTTTTTACTTAATGGCTCAGTATGTTTTGTATTTGAATTTGACGCGTCAGAAAAAAAAAACCGCTGAATCTCTGCAAATATTTGGTTAACTTATAAAACAAATGTATGGTTTAGTGATGTTAGTAATGCATAGAAAAATGCAAAGCAGAATTATTAAAGTTATTATTTCATTGATCTGAACATAACCATTTATAATATAATTACTAACCCGTCGTCTAAAATATTAAAATAATAAAATAGTCTATTATTTTTTTCATGGCTAGAGCTTGATTAAATTGATTAACAAGCCATGTGCTTTTGTTTGTTTGTTCTCGGTACTGGGTATACGCAAAACATTTTCTAAAATGTCAAGCAGTATTTGTCTATAGAGCAGCATTTTGCTAATTATAATAGTCCTTTATATTTATATACATGTGTTTTTGCATATTCGTTATTTCACTTGATGCATTCGTTATTTAATGTTTGAATACTGAAATAAAAAGCCATCGTTTAAAAGGTTATTTCACCATCAAAATGTAGCCTGTTATATGTATCATTAACGTTTTATATAAAACTGCTGTGCAGTGTAAATGGGACCTTAATACAGTTTAAAGCGAAGTTGTCTGTAAGGATGATGGGCATGGCATGTCTATTGTTGTGGCTCGCGTTGTGAATATTAGAAAATAACTGTCGGGTGAAGGCTTTATGGTCGTGCGGAATTGTCTGCTGCTGTCATGGCTCAGCAGGCAACACCCTATTCAGCTAGGCTATGTTCGGTGTTTGTATGTACAAATTCGTTTTGGCGAATGCTAGAGCGTAATAGAGATATTTTAAATAACAAGTATAGTTCAGTCCAGAAGTTGCTGTGCATAGAAACATTCATTTTCATAAGGCCCCATTTGCGGTTTGGTTTTAAAACGCATAGGTTTTGCTACGGTTACGCCATCCGTCCTCGGGAGTTTTGGATTTTGTGTAACCATGTTTGTGGAAAACACTTGAGGGTGGAGACATACCCCTTCCCCCATCTCATAACCAAAAGCTTGTCTTTCAGGTGTTAATGGGCATCGAGACCGAAGTCATGTCGCATTTCCACTGTCGGCCTATATTGCTCGCAGCGCGTAACGCAAACCCAGCCCTGTTGACATTGTGCATCCGTTAATAACTCGGTAGAAAATGTATTTTATAACATCCTCATTTAGACACAGTCAAACATTCAGCCCAAATGCACTGGAGAGACCTGAAACGTGTTCCCAAAAATGCTGTTTGCACGATTTGATTATTATCATCATATCCAAATACTTTATAAATTCTAAACCTTCTCTGGTGTTTATTGTTTTTAGAAAATATCTAAAATCTTTTAAAAGAAAATATCTTGTAAAATAAAAGTTTGATTTGGCTTTAACGGTTTTATTTATGTATAGGCCTACCTAAACTGTTATAGCTTGCTTTTGCTTGTTTTATATTGGTTTATTTATTTAATGCGATTTTATTATATCCGATAATGTAATTCTTTAAATTATATTTCAATGTGGCTTAGGCTTATCAAGATATGACACTTGTTTTGAGTCTACAAAAGGTAATTTGTAAAGTGTTATGTCTTTCTGTTGTATTCATATGGTGTATTATCTGCAAAATAAATAACAAAAAGAAAGAAGCCGCTAGCAGCATCCACAGAGCTGTGAAGAGAGCGCTCTTTTTGCTCGGTCACTGCGTAAAACATATGCTGGATAAGTTGACGGTTCATTCCGCTGTGGCGATCACAGACTAATAAAGGGACTAAACCGAAAAGAAAATGAATGAAGAATGAATGAATAAATTAATAATAATAAAATAAAAATAAGGTAATAATAAACACAAATGCCGCGTAAGCGGCCTTTTTTTTAGAGATGGTACATTTGAATTGCCTCTTCCCACTTCCCCCACCTCGAAATTGAAAGTTGCAAAGAGAACTCAATAGCAAAGATCATAGCCCATTAACACATCAACACATAGTTCATTTACACATCAACACAGTGCAAGTTTAGCGGAAGAATGTCAAATCAGAATCACGCAGATGAAGCACACCAGCTACTACTATGAAACTATTAAAATTGTTTTGTCATAAATTTGCTTATTTGCAGCAGCTTTTTTTCGCGCAACAGAAAAGCGGCGTTGGGAAGCCGTCAATGAATAAAAACAGGGTCAATAGTGAAAATCGGCTTTTCATTGTATCCCCAAACTGTGCATAGTTCAGCTGCAAGTTACTGTACGTCTTTTTTTGGAAAAGCACCCCATGTCCGCTAGTGCCGCGCGCCTCTTTCTCTGGGCAAAAATGAGTTGATTTTTAAAATAATAAATATATAGATTAATTAAATTTTCAGCAAAAGAGACATTTATTTCATATTTCACTATGCATTTCATCTGATCTTTATAGCTTAATTAAACACATATTGTCAAAACCCACACATAGGCCTATTGTATGAAAATGAAAAGGGCATTTTTTGTTATTATTACACTACTATTTGTTATTTGTTGCCTAGGCTATTTTCACATTTGAGGTGCTTTATTGGCATGACAAGTAACTGTACATTCGTTTTGCCAAAGCAGTGCGCGTCTCACAAACAAGACAGTGCAAAAAGGGCAGTAGTGCAAACAAATATGAAAATAACATATAGGCTAATAAAAAAATGATTAATAAAAATAAAAATAGAATAAAAAATAAAAATATAATAATAAAAATAAAAATAGATTTTTGATAACATTAAACAGGATAAAGGTAATAATAGTAGCCTATTATCAAAAGTAAGTCCACATAAAGAGTTCCAGTATTTGTGTGTTGGAGACAGGAGCGGGTATTGTTGGGTGAACACACAGCAGCACACACACTCCCCCAGTAAGATGGGTTCTGTTCGACAGGGACTCAAAGTTGTTTTGTATGTGTTGGATTATCGGGTAGAATTTCTCCCGGATCTCGGAGTATTTAGTGCACTCGGGATATGCAGCTCCGTCTCAATCAGCTGCTGAGGGCACAGCCGCTTCTCCACCGGCAGCCATGTTTTTTTTTGTGCGGCCCGTCTTTACGGCTAGCTGATGTCCGCTGCCCGCTTCTAACATGTTAGAAAATACTGCAAATCAAGCTGTCGTATCTCCCCGCGGTTGAAATTGTTCGTTATTCCGAAAAAAAGAAGAAGAAATATCAGCGCGCAGTAGTTGCTTTCTAGATTATTTAGGCCTATATTCAGCTGTTTTAATCTTGCAATTCTGATAATTAGAGATAATGTCTGTTCAACTTGTCTGTCATTTATTTCTCATTTGCTACTTATTTTATTAATTTGTTGATGTTAATATACTACATAGTCTTGTATATGCATATCTAAAATCCTTTGGCATTCAAATTTGCTTTGAACTTGAAAGAGAGAAAGAATCGGATTTTAGCTGTCAGAGCACATTGCATATGCTTTTTTTGAAATAACATTTATTTAACAAATATTTTAGCACATCGAAAGTAATTAAATTACCTGTCTTTTGATTAAAACCTTTATGCAAAAAGATCAGAAAAAAAGGCAATATGCGACACATGACATGCATCGCTCTCATGCCACGTTTTGAGGATAAATTCGCTTTTAGGTGCTGCTTTGAATAAAATAAAACTATTAAAAAGCACATTAAAGAATACTCATAAAATAAAACCTTGATAGAGGAGTATCTTATGAAAAAACACCAATTGACGGGCTCTACTTTCGGTTTTAAAAGAATCAAGCAGCTTTAAAAATATAATTTGCTGAAGAGAAATGACAGGGAAAAAAAGATTGAACATATCGGGACTGTCAAAAGAACATTCCTCTTTGATATATTCTTTCGACTCCGACACATCAGCAAAGATTATGAACGACGGAGTGTCCTCCACTGCTTCAGTGGCGTGTCCCGCTGGTTATAAACGAGGAGGCGGAGAGAATGCGCTGCTTAGTTTCGGCTCGATATATTTAAATAAAAACTAACAACGAGCTGCTTATAACGCTCAAAAAGTTAAACTCAAATGCACAACCCTTGTTGGTTGCACCTGCAGGATGCACAATGAACCTAACGCGCCATAATTTTAATTCTATATTCGTGAAGAATGAGCCAACCGCATATGCTTAGTCAGTCCTGTTGGTCGGGACTCTGCTTTATAACTTATTAGTTTATTACAATAATCACACTTAGCTTTGCCATTGTTCTTCACATATAGCCACTCAACACATCTTGCGGTCCATCTTTAATGTTTAGATTATTGAAGGTGCTATTGACGTTTTGAGAAAAAAATTAATAGTACTGAAACTAAATTATTAAAAATAAACTTGCGGGACAAGGCAAGCACATATCTTAGCCGTTTGTTCACACTCTGCCTGTATTAACATAAATGCTGTATTTTAATATAGCTTATTTTGATTAATTAGCTTTAACTGACAGCCTTTTCTTCTTTTTCCGCGGTTATGCGGCATTATATTTCACACGCATATGCAAGGTGACTGAATATGAAAATAAAATACAAAACATACTGAGCCATTAAGTAAAAAAACAAAACAAAACAACAGTTATACTTTAAAGCAGAACATTGTCGTTTTGAAACAAAAAAACGGAACTGAAACTAAATTATTAAAAATAAACCTGCCAGACTTAATTTATGTAATATTTTCATTATTCATTTATTTTCATTATTCGTTTATTATTATGTACTATAATTGAAACATAAAATGAGATCGTAAATATAATCAACAACGAAAATGTAAATAAAAACGTAAATTAAAAATATAAATGAACATGTCTAGTCTTAGTTCTATCAAAATAGCAAACACTACATCTCTCTATATTTAGACTAAAAGACTGCTTTATTTATTTATTTATTTATTTATTTAAGACTAATTATTTGTACTGAATGTTTGTGCTTTCATTTTAGTTGTCTTTCATTTCTTCAATTCTATTTTCCAAAACGAATCCTCTTTGCACTTAATAAGTTTACAATAAACCAGGTAAAAAAAAAATTAAATGTAAGTTGAGGTGATCGCAAGTTCACAACTGTGAGGTGATGTGCTCTATCGGCAGGATAATCTATATTATTTTGCTGTTTTTCATATGCGCACGTTTAAGATTTGAGATTATAACATTGCCATGATAGTCAAAGAAATCAAAACATTATTTTCACCCCAACGCAATTTAATCGGGCACTGAAGGCTAATAACTTAATTCTTATATTAGCTTTTTGACTTCTCACCATGTATCTTTTCTACAGCATAGTATAGTGTAAGAGCATGTCTATTACCAGAAAAACTAAATTAAAATTATATTTTAATTGAACACATCACATCACATACAGTAAGCTACGCCTACAGAACAGTCTGTTTAGCATTGTGAAAAGGCAAAGCTGAATATCTGTGGTTAAAGTGCCACCCAGCGGTCAAATGCTGCTGGCGCATCAAGCACCGCCGTCGCCGCGGCATGAATGGCGGTACAAGGAACACATTGAAGTAGTAACATCTGTATGAGCGAAAATGCATTTGCTATTTAAACAGCGTGGCGGAACACATCAAAACGACTCTTGCGCCGAGCTGAAAGTAGCAAATAACAATTGCCTCGTGCCTTGCACCACATTTCGCCGGGTGTATGATAGGGCCCATGGTGTGACTAGTGCAGTAAATGTTTTCAAAAACAGTACAACCTATGATAAATGATATATTTAAAAAAGAATGTCCTATTTTAAAATAGCTAAAACATTGCTATCATCTATGCAGACAAAGACTAGATTTGATGAGAGAAATGTATGACCGAGCAGCAGAAGTGCCCAGTACGGCTGTGGAAGACTGTGATCATATCATGTCCGGTGGCGACCCTTTCTACGACCGCTTCCCATGGTTCCGTCTGGTTGGTCGGTGAGTATTCAATATGTCGGACTCACATGCTGTGCCAAGTGGATGCTGCTATCCCCACTGAATATCACTGGAAACTACCTATGATTTGCATTGTGCTTTTAACAAGGTTTCCTTCACTGTTGAGTTGAATGGAGAGCTTTGGGCAGCCAAACTTTGGACTTGGACACTGCTCACAAAAAGCACTAGAGCATTAGCTGAACACAGATTGGGAAAATCAAGGCTGGGTTACTTACACATACATATGGGTGATTCTATAATTCAACATATATTTTGTGTTTCAAAAGGTTAAGGAAAGAAATTTACAAAAATTATTTATTTTCAATATCTTATTGAAAACCTATTCAGTTTAATGAATCATGTCATGTTACTGGCGATTCTGGTAAATGTCGTCAGCATTGTTAATCTACTTTAGTAGCAGAGTTTGACAGTAATATAACTGATGATTTTGACTCAGGCTTTTTGGGAATAGTGCCCAGGGCAACATTTTTGAGAACAGAGAATATGTGCCCAGGGTTATCTTCATATGGGCAGTTTTTCTGGTGTGACTGGTTTGCTCGATAGCTCGACACTTACAGCGTCGGACTTAGAAGATAGAGTGGAGCAGGACCAGGTTTCAAGTCCAGTGAAGGACGGTTCAAAAAACCAGGTTAAATGAAACCCAAAGCAAAAGCAGTGTGAAATTGTGATAAAAGGCTTTTCTCTTCTAGTTTGCTTTTGAAAACACTATTGGTTGGGTGGGACCAATATGGTTAAGGGGTGGAAGGGTCAGTCTGGCTGGCTTCTCTCGCACAGATGCTCACAAGATGAAGAGATTGAGATTGGCAGAAATGTACATCAGTGGCCTCTGGTGGATTAACAAGAAATGGCAAGTATGAGAGAACGTGCTCCAGTAACATATTTGAGATTGTCAGAAATTTACACAGTGGGCTTTAGTGGAATTGTGAAAACAAAAATGCAAGAACAGGTAGTCCAGATACATATTTCTCAGTTCTTAGAAATGTAGCTCTGGACACATAATTCCAATGAGCCTGGGTTGGATCATTTTAAACTTTTTTGGGGCCAAAAACTACACTTGCTAGAGGTCATGTTCACTAATAAAAGACTACTGTGTGATTAGTATTAAATTCTGTACTCCTTTTGATGCTCGGGTAACAGTTTTGACGTTTTTTTCAAAATAACTCTTGGTTTAAGAACTTTAAAGATTGAAATATTTTCTATATATGTAAAATTATATATATATTTTTAGCACACATACCTTTCAACGCTTTAGATACTATCAGCAAGGAAAAGGGACAGTTACCTAACCCTATATGCTGTAGGAGATAATGACAAAGAAAGGCACGGTAGCACAGTTAAGTCCAGATTTATGAACATTTTTATCAGGAAAAATGAATTAAGTCATTTAATGTTGTAGAACCTAAAACATATGCTGGATAAGTTGGCGGTTCATTCCACTGTGGCGAACCCAGATTAATAAAGGGACTAAGTCGAAAAGAAAATGATTGAATGAATAGTAATGATAACAATAAGACGATTTTAAACTGTTCTTTTAAAACTATTTCTGTAATCGAATAAATAAGCAAACAAACAAACAAAGTAGTGTGATTATTCTATTTTGGCAACACAAAAAATGTAAGAAAATTTAGTAATCTATCATAATCTATTATTATTGTTAATCTTATCAATAAAAATAGTAAGAAGATTTTGGATCCAGTTTCTTCTGAATGAATCAAAGAAACACAAAATGATTAATAATATTTTGTTAGCCTGAAACTATAATAAAATAAAATAGACTATGTTTACTAATAACAGAACAATTATGAAAACATAATTAAATCAATTGATCATAAATTAATATCAGGAAAAATGTTATCAGCAAAAATACATTTCTAGGTAATTTAATGCTGTAGAAGTAGGATAATGACTAAAGATAAAATATAGTAAAAATGTTACCTTCTTTATATTAAAAATATTTTGATCTCACAGCAATACATGATGACAATACACTCGAATTCTGACACCAAAAAAACACATTTTCCATTATATACAACTTTTTCTTGGCATAAAATATTCATAAAATGATTTGCAGTTTGTTCTGCGTACACATTTTAACAATGCATGCATTTCTGTGGATTGAACCAATCTACCAGTCGAACTACACAAATCCCAAATGGTTAGAAATCACGATTGTCAGCTATATGACACTTTTATTGCAGAAATGATTGTATCATTATGACCTACAGCATCTTGTGATCCCTGAAGTGAATGTTTAAAAATAACTGAAAACATAACCACTTCAAAACATCAAGAAACAACACCAAATGCACCTGCAATTACAGAATCCCCCACACAGCGAAGCCTCTGACGTGTGTGTGCATGTGTGTGTGTGGTGTTGTACTAACCCAGTTCCCATGTCTCCGGCTGCACCAGCACTCCCATTCTCAACACGTGCATGAGCGAGCGCATGAGTGGCCTTACCCTCTCCCCCACCCTTTCCGACCCTGACTCTGACATAACCGAACTCGCCGATGAGCGGCATTATGGGAAGGTGGAGGTGGAGGAGGAGGAGCTGGAGGACCTGGACGATGAGATCTTTGTGGAAGACAATGGCTCTGAGCTTGGGAGAGAGGAGGAGGAGGATGATGATGATGATGGTGTGGGCGAGCGCTGCCCAGGTGTCAGCGATGGCCAGGACCCCTTTTACGACCGCTGGCCTCTGTTCAGTTTAGTGGGAAGGTTGGTGAGGTTTCAAGAGCAAAGCTGTCAGAGGAAACTAGCTCTTTCACACTGAGACACACACGCAAACACTTGATAGGGGCTGCTGCTGGAACATTCAAACAGATGAATGGTAAACAGACAGGGGTCACTGTAGATACTGGCTAGATAATGTTCTGTTTAGTTCCTAGTAAATGCTTTCTAGTTATCTCAGTTCAAGCAAATGTTCATGACAATCAGTATTTTTTACACTGTGTTTACACTGTGTTACATCATATTTGTGTTTCTTCTGGTGCTCTACATTATACTGCGAATTTTGTTGGGATGGCATTTAATAATAATAATAATAAAAAAATAATAATAATAATATTTGGCGACACGGTGGCGCAATGGTTCGCACGTTCGCCTCACAGCAAGAAGGTCGCAAGTGTGAGCCTCGATTGGGTCAGTTGGCATTTCTGTGAAGAGTTTGCATGTTCTCCCCGTGTTTGGGTGGGTTTACTCCGAGTGCTCCGGTTTTCACCCCCAAGTCCAAGGACATGTGCTACAGGTGAATTGGGTAATCTAAAAATTTACCAAAGTTTATGAGTGTGTATGGATGTTTCCCATGGATGGGTTGCAGCTGGAAGGGCATCCACTGCGTAAAACATATGCTGGATAAGTTGGCGGTTCATCCTGCTCTGGTGACCCCAGATTAATAAAGGGACTAAGACGAAAAGAAAATGAATAATAATAAGATGATTTTAAACAGTTTTTTTTTTTTTTTTACTATTTCTGTATTTGAATAAATAAGCAAACAAACAAAGGACTGTGATTATTCTATTATGGCAACATAAATATGTAAGAAAATTTAGTAATCTATCGATAATCTATTATTATTATTAATCTTATCAATAAAAATTGTGAGAAGATTTTGGATCCAGTTTCTTCTAAATGAATCAAAGAAACACAACATGATTAATAATATTTTGTTAGCCTGAAAATAATAAAATAAAATAGATTATGTTTACTAGTAACAGAACAATTATGAAAACATAATTAATTTATTGATGATAAAATAATAATACATAATGAAATTAGATCCAAACTATTATGTGTGTGGCTACGCAGTGGCGCAGTAGGTAGTGCTGTCGCCTCACAGCAAGAAGGTCGCTGGGTTGCTGGTTCGGCTCAGTTGACGTTTCTGTGTGGAGTTTGCATGTTCTCCCTGCGTTCGCGTGGGTTTCCTCCGGGTGCTCCGGTTTCCCCTACAGTCCAAAGACATGTGGTACAGGTGAATTGGGTAGGCTAAATTGTCTGTAGTGTATGAGTGTGTGTGTGAATGTTTTCCAAAGATGGGTTGCGGCTGGAAGGGCACCCGCTGCGTAAAACTGTGCTAGATTAGTTGGCGGTTCATTCCGCTGTGGCGACCCCAGACTAATAAAGGGACTAAGCCGACAAGTAAATGAATGAACTATTATGTGTGTAGATATGCAAACAGTGATGCATTATAATGTCAACGTAAATAAATAATTAGATAAAAAATAACTGAATAGCAAATATGCAAATATTATAATTATCTGAAATATCAATTATTAACTAAGTTAATAATTTACAATTAAATGATTTTTCGTGATTAGTGCTCATAAATACATTTTTAAGAGTTTTAATTTGTGATTACATTTTTATTTTGTAAATAAAAAATATGAAACGGACGGACGGACAGACAGACAGACAGACGGACAGACAGACAGACAGACAGACAGACAGACAGACAGACAGACAGACAGACAGACAGACAGACAGACAGACAGACAGATAGATAGATAGATAGATAGATAGATAGATAGATAGATAGATAGATCTCTTTACTGTTTTCTAAAAAAATCTTATTCATAAACATTCTTTTTTTCCATACAGTATTAATAAGGACTATTTGAGTGTTTTCAAAGTATTCAGTAACTGAATGAAAGGAAATTGAGCACACAGTGTGTATTAGCAAAGTCAAATACTGACTGTGAAAATCACAATAGACCACTGGTGACAGATCTCTAATGGATGTGTGTCCTACAATGGGCAACATGAAGGCACTTGAACATGGGTAGCTCTGCACAGAACAAGCCATTCACATCAAATCTGCCTGCTTCGAACGATACAGCATTGTTTGGCAGCATAATGATTTTTTTGTCTGCTGTTTTCTGAAATGAAATGGCTGTCCTCTGCAGAAGTTTTGTTGTTTGTGTGATCTTCATAAATCAGCTGATTGTTCTGTCTGAAAAGCATACAGCGCTCAAGATGAAAGAGCTGGTTTCGACTACAGCAGTCTCAATCAGGCATGCCAGAGCTACAAATTTGTATCACGGTTTTGGATTGGCTCTCACACTCTCACTTCCCTGCGCACATGCAACATACAAGATTTGTAACTTGTGTTTTTTCTTTTGAGTTGATGGAGGTCAAACTCATGTATGTTAATGTCATTTTAATTGTTTGCTTTCCAGTTTGCATTTGGCCCAACGAGCCAAATTTGGAGTTTATTTTCTCTCACTAAAACATTTTGCTTATCTGAGCATGCTGTATTTGCGCCTCACCAATCTTGTCGAAAGCTCCTCCCCTCTGGCCACGCCTCCTGCCACTCTTGAACCCACATATCAAGCTTTGGCCAGCATCACGTTGGGATCAAGATGGCAGATATGAAGTGAATGAATGAATTTAGTTTTAATGTAGACAAGACGTAGGCCATTACAGTAGGAATTTTACACTTTCAATCAGTTACTGAATCCACATAAAATCTAAATGTGTGACAAAGCAGTTTGAAAACTTGGCTAATATAATGTGCAACAATGTCTGACTTGGCTATTTAGACAATCAATAAGTCAAAAGATATGTTGTAAACTAGCTTATGATGCAGTTCTCCTCTATATGCATGTTCTTGAAACACTTCACCAACCCCCACAGAGGCCAAAAACCTTGTTACCATCACTTTGTGTATCGTTTTTTTGAGAATGATGGATCTAATAGGCTAGTTACAGATGAGCTGCAGACCTACAGGGCACTGTTTGGCTTTCGCTGGAGCAGCTTCTTGTTTGGTTGCTTTTTTGTGTGTTTTAGATGTTGTGTTGTCCTGTGGCAGTGTGGCTGATTTGATCTTCACTGACATTTTTTCCCATTAAACTTCTTTCTCCATTAATTGTTAATCTTCTTTTTTCTTCTTTTTTTCCACCCCATCAACTGTCTCAAATCCCTCTTTTTTTCTCTGGCTCTCCTCTTTTATCCCATCATCCTCTCCTTCTTCTCCCATAGGGCATTTGTGTATCTGAGTAATCTTCTGTACCCTGTGCCGTTAGTGCACCGTGTGGCTATTGTAAGTGAGAAAGGCGAGGTCAAAGGGTTTCTTCGTGTGGCAGTACAAGCCATATCAGGTAAGACCATCCTCATGATTTAACTTGATTTAAAAAAAACTGACTGGGAACTGATATTGATGGATATCCTAAAAGGCATATTAAGCTTCATGAATAATTAATAGTAAGGCAGTATTGTTAGTCATTTTTGTAATGGTAAAAGAAGTACCTCAAGGCTCAGTATTCAGGCCTATTAAGTTTTTTATTTCATTGGTATTTTTAATGTTTATTGATTTGTTTGTTATCTTTAGTCATTATTTTATTTATTTATTTATTTTGCTGCTCCGTGTCCAGATTATATTACCAAAAGTACCACAGATTTTTGAGATAGATTTATTGTCTTCATTATATTTGGAAAACATTCTTTCTTTCTTTCTTTCTTTCTTTCTTTCTTTCTTTCTTTCTTTCTTGCTTTCTTTCTTGCTTTCTTTCTTTCTTTCATTTGTTTGTTCCGTTCGTTCGTTCGTTCGTTCGATCTTTCTTTATTTTATTCGTTTATTTGTTCTTTCTTTCTTTATTTAGCCCTCCTTTATATTAGCCTTTCCAAAATGATGAGTCTCACAAAATGGCTGTTTGCAGTACACACACACACACACACACACACACACACACACAAACATATTAGTGTTTACTGACACCATGCAACTGTGGTGATTAAAGCGGTTAAGAATTAGATAGCGTTTTTACTGTGGGCAGGGAAAACCGCACTCCTACGTCACGTTGCGGTGGGCCTCAAAATCACTGCAACTGGATTCTATTTCTAATTTTAAAAAAGAGACTTGTTGTGTTTATATCACTCTATTATGACTGTGGACACAATATACTTAAGCCCCTTTCACACATACAGACCTTTCCGGAAAATTGCAATTTTCCGGAAAGGTTGTATGTGTGAACAGGTCCTTTTTGAAAATACCGGTAAATTCGTTCTGGCTATTTTCCGGAAAGAGAAGTTGTAACATTACCGGCAATTTGCCGGAATGCTGCGCTGTGTGAATGCAGATGGAAGATTGCCGTAATAAGCGCGTGCACGTCTAGAACGTGCTGACGTGAGACGTCTGCTTTAGCCAATCACAACAGTCAGACGCATTTACGTCCGCGCGGTTTAGGAGAATAAAAGCCTTTGAACATTTTTCCAGACACATTTAGCTGCTAGTTAGTCAGATCACATTTATATATTCTTCTTAATGCCAACTGTGTAAATAATCATCGATGAGATGCTTATGATAAGCCGTTGTTTGTTTACCTTCAAGCTTTGCGTGTGCCTGTGAAACAGCCTGTAAGCGCCTGCACACGCACATATTATGAACATCTCGACATGCGAAAGTGATCCTGCGAAAGTTGTTCACAATATTGATCATCCACAGAGTTTGTAATTTAGTCAAATGTTTACAAATACAAGCGCAGCCGTTTAAAGCTCATTTGTGGTGAATGATGTCAGAATTTACCGGTATTTTGGAATGGATGTGTAAATGCTCTTTTCCGGAAAATTTCCGTAACGTCCTCGCCTGTGTGAACAGCGCTTTTTTGAATATATCGGTAAAGTCGTTCCAGAAATTTTCCAGATATTTACCGGTATCACTGTGTGAAAGGGGCTTTAGACACACTGTTGTTCAAACAGCTAACAAAAGATGGTTTTCATCATAGGTGCCTTTTAAGAAAAATTAATACCACAGGGCTTATTATTCAGACCAATTATATATTTTTTTTTTTCATTAATTTTTCATGAGTAAATCATACTCTGTTCTGTAACATTCAGCTATAATTCTTTATTTATTGTCACAGCTGATGAAGAAGCTCCTGATTATGGTTCTGGTGTGAGACAATCAGGAACTGCCAAGATTTCATTTGAGGATCAGGCATTTGAAAAGGTTGGTTGTGCCTCTGATTTTATTTTTACAATTATCTTTTTAGTAGTTTGGCCTTGCAGGCATTACATCGTTTTTCTAGATGATACAAGAATTGTTTTTTTCTTCTGCTCAGTTTCAGACAGAAGCATGCACCAGTGGGATGTCTCAAACACACACATCTGAAGAGGAGCTGCGCATTGTGGAAGGAGAAGGACAAAACTCAGAGTTGGGACTCAGTGCAGATGAGGTCAACAACAACACCTGCTTAGGTAATGAGTTATGTAGATGCACAACACGTATAACAAATTTATGCATTGCCAAAGATAAAATAACACGCCCAATTACCATTTCACTTTCGAAGCAGTAGTATGTGTGTAAACAGATAAGAGTCAGCTATTATTTGTATTCTAATCAGATCTGTTTTCTCATGCACTGCTTTATCTAGTCTCTCCAGATATTCCTGACAGTCCCCTGAAGGGTGTTCTAGAATGTCCTCTAGATGTGACTCAAGACAAATCGCTTCAGCACTTAAAAATTGGCAGCAACTTCACCTTTAGGGTCACAGTGCTTCAGGCTTCCAGCATCTCTGCTGAGTATGCAGATATCTTCTGCCAATTCAAGTAAGTAGATCTACCCCTAGTAAGTTGTATATATCCATTCATTCATTTTCTTTTCGCCTTAGTCCCTTTATTAATCAGGGGTCACCACAGCGGAATGTACAGCCAACTTTTCCAGCATATGTTTTATGCAGCGTATGCCCTTCCAGCTGCAACCCATCGCTGGGAAACACCCACACACTCTCATTCACACTCATACACTACGGACAATTTAACTCACCCAATTCACCTATAGTGCATGTCTTTGGACTTGTGGGGGAAACCGGAGCACCCGGAGGAAACCCACACGAACACGGGGAGAACATGCAAACTTCACACAGAAACGCCAACTGACCCAGCCGAGGCTCAAACCAGCAACCTACTTTCTGTGAGGCGATTGTGCTACCCACTGCGCCACCTCGTCGCCCCCATGCTGACTTCAATATTGCCAAAAAGCAGAATATACACCATGGGTTTGAAAGAAGACTACAGAAAATGATAAGAAGAGCAGCAATGTTTGTTTAAGCTCTGATAGTCAAAAACACTGCTGTGGGTATCTATTAGTATCAGAGAACACTGTGCATTTTACATATGAGAACATTGTTCATTTAACATTTTTTATTTGAAAATAAACTTAAGATTTTGGATGGAAAAATTAAAATTCAGTTTGACAAGTGTGCTTCAATACCACAGTTGGCTGATAGAAGGTGTCTTTTTGGCATTTGCAACTTTTTTCATTACATGGACGTCTACAGTATGAAAGCAATTTGGTCAAGCATTTGACTATGTCTGTAAATGGTTAAAAGTAGATAAGCTCAGAAATTTTCAGATGTTGTTTACACCTGTGTTTAATGTTGTGCTTTTGTAATCAGATCAAACTTTTTCCAGTCTTGCTTTAAATGAGCTGCTGAATCTGTGCTGTTTAATTTTCACATTTTCAGTAGATCTGCAGAATGCTACAAATTTGAAACATTTTATATAGATATTTTGAAAGTTGCCATTCAAAAACATCATGAAAAAAAGGAAATCATAGTTTTACTTACACTAATCCAAGATCATCTGATGCAATATTAGCTCATCCCCCCTGTGTTTTCCCTTCAGTTTTATTCACAGGCATGACGAGGCATTTTCCACTGAGCCATTAAAGAATACTGGTCGAGGGCCTCCTCTGGGATTCTACCACGTTCAAAATGTAATCACAACCTTTATGTTATTTACTAAAAAAGCAAATAATTCAAATATGAAATAAATCAAGCATACATTCATATGTGCTTTGCTATTATTGCAGATAACTGTGGAGGTCACCAAGTCCTTTGTGGAATACATCAAAAGTCAGCCAATCGTTTTTGAAGTTTTCGGCCACTACCAGAAACAACCCTTTCCTCCTCTTTGCAAGGACTTAATTAGGTAGGTTTTAGATTACTTTATAAAAATGTTTTTTAGTCACCATAAAAGATTGTTATGTTATGTTTTAAAGTCTCTGTGGTTTGATTAGAGCTAGGAAAAAAAAGAGATTTAAATATGAAGCCGAGTTGACTTGGATTCATTTACTTTAATCTTAAAACTGACTGTGCTTCTGTTATGAAATGAGTGCCATAAAGTGCATTGATTCAATAAGTTATATTGTTCTCTGATATCTACATGGTAGGTATGTGGCTTGGGTAAGTGCAAAAATCTCCAGAAATGTTCATTTATAAACAAATGAATTACTATAAGCTCCATTTTGACCATATTTCTAGTCAAAAGTCAAAGTAAGATATTTAGTGTGAGAAGGTATTTGGAACGGTTGTGAATATTAATGAGCTCTGCTCTGATGCTACTTCATTTAAACAGACCTTATGCCTCTTCAGGGTAGCACTACATAAATGTATAATCATTGTGTCCAGCATTTTGCATTCTGATGCGCTGTGTGTGAACAGATGGCTGGTTAAGAACTTTTTAAAGTCAGTCACACACCAGATGCAAAGCGCTGTGCCACTAGGGATGGCTGACACTAAACTCATGTTTCAACACAGCGTCGAGATCCTGAAGCGCAAGTGTTTCTCTTGCACTGCACAGAAGCATAATCCGAAACACCCAGGTCACGTGACTAAAGTGATTTAAAGCATTAGACATTTTAGAAATGTTTGAAGACGTGGCGACTCTGCATTTGATTTACATGGTCAGGAAAATCCTCTATCTCATATAGCCTAGTGGACTGTTCAAATGTCCTGAGTTCCATAAACTCCAGCTTCTTCGAAAGCTACTCACAAAACCAACCTTCTTATACACCTGCAACAGCAAATACCACCTTCATTACCGACAACAACAACATCAGCAGCAGCAATAACAGCTGCAGCAGCAACAACAGCAACAATAACAGCAGCAGCAACAACGCAGTTATGGACAGAAACGAAAACTCCGCTTTCCCCGAAACACCAGCCTCGCCTCAACAACACCCGGCCCAGCCTGGATGTCGGCCCGAGACTAAAAACTAAAAGGCCGAAGGCCCATACACTCCACTTCCGCCAGAACACAACGCTGCTTACAATCTCCATCTCCCGCTACTTCAAACCGCCACCCACCTGCTCCTGCTTTATCATACACTTCCGTCAGATCATCTTCTCTCACATCCAACAAAATGACAGTCATCGAACTCCGCCAGACTCCCCTAGACGCCGGAATCACCATCTCTAGCCGCTAAAATAACTACGGATTACTGAAACTCTATGAATCCATCTTTTCACCTCGCCAAAATTACAACCTCCCTACTCACATTTCCTTTGCATGGCCCCTTTCACCCTAGCCACAGTCACGCCACTCCCCATCTGCATAATGCTCCAGTTCTGGAATCACCCTCGATCTCCAATGCCATCAAGAACTTTATCCTATCAGAGATTCAGACAACTGGCTCCAGAAGCAGAGCTGCATCCAACTCCCATCCCTCCTTATTCAGAGATGTTATTCCCATAAATCATCCCATGCACAACCTGCAGCAAACATCCATATCTCTTATTTTACAAGCAGGAACTCCCAGAACCTCACAATCATATCTCACTGCAAGGAAAGCATTCAAGTATTTCCATTCCCTGTACAACACCACAGTCCCTAATTGTTCCCAACTTACAATCACTTCTTTCATCACATATCTCCATCTAGCTTTCTAATTGGAATCCAATTTTTTTTTATGAGTAAATGTATGGCTCCACATGCGATTCGATAGCTGATTCACAAACCAGCCCTCTTATTTAAGGCATCCAAAAAGTACCCCCCCCCAGACTCCAGGCTGCCCATTACACACAACATACTTTCCAAATGCATTGCCACACTCAAAAAAAGATGCAATATTTACACTCGCCTTTTTTGGGTTTCCCAGATGCTCCAAAATCACAGTAACATCTACATTTGATTCCAGTATCCACCCCACCATCTCAGACTGACTTTGATTGATGAGGAAATAATACCCTTCCTCATTAAACAATGTAAAACAGATCAATCCAGGAAAGGACACTTCATCTACATATTTAACATCTCCTCCCCTACAAGCCCATTCCAAACATTCCTAGCATACCTACACTATAGAAAAACACTAGGTTTTAGCAAAGTCCCTTTAAGACAAGTCATGTCACTTGGCGGCCATCTTTGAAACGCCTCTCGGGCAGTATGCTCGGGCATTCAGTCTGAATGGGGAAACATCATATTCTTCAAAACTACTTGTCAAGCTTACGATAACATTTTATATTAAAAGTAACCAATAAAAATTAAACACACAACTGTCTAATTAGTTTCATTTCTAAATGTTCGTATCACACAAAATCTGCAGAAACTCACGTCTGGTTCGAGCCCCTCCTCCGGAGAATTGTCAGTCTATAGTGATCGCTAATTGGCTCCTGTACTAGGAGGTGGGTTTTATTCACCATATAGCGATCACTGATTGGCTCCTGTACTAGAAGGCGGGGCTTCATTCGCAATATTGACAGTTACCCTTTTTCCCATTCGAAAGTTTATGAGTGACATGTCTTGTGTATTCTATAGTCTTTAGTTTCAGTCCCCTCTCCCCTCTTTTCATAGATGACACAAACCCCCCAGTAACAAGTTTTTGGTTACAAAACACTTAAAAGCAGTCCTTCACCATTCAGGCCACTCATTTAGAATCGGAGACACCACCACAGCAGCACACAAAGGATTATCACAACAGCACATACAAACACTTTGAAGGTGGTCTTTTGACATCTTCAAATCCCACATTAGCCTTAGGCACAATCATCTCAAAGAAGCCCAGAAGACCCTCACCAGCAGACACCCTAATTCCAGTGCCCAAGGGTGTGGGCTCAATCCAGCCACATCATACTCCCAAGGGCGGGGGCACTATTCAGCCACATCAACCTCTCAAGGGTGAGGCCACTACCCAGCCACATCGACTTCCCAAGAGCGAGGGCATGACCCAGCCATTTAACCTTCTTTCTTCCTTCCAGCTCTGAGTATCACTCAGCTTTCTCCCCTTGCCTTTTGGGGAGTTTCTTTGACCTGTCCCGAGTCATTAAGCATTTTGGGAGCTCTCGAGAACTACCTGATGTCGTACTCCCCTTAAGCCTAGTTCACACTACAGGGTTTTAAACATCAGCAGATCGCTGTGCCGTTCACACTACATGACTTGACTTTGTGTCTTTTAATTCCTGTGGTGTTCACACTACGCAACACTCTGTGAATGATCCACAAGAGGGGGGTCACACACTACATGATCTGACAACAACTCATTCCCCAACAGCTCATTCAAGCTACCAAACCACAGCCAATGAAATTTTGAGGGAGGAGTCGTCAGAAAAAGCTGAACACTATTGGCTGCTTGTGTGCTGATTACATCACTGACAGCGTTTCAAGCTTTGGAGAAAGCATTTAAAAACATCGTCAAATCAGCTGATTTATCAGCGGATCAATCACTCATCTGCAAGGTTCCAGTGGATAGATACACAGAGAGTTTAATTTTTGTAATTGTATAACTCTTTGAAATAAAACTAACATATTTATAACACCCTGCCGTTTTCTAACTATCTGTGTATTTCTTTCTGAAATTGTTATTTTGTTTTTTTATTACAAAATATTGTAATAAATTGGTCAAAATGACTACATGCATGTCTGATACTTTTCGCTGTGACTTTAAATATGTGTGCATTTTTTTTGCCTAGCAACTTCCTGCTAACATAAACAAAACTTTCTGATGGCAAAAACATTAATTTACTTAATTTAATTTACTGCCAGACATTCAAAGCTTAATTTTAATATCTCAATAATAGCTTTGAATGTAAATATGTTGTGACAATATGGCATTTTATATGAGAACGGTCAGAATGAGCAGTATGGTAATTCAAATAGTTACAGAATTCTAGTTCCACTGTTGATATAGCCTACTCTCATGTCTGTGTTAACACAGAATGAAGCGAGTGCACCGATGCCCATTCTGACCAATCACAGATGTTTTTGCTGAGCTCCTGAACACACAGGCATTCAGCTCATGCTGATCTGCTCTTTCATTGGCTGCAGCTCGTCACTACATCTGACCACACGAGGGGTTGAGTCGGCCGACTGCTCTGGAATATTTAGCATGCTAAATGTTGGATTTCCGTCTGCGAGGTGCCGTAGCGAGCCTCGTTGATGCGTTGTTCAGTAGTTCACACATAAAGAGTGGCGAGCGCCGAGCACCCGCAGATTTCTTCTTGATCACAGCCCGATCTGTCGGCGAGCTCGTTAACTTCCAAATCGGGCTCAAATTAGGCTTAAAATCCTCTAGTGTGAACCAGGCATTACATGCTCAATCAACCAGGCAGGAGCCCCGGGCTCAATTATCTCCGAGCTCAGGGTTTTCTCTCGGGACAGCATGCCAAACTTTCTATCATTTGCCAAACAATATCTAAGTATGAACTCTTGAAGTGAAGTTTCACCAACTAATTTTGAGAGGAGCATGTGATATGATTGACCGCAGCTGGTCTCTCATCTACAATCACTAGTTAGTTTAGATTAATTTAACTAGTTAGATTAATCCTAACTCACTATAAGTAGCCACTCACTATAAAAATGACTTCCTTATCTTCGTTTTCCGAAGATATCCCCCCATCCACCACTTCTCCTTTCTTACTTTACCTCAGGGGAGCTCTCGAGAACTACCTGTTTTAATATCGTTTAATATAAACTTATAATATAAACAAGGGGAAAATTGTATTATTTCACAACATATCAATAATGAAACATATTTGCAACGTAACTGTGTGTTTTGTTTTGTTTCAACTGGCATGTTTTTCCACTGGGATTTTACACTCGTAGGGGTTACATGAGAATGAGGAAAAAAAGTGAGCCTCAGGAAATGGCATTTCCATGCTTTTCCTTGGTATACTGTCAAAAAATGCTGTCCCAATACAATTCAATTAACTTAATTGTTTTTACAAATTTAAGTGGATTGAACATAAAACATTTTAATTGTCCTCTTAAAAAAACCTCAAGAATTGCGTTGACTCAGCTCATGCTGATGAGTTTTTTAGTGTATATAATGTATGTTCTATACATTAGTATAGTATAGTTATTTGAGTGTATCTAAACAATTTTTGAGTGTATATCCAGATTTTCATTATAGGAACATTTTAACTACATTACAGCTACTTTTGGCACCTTTAAGCTACTTTTAACAAAGTGTGTGATCTCTTCTATTTAATTTTGTAAAAAAAATCACCTCATTACCTCATTAAATAGTTTATATAACTACATGTTTCCTCTTCTAGTTCATTACGACCTATGCGAAGGCAGTTTCCCAGGGTTATGCCTTTGTCAAAGCCAGGTGAGCTGAGTTTTTTTATTTCATGCCTATTTCTGTTGGTCTGTCTGGGTATATAAAATCACATCTGTCTCCCCCTAGTGCCCGCCACCAAACTGAGCACGCTCGCCCGCTCCACCGCAGGCCCCTGCCACTGCAAATATGACCTTATGGCTTTCTTTGAGATCTGTGAGCTGGAGGCCAACGGGGAGTGAGTATCTGATGAACTCATGGCTTGTGGTATATCAGTGTCCAGTGAGTTACTCATTGAAGTCTGCATGTATGGCTGGTTATTCATATATAATGTAACCCTTGTACCTGTTTGTGTCCTTCTTCAGTTACATCCCTGCTGTTGTTGATCACAGGGGTGGAATGCCCTGCCATGGTACATTCCTGTTGCACCAGGTACACATAAATCCATCCTTCTGTTCCTAGTTTATGGTAATACTGACATATTATATCTATACCTTTCAAAGTTTTGGGGTTGGAAAGATTTGGTAATACTGTATCTTTAAAAGAAGTATTACAGACTCACCAATAATAAAACACATACAGTGAAATTTTAGTTAAAAGGAGCTGTTTTGCATTTAATTATGTTAGAATGTAATGTATGTTTGCTTTTTTAAAAATACCTGTTTTGTTAGCATTTGCCTCGAGCTTGTTATTCTGTTTATTTACCTTCTTAAATTGCATTATGAGAGCTTGATCTTTACTCTGACATGTTTTATCGATAAATTTGAGTTGTTTGAAACAGTATAGTTTGTGTTGGTCATGTAAATGATGCTACAAAAAAGCAGTGCTGGCACTTTTCTGTTACTATATAGATTTTATTCTACATACTGTATATACACTCACCGGCTACTTTATTAGGTACACCTTACTATTAGCGAGTTGGACCCCACTTTGTCTTCAGAACTGCCTTAATCCTTCATGGCATAAATTCCACAAGGTACTAGAAATATTCCTCAAAGATTTTAGCCCTTATTGACAAGCTATCAACAGGCAGTTGCTGCAGATTTGTCGTCTTCCTATCTATGATGCGAATTTTTCGTTTCACCACGTCCCAAAGGTGCTCTATTGGATTGAGCTCTGGTTACTCTGGAGGCCATTTGAGTACAGTGATCTCATTGTCATGTTCAAGAAACCTGAGATGAATTATGCTTTATGACATGGCGTGTTATCCTGCTGGAAGTAGACATCAGAAGATGGGCACACTGTGGTCATAAAGGGATGGACATGGTCAGCAACAATACTCAGATAGGCTGTGGCGTTGACCTGATGCGCAGTTGGTAGTAATGGGTCCAAAGTGTGCCAAAAAATATCCCCCACACCATTACACCACCACCAGCAGCCTGAACCATTGATACAAGGCAGGATGGATCCATGTTTTCAAGTTGTTGAGGCCAAATTCTGACCCTACCATCTGAATGTCGCAGTAGAAATCAAGACTCATTAGATCAGGCAACGTTTTTTCATTTCCTTCTTTTATTGTCTAATTTTGGTGAGCCTGTGCAAATTGTAGCCTCAGTTTCTTGTTCTTAGCTGAGAGGAGTTTCACCCGGTGTGGTCTTCTGCTGTTGTAGCCCATCTGCCTCAAGGTTGGACGTGTTATGAGTTCAAAGATGCTCTTCTGAATACCTTGGCTGTAACGATAGGTTATTTGAGCTACTGTTGCATTTCCATCAGCTTGAACTAGTCTGGCCATTCTTCTCTGACCTCTGGCATCAACAAGGCATTTGCACTCACAGCACTGCCACTTACTGGATATTTTCTCTTTTTCAGACCATTCTCTGTATACCCTAGACATAGTTGTTGTGTGAAAATCTCAGTAGATCAGCAGTGTCTAAAATACTCAGAACAGGCTATCTGTCACCAACAACCATGCCACATTCAAAGTCACTTCAATCATCTTTCTCCCCCATTCTGATGCTCAGTTTAAACTGCAACAGATCGTCTTAACCATGCCTACATGCCTAAATGCACTGAGTTGCTGCCATGTGATTGCTGATAAGAAATTTGGACAAGTGTATGTAATAAAGTGGCCAGTGAGTGAATACTACAATATATTGTTTCAGTCTACTAAAAATATCAATGAAAGTCACCTTGGTAAACTGCAGACTTAATTTTTTATCCTCAAAATTTGTCTTAGCTGAGATCAAGGTAAATAAATAGAAAATTGAAAAGCATATACATGGATTAATAAACAAAAATAAATGGAAAACTCCTAAAAATTACAAACAGTGGGCATCTGTTAACAGATATTTTACAGCCTGCTAAAATTTGAGCATTAATATTCCAAACCATACACAATATTTAGTGATATGTTTCAGGATTGTTGTAAAGGATTTTTTGATTAATTAATTCAAAAGAGATCTTTTTCTAAAAGATTTACCAGTTTTGATTTAATTTTAATTTTATTCATGCAGCTTTCCTCCTTTTATGTACTGTAGTTAGTTATTTAGTTAGGGTGTTACTTTTGTCACTTAGTAGTTTTTTTATCTGTTCTGTTTGTCATTATCATCATTTGTAATGTTTTTGCTATTCACTGTTACATTATCCTGCTACGGTCTTTAGACACTGATTTATTAGCTGCTATAACATTAATCTGTCTTCCTAGTATTCTTGTGTGAGCATACCGAAACAATAATACATGTTTTTACTCTCACTTTACATATACTTTAAACAGGCTTTGTGAGCAAAAGTATTCCTTTCTGTCAAAAAAAGTGAGTTAACCTTATTTTTTCCATAGGGCATCCAAAGGAGAATTACAGTCACTATCGCCCATGAAACCGGCAATGATATTGAGTGGAAAGAAGTTAAAGAACTTGTCATAGGTTAGATTTTCTTCCTCTCTTTCTCTCTCAAAGCTTATCAGAAGCTCAGAGGACAAAAGGAGATGTAATGACAAATATTCAGGTAGAGTTTCAGCTGACTTAGCATTACTTCCATTTTTTAGGGCGCATCCGTAACACACCCGAGGCGGATGAGACTATCATCGACCCCAACATCCTGTCCCTCAACATCCTGTCTTCAAACTACATACGGCCGACTTATGATGATAGGTACACCTCTGAAATGTTAAGAAAGATCTGTCATGTTTATGTTTTAATTTTGTGATAATTTTTAAAATATTGCTAATTATATATATATATATATATATATATATATATATATATATATATATATATATATATATATATAATATTGTACTAATTACAATGTGGTTAAAACATAAATATTTTAATCCATTTTTGCATAGATGGGGTTACATTACAGTATTTAAATAAACTGCTGTATAAAATTTAGCATAAATGTCAATTAATAACTTAAAATGTTTGTTAATAACCATAACTAACAATTTTAACCCACTAACACGAGAATGTCTTTATTGTTTCCTGTCAGAGTGTCATTGGGAAGTGACCATAGGTATGTTTTTTTTTCTTTTTCAGAATACAGAATTGTTTTGTGTATAATTTTCTCGTTGTGACCCATCTTAGGGATTCAAAAAGATTAAAATATTTACAGTATATATACTCACAAATTTAATTGTAAGCTGTTTACTACTTTTCAGGACATTCTACCGCTTCGAGGCAGCATGGGACTCTTCGATGCACAACTCTCTCCTGCTCAACCGTGTCACTCCATATGGAGAGAAAATTTACATCACTCTCTCCGCCTACCTGGAGGTGAGGAAAACTGTTCCATCCTCAAGTTGTTTGATTTAATCAATGTGGCAGATGTTGGAACTACATTAAAGTAATATAAACTAATCATGGTTTATTTACACTACACAATCACAAGTTTAGCTTTAACTATATTTAGATTCATGCTGATTATAGTTGCTTATGGCCATGATTCAAAAAGGGTATCATTGCAATTTGGAGCCTTTTATCTTAAAAGAAATTCGTTAACCATTGTATACAATGCAACTTTAATCACTTATTATATTTAGTGCCGTCAAAAAGAGTAATCACGATTAATTGCATCCAAAATACAATTTACACACACACAAACACACACACACACACACACACACACACACACACACACACTGTACATCATGTACACTTGAAGTCAGAATTATTGGCCTCCCTTTGTTTTGTTTTTTTAATCTTTTTTAAATATATTCCAAATGATGTTTAACAGAGCAAGGACATTTTCACAGTATGTCTGATAATTGTTTTCCTTTTGGGGGAAGTCTTAGTTAAGCTATTTATTTATTTTTTTGTTAATCTACAGAACAAACTATCATTATGCAGTAACCTGCATAATTACCTTAACCTGGCTATGTAACCTAGCAAATCTAGTTAAGCCGTTAAACTGCATAGAAGTGTCTTGAAAAATATCTAGCAAAATTTTATTTACTGTCATCATGTCAAAGATAAAATAAATCAGTTATTAGAAATGAGTTATTAAAACAATTATGTTTAGAAATGTGTTGAAAAATCTTCCCTCTGTTAAACAGAAATTGGGGAAAAAAAAAAAACGGGGGCGATTAATTCAGGGGGGCTAATAATTCTGACTTCAACTGTATGTGTTTGAGAAAATGTTAATTTATTTTTATAAATTAAATATTTATATCTAATACAAATGATATATAAATATACATAATACAAATATTTTGAATGTGATTACTTGCGATTACTCGTATAACAGCACTAATATTTTGTTTAACTTTTATTTTTTTACAAACCCAACCAGGTTTTGCAAATAGAAACATGTCATTCTAGAAACCAATATGAGCTACAAGCCAATATATCAGTTTTCACCTGTCTTATTTAATAATTCAAACTTGATTGCTTTATGTATATTGTACCGACCCAAACCACAACTCAAAAGATGCTCAATAAACATTGTTTTTAATAAGAGGACATGGCAACATAAAGCGCTCTCTCTGAAGCAGCTTTGAGTCATCAAATCAAATTTATTGAATCATTGATTACTTTAATATTACTTTGGACTAAAAAAAGAGGAGGCAAAATGCACAAGATGGCAAAGAATGTGGCATTTGTCACCACAGCGTCATTCATAGCAATTTCAAGAGTGAGTCTTTGTTGGTAATCACAAAAGCAATACATTTGAGTATTCACTCCTGCATTTAGGATATGGTTGCACTTCAGAAATTTTCATCACAGGAAATAAGATGCGGCATGAACTTGTTTTTGTGTTGTCTAGATGGAGAACTGCACTCAGCCCACTGTGGTCACTAAGGATTTCTGCATGGTGTTCTACTCCAGAGATGCTAAACTGCCTGCATCTCGATCCATTCGAAACCTTTTCAGCACTGGTGCCTTTAGGCCATTAGAGAGGTAAGGAAACATTGCTGGCCTTCCTTTGCCATGTTGAAGACTTTATGTCTGGGTGTTTCTAGTATTTCAGCAAAAGATTTAGACTTTCGCAAAGTCTAAATTGCATATCGCAAAAGCATTAAGGGCATGTCCGAATCCACATTTGCTATTTTAAGGATGGAAAAATTTGCTTTGCGCCCCGGCACAAAGCCTGTCTTTTAAGCATAACGTGCATTAAACCAATCAGAGTCTCATCTCACATTCCCTTTAAAAGTCAGTTGCGTCGCATCATGGCGCATTTGCTATAAACATGGTGGACTTTGTAAGTGGAAAAACTGAAGCAAGAAAACAGTTAACTAGACCATATGCAGCACAAGGATAAAGAACGAGCCTCCTCCATTCTGCCTCTTTACTTTCTCTTTACTTTACTCCTTTACTTTCTTGGATAAGGAAACGATGGAAACTTACTCCACTGAAGACATCCATCAGGCCTACATGTTTAAATTTGTTTGTTAAGTGCAAAGATTTGTTTCAAAACTATTTCTAAATTCAGTTGTAACTTTCATTTTAACTTAAATACATTTTCATGTAATTATTTTGTAATGATTCTACTGTGACATTTCAGTTAATTTCTCATTCACTTTTTAACAACAATATGATGAAAATGTATACTGTTTAGTTTTAGACATGACATATGGTATCTCAGATTTGAGGTTAGCATCTCGAGCTAAAACTCAAAATAGTGGATAACGCTGTTATTGTCAGTAGTGTTAGTTTTAGTTTAACAGTAATTTGAACAACAATTAGTAACTATGAACATTAGCTATCAAATGTATTAATGACAGATTCATTTAATGTCAATTATATATTGTTTTGTTTATCATTCCAATTTAAGGAAATGGAATGGAAAATAAATGAAATGTACCTGAAATTCTTCAGAGTCATCTGCAGACAGTTTTCTGCTTGAATTATAATTGCAGTAGTGAAGTGAAATAGATTGTTAAACTCACCATTGCTCTTTTGTTTTTCAGTAACTGTGTGACTGGAGTGTACGAATTAAGCCTCTGCCATTTGGCTGACATCGGAAGTCCTGGTAAGTTATACTATTTTACAAATTACCTTATTTTTAGGCACATTTAAAGTTGAAGTCTGATTTTTTTAGTATATTTTTTCCCTAATTTCTGTTTAACAGTAAGAAGATTTTTTTTAACACATTTCTAAGCATAATAGTTTGTTCTGTAAACAATTGAAAAATATTTCTTAAGAGGGCCAGTAATATTGACCTTAAAATGGTTTTAAAAATATAAAATTTCATTTTATTCTAAAAATTGAAATAAAACAGATAAGACTTTCTCCAGAAGAAAAAAATATTATAGGAAATACTGTGAAAAATTCCTTGCTCTACTAAACATCTTTAAAAAAAAATTAACAGGAAGCAAACAATTTTAACTTTCAACTGTAAATCTTTATATGTGATTGACTTTGTTGTTCCTCATTGACTGTGATGGTGCAGGTATGCAGAGGAGGCGCAGACGGGTGCTGGACACCTCAGTGGCGTATGTGCGTGGTGAGGAGAACCTGGCAGGGTGGAGACCCCGCAGCGACAGCCTCATCCTGGACCACCAGTGGGAGCTGGAGAAACTTAGCCTCCTACAAGAGGTCAAATATGGTTCTTTTTGATGTTAAATGCCTTTTTTATTAGGTATAATGTGACTTGTTTTCAGTAAATGATGGGGAAGTGTCTGTTTGTTTGTTTGTTTACAGGTTGAGAAGACTAGGCACTATCTTTTGCTGAGAGAAAAACTGGAAGCGTCTCTGCTGCTGGGACAGGACTCTTTCTATGGCAAAGATCTGTTGGACTCGCCGAAGGCCACCAGCCCCATGATCAGCCCAGTAATGAGTCTGGGTCTGGACAGTCCCAATGAGAGGCAGAGGGAGCTGGCTGCCAAGGTGAATATCTGCTGCATATATCCACAACATGTCACATTACTAAAGATTATATATTACTCCAGTAATTTCAGTGATTTCATTTATGAAGGTGAAATAGTTCCTTATGAAGATTACACTCATTTTCAAGACAGTTACACAAAACATTTCATAACAATTTAATTTAATTTAATTTAATTTAATTTAATTTAATTTAATTTAATTTAATTTAATTTAATTTAATTTAATTTAATTTTATTTTAATTAAAGTAAAATTTTATATTATATTTTAATTAAATTAAATTATCATTTAATTTAATTTTAAATTACATTTATTTTAATTTATTTTTTATTGAATTTAATTGTTTGAATTAAATACAAGTTTTATATTTTAATTAAATGAAATTATAATTTTATGTTTTATTTTATTTTATTTCAATTTAATTTATATATATATATATATATATATATATATATATATATATATATATATATATATATATATATATATATATATATATATTATTTGAATTCAATTTAATTGTATTGAATTGAATTTTAATTAAATCACATTTTTATATTTTATTTTATTAAAATTTTTTATTTAATTTAATTTTCAAAAAAAAAAATAAATAAAAGTCCCGGAATCACATTTATATTTTAATGAAGTATATCAATGACTTATTTTATTTTTTTATTTTATAATGAATACAATATATTTATTTGTTAATTACAATTCCTCGTTCATTTAATTGTCATCCTTGTTTTTCAAATCTTGTAATTCATGTCCCTGTGTTAAAATCTTGCCTCGTTCAGCTTTAGTCAATTACTTTAATCACTGTGCTATAATATTAAACATAACTCATAACTCTGAAATGTTAAAAATTCAGTGTGTTTACTTAATGTCCTTTATTGTGTTTTGTCTCTTCAGTGTGTGCGACTGCTCATGCACACCTTCAACAGGCAGTACAGCCAGGTGAGCAGCAGTCTCAGTGAGAGCAAGGTGAGCCTTTACTGCACTAGTGTTCACCCAGGCCTTGCCTCATTCTCTCGCCCATGCAGACCAGATGTCACTCTCTCTTTCTTTCTATGTCTCTCTCAGTGTCATTTCTTGTGCCATGTAAAGCGGCATAAAAAATCTCTGTCCACTTCTCTAATTCAGTCATGTAGGGTAGAGCAGCATGATTAGTGTAGTACTGTAAATGCTTGGCATTGGTAAGCATGGCATTTTCTGCAATTTGATGGATGAGATATTTTAATCTATTGCTAGCTTCATCATCTGGTGGTGTTCTTTGTTTTAGCTGTCAGAGATTTCCGCGTCTCTTTTAAGAGACAGTGTTACTTCACCTCTAAGCTCTCTGACGCCCTCCTCCACCTGCCCATCACTGCTGGACGGTCACTACGGCACAGACCTCAGGTTAGTGCATTTACAACACAGCCAGGCTCCTTCCTGCTGACCCTTTTGAAATAAATGTACACTTATTAAGTTACTTTTACTAAGTACTAAGAATACATACTACACTAAATTCACTGTATGAAGTACACTTAAGTATATAATTAAGTATGCTTAATGTAGTAAGTATACTAACATTGATGTACAACTATTATACTTGTAAGTAGGACTTAATTGGCCCCATTTTTAGGATGTAAAAGTATATACAGTTAAAGTCAGAATTATTAACCCCCTTTGAATTTTTTTTCTTTTTTAAATATTTCCCAAATGATGTTTAACAGAGCAAGGAAATTTTCACAGTATGTCTGATAATTTTTTTTCTTCTATAGAAAGTCTTATTTGTTTTATTTCAGCTAGAATAAAAGCAGTTTTTAATTTTTTACACACCACTTTATGGACAAAATTATTAGCCCCTTTAAGCTATATTTTTTTGATAGTCTACAGAACAAACCATCTTTATACAGTACAATAACTTGCCTAGTTAACGTAATTAACCTTGTTAAGCCTATAAATGTCAATTTAAGCTGTATAGAAATGTCTTGAAAAAGATCTAGTCAAATATTATTTACTGTCATCATAGCAAAGATAAAATGAATCAGTTATTAGAAATTAGTTATTAAAATTATTATGTTTAGAAATGTGTTGAAAAAAATATTCTCTCCGTTAAACAGAAATTAGGGGGAAAATAAACAGGGGGCTAATAATTCTGACTTCAAATGTATTGAAGTATGCTATAGGTATAAAGCGGATTTTACACCTCTGAGTGTGAGAGGTTTGTGAGCAGTGTATATTTCCTTTGGCGTGTATGTCAATAAATTAGTGGTCATACCGGGAGCAACAGTTTGCACCTAATAGAGTCTAATTTTGCTACTCACTCTCAAACAAAGTGACAGCACCCTTATGATGGCCAAAATAATATGATTTCATACAAAAAGTTCTATAAATACACAAAACAAGTACAAAATACACATAATATGCAGAAAGACTTGTGTGTTCAATTAGAGCCATTGTCATAAGACAATTAGATTATTTAATAAATGTAGGCTGCAGAAGATGCATTGTATACATGTTTTTAATTCTTAAGTTTGAGTGCTAGTATGGCAAATAAAAAATGGCCAAAAATGGCGTAAGCTGCTTTACAGCTGAGTTTTATGGTGAAAAAATAAAAGAGGGGAAAGCAAAATATATTTTTAAAATCTTTTGTATACCCTCGCAAAATCAGTTGAGTTCACTTTACATCTTGCAGTGGTTGAGAATTCTGTACATTCACTTTATGGTAAATGTATAATAAACAGGATTACATAAAATTTCTTTCAGATTAATAATTTACAAATTAGGAAAAAAATGTATAGCTTTTTATATGTAGGTTAAAGTAGGTTACAGGTTTTATTTGTAGATTTACAAAAACCTTTATGTTTTGGAGTCGCTGGGGTCATCACAAGCTACAAGCATGCTCAAACATTGTGTAAATACAATCATGAGTCTGCCGCTGCAGTAATGTTGTAGATACACTTATCCACTGCTCACGTGCCGCTCACGTTTGCGGTGTGAAACCGGTGTAACTTTAGTAAATTATATGTGCCTAAATAGTCAGCAATTATGTTTTTTTATTTGTTCTACAAGTCAACTTTTGAGTACACTAGCAGTTCACTTTAGTAAATAATTAGTTTGTGAAGGAAGGAAAGAAGTCATGACATGTGGCCCCCTCGCCAAGCATGGTGTCCCATACTCAGAACCTGGGCTCTGCATTTAACACCTCCAAATGCACACACAGTAGTAAACATACAAATACTCTCTGACCAACAATCATTGCCAATGCCGGTGTCCTAACATTTTATCCTACCTATAAGATTACAGTGCTACTAACACTGTATTTGAATGGTATTGAGGTTGAGGTTAGGGATTAGGTAGGTTAGGGCGATATTACAGCTTCATATCACACTTCTCCACATTAAAATTTACACTGGTAGCAAAGTCTGATGGCAGGCATATTGCATCATCAACATGTGCTTCTTTGTTTTTGAATGGGAGGTAGGACAATCTGACAAGATAGATAACAAGTAGCCTTCTAGGTTTATGCTGTAAGTGTACTTAGCTTTTTTCCACTGGGGATAATTTGGCATAAGCTAGAGTTATTAAAGAGCATATTTTACTCAGAAATAGTACATTTATAGTATACTGCTTGTGGGTTTGTGTGCCTCTTGAGACAAAACAATGTCATTGACTTATTTTAAGATATGTCACAGTAAGTTTTTCTCAGTTTAGACAGCTTAAATGTGCAATTTAGTCTAGGACTAGCCTTATCTCTGAAACCTATTAGTTTTTTGAGAATCAGTCTACACTTTCAGTCTCTATACATCACATTATTGGTTTCTAACACTCCTTTTCTGTGTGGATATTTTTTTCAGAGGTGCTGAGGCTAACTCTGGTGCTTCTAGCCCTGATCTCGATCCATTCAGTCCTATTGAGAGAAAACCAAGGACCTGCACCTTCATCCCCAATATCCAGGAGATTCGTGTCAGGTACTGCAGCACCCGGAAACACTGTTTTAGAAATGACATCATCACCTAACACACTTGGACATTAAAGGGCGAATTATTCTTTGTTTTTATGCACACACAGTCTTTCAAAGGATAGTTAATTTCACTTTTTTGTTCAAAGTATAATTCAGTCAAACACAATGGCATTGTGACAATTTTCAACACCCCTTCTGATTTAAAAACTGTCCACAATTTCTGGTTATGCATTATAACCCATATAAACATTATTTTCATTCTTTCATTATAGATTAGTAAAAACCATGGTACTTTTATAACCTCTTTACATTATTACTTGCATTATTTGGCATCTGTTATCTCTGCGGGATTCCAATCAGTTTATTAGTAACATTTTCCTTTGACTTTCTTGTCAGTCAACAACCTGAAAGCACCATTGCCACCTTGTGGATAAATAATTTACTGCAAAATACAAATAGTTGCAAAAATCCAACTGTACTCACAGTATGTCAGGCTGTAGCCAGCCTGGTAAAAGGAATGATCCTTTTATCTCAAAAATTCACCACATTTTTTATTTCATTATGAGATTTAATAAGTACATTTATGCACTTTTGTTATCTGAATCAGCTTGCCGGATAGTCATCTTAACCACACACATTTGATATACCAAAATTATTTCCTAAAGATTTATAATAAAGAAATATGAAATAGTTAAAATTTATCAATAATATATCATTAGAAATAAATATGAATCTGATAAAGTTATAATTAAAAGCTGTAGCCCATTTAACATTTAACTTTCCTCAATCGCAATTTGTCCATTTGAATAGAAAAATAATTAAAACATAATAATAATAATAATGTAAAGCTTCACAGATTTTTCTTGCCTCTCTTGTAAAAAAGTACCAGTACCAGTACAATACAGTAGCGAAAGAAGACTTCACTTATGGCAGATTGTAAAATGAAAATATTTGTTCTGCTTGGATAGGATTCTGCTTGATCTTAAAGCCTTTTTCGATGGGTAATTTTCACTATTTATGTTGGCATGGCAGTCAAAATAGGACAAATGAGCTCATGTATGGGACAAATTCTGGACATTTTGTCAGTGAGGGTTAAGTCTTCTGAACCACCCAAACCGCCCCTGGCTATGGCCTGTATGTGTATAGTATTTACATTAATTTTGAGATGCATTAAATTAATTTTTACTAAAAAAAAATATGTATAAACCATCATCATGTAAACAGTATTGGATATATTTACTGTCCATTTTCGACACTTTTGCTTGCACAATTAATATAACAATTTAACCTTTGGCAAAGTCACTCAAATATTTACTCCTGTCTATTTCACCCGGAGCCAACACGTTGAATATGAGAACTGCTTATTTTTTAAGACTCTAATATTTTGCCTCGTTACGAGCTAATCAAATATATCTAAGATCGTAATGTTTTGGCCTATCAGTGCTTTTGTACAAGGGTACAGTTTATGTAAAGTTGCGTCCGACCAGGGGTGTTTCTAGACATAAAACTCTACTGGGGCACGGGCCCCTCTCAACCACTTAAGCCCCTAAATGTTTTTCTGCATATGTCAGTTTGTTTTCAATTAAACTACATTCTTTCGCAAGTGGTGATTTGGTTGCACATATAGAATAACATCTTTGGATTACTACTCTTGATTAATACACTTACTACACATGTAACGTTAACTGCAAATAATTTACTGGGGCACAGGCGATTTTTACGGTGGCATGTGCCCCAGTAAGTGGGGTCTAGCGACACCCTTGGTCTGCACCACTAGGTGTCAGTATAAAATCCATAACCTATACAGCTAAAATCCAAAACTATACAGCTAAAAAACTTTTTAAAAAGCAGCACTAACGACACTTAAACACTAAAATTATTTTTGAAAATAGGCTCAATTACAAGTCATCTAGAGTTAAGCAATAATTTCAGCTAATAATTTCTCTTCTCGAGTTTGGCAGGAGCACTATTGCTTTAGCTTAGCATAGATCACTGAATTAGATTAGACTATTAGCATCTCGTTCCAATATTACCAAACAGTTTAGATACTTTTACTAAAACTTGACCCTTCTGTAGTTACATCATCTAAATTAGCTATTTTCTAGGTTGATATGGATTGGAACTATTAATCTTACTCTGCAACTCAGAACTAAACTATCATCTTTGTTTTAGAACTAACGTTTCATTTACATTTGGGGGTGGGGGTGGGGGGGTATTACCAGGCAGAAAACGGTTTAACTACTTACGCTACAAACAATTGTGTTCATGATAATACATAAATAACATATAAGAAAATACAGATTTGTAACATTAAGCAGCATAATGAGCTGTTTTTTTTACAGTTTAAAGTAAATAGAAGTGAATGAGACTGGCTGAATCTGGAAGTATGTGAAGGAGTAAGGTCAATACTCCATTCTGTAATTATCAAGGAGCTTTACCTGCTGTACCATGGCTGAAGCAAAAATGTTCTATAAATATGTTTATATCTTTTACAAATATCTCAATGGTTGCTCCATGAAAATTACGATTCAGTGATCTATGCTAAGTTAAAAGTGCTCCAGCTAGACTCAGAGATCAGCTGAAAACATTCATAAGGGGTAAAATAAGCCTATAGAAATTATTATTTATATATTTTTAAGTGGAGTGTTCTTTTAAATGTAATTATGCTGAGCAGACTCACTACTGTTAAAACTTTCAAAATCCTGATTGAAACGGATTGCCCTGTACCGTAAATAATGTAATATATGTAATTTTCCTATGCAAACAGCCCCATTGTGTCAAAGAAAGGTTATCTGCACTTTCTGGAGCCTCACACCAGTGGCTGGGTGAAGCGGTACATTGTGGTGCGGCGGCCGTACGTTTACCTGTACCGCAGCGAGAGAGACTGTGTGGAGCGAGCCATCATCAACCTGTCCTCCGCTCAGGTGGAGTACAGCGAAGATCATCACACCTTGATGAGGGTAAGACACATTCACATTATACACACAACTACTGCGTAACGTGGTCTGCTGTAGTTGTAAACACAAGCGTTGTTTTGTTTTCAGGCTCCTAACACTTTCACAGTGTGCACTGAGCACCGCAACATCCTCCTCCAGGCCACAAATGACAAAGAGATGCATGACTGGCTGTACGCGTTCAACCCACTGCTGGCAGGAACTATCAGGTATGCCAAATCAATCTTGGATTTGTAGGTTTTGTAGTGCAGGATTTATTGAATATGCAGCTGTCTTATTTACAAGATATCTGCGGGGTCGTACAGTGCTCAGCATAATTGAGTACACCCTATTTTAAAAATGAATATTTTTTCCATTTCTCAGTGAATATAGGCAATGGTTTTTGGTGCATTTAAACAAAACAGATTTATTAAAAAGATTTATTTATTAAAATAATATTTTGGTCACGAAACATATTTAGAAATGAAAAGATAATACAATAAAATTCAAACAAAATATTGTAAAAATAAATTACAACCTACAAAATTTCAGCAAAATTTTTAATTTTTCATTTTACTTAAGTACTGTACTTATATATTTTGAGCACTGTAAAAAGTCTTAAAATGTCCTAAATTTCAAAAATAAAAATGTAGGCCTTAAAAAGTCTTAAATTTGCTAAAATAAAGTGTTAAATCTTAAATAATGTAAACAGGTCTTAATTTTCCTATTTTCAAGAAAAGCTACCCAATCGAGCCAACACACAATAACAAATAATCCATGTTAAAACCTTTTCTTTTAATATATATATATTTATCCTATAACAGAAATAGGAAAAACACCTTAGTGTTTAGCACTATCTAAAATTTCATTCATAATGGTCTTAAAGGGTCTAAAAGAGCCTTAAATTTGACTTGAAGAAACCTGCAAAAATCCTATATTTAAGATGCCCTCAAAGGATGTACCAACATTCTTCATGTCCAGATTGATTGTTAGTCCGCTACATTAATAATAGCGAAGGAAATTAAGATATCTAATAGTACACAATGCTTAATGTAAAATAGATAAAAAACACAAAAAACATAAGCACACATTACTTTATACCTATGACATATACAGTATAATATGCAGTACATATACATAAGATGAAATTTATCTTTTTTTTTCTTTTTCTCACAAGTGTTTGAATATGACAATCTATAATAATAACGTGGTGGCAATAAAAAATACATGGCTTGTTAGCTGATTCGTTCAAACAGCTGATTAGATAAAAATGTCTCTTATCAAGAGGATATAATAAGATTGGTTTTCTTGTCTGTTCATGTAACTATAAAAGACAATTCAGCCACTACAGAGCTGTCACTTATGTAATTTCCTGTAATACAATCAATTGCACCAAAATGTCTTAAACAAGCACTGTAAAAATATTTGATCAATAATTCATGACAACATAGAGCGGGGAAAATAAGTATTGAACATGTCACTATTTTTCTCAGAAAACATATTTCTAAACGTGCTGTTGACTTGAAAATTTCCCCGAATGTTGGTAATAACTAAAGAAATTCATATATGCAAAGAAAACTTTATAAATTAGTTTACAAATGAAGTTATGTGTAATTTAATAAACTAAAGCAGGAAAAAAAATATTAAACATGCAAAGAAAGGGAGGTGTAGAAAAGCAGCGAAAGCCCAGACAGCAGCTAAAATCTCTTAGTACTTATTTAGCAACACCCTGCCCTTTATCATTGTAAATAAATATTAGGTGCTTCAGTCCGACATTTACATTATTAGAATGAAGAATATGAAACCAGAGTGGACATTTCAGCAAAACAATGATCCAAAACAGCCAAGGAAATTCTCAAATTCTTTCAGAAAAAGAAAATCAAGCTGTAGAATGGCCCAATCAATCAACTGACTTAAATCCAATATAAAATACAAATTAAAAATCAGATTTGATAGACGAGACCCACAGAACCATCAATATTTTTACAGAGTCCACTTTAAGCTGTCATCACCAATAAAGCCTTTTATATAAAGTATTAAATACATTTTAGTAGTTCAGGAAAAGACATGACATGTTCAGTTCTTATTTTCCCTGCTGTATGTTATATAAGTTATACTGCAGAACGTAATCACACAAAAGTTGACCAAAACTCTTTCTTTTTACCCACAGGTCTAAGCTTTCCAGAAGAAAATCAGGACAGATGAGGATGTGAACCTGTTTTTTTCTCCCTCTGGCTCAATCCATAAACAGATAGCTAACAGGCCGTTGTGGTGTAATTAGGTCATGTGATCATAAGTGCCCAATCCCCATGTCATCACAGCTGCCTCTTGCCTGCCCTGCCCGTCTGTCCATGCCAACCACAGACTGTGAGTGTGTGTGTGTATGTGTGTGTGTCAGGCCCTATTTAGTGTACGTTCATAATATACTATCGAAATATACTGCACTTCCCACTCACATAGCTAGAATGGCAAAACAGCATCTTAGACACAAAACCCCACTCTTAAAGGAACAGTCCACCTAAAAACGTCATCCTTGAACATGAAAGAAGATGTTTGGAGGAAAAATAAATAAAAAAAATTCTTAATAATATCTTCTTTTGTCTTTTAAGTGTGAGTAAATAGTGTGTAGATGTACATTTTTGGGTGAACTATCCCTTTAAAGTCATTCATTCATTTGTAAATGCGACTCAATGATCTGTTTGTGTGTGTGCTTCTGCAGAGTAGATTTCAAGTGCTTTTACCTGGCTCGGTTGTTGCCTCTTGGTTTTGATCATTATGCTTTTTGAAGGGAGCTAATTTGCAGATGGCCTTTTATGCAGAGGACATGGTGATGGATTTTAGACTGAAAGAGGTAACTGTCTAATGTTTCATCAAAAACCATCTGCCATTTACAGAGGTTTAATTGTGTTTTAATTTCCATCAGTAATGTCTTTTTTTACATTACATCTTTTACGTTACACTTATTTATTAAGCATTGTATGTTTTATAAACATGAGTCCACTATTTGTAGTGCGCTACAAAAATAATTTCTCACCTTGCACTTTTGATAATGAGCTTTATTTAGCAGATGTGTTTTGATTCGTTTGCACAAGAGCTCTGCTGCTAAGAGAATCAGCTTATTTGGTGGCTTATTTATTTATTACTTTTCATCTGCTTATTTTCACGCACAAAATTAGTACGCTTTGATGCTGAACTTACACTTAACACATACATCAGAGTACATTTTAAACTTTTGAATTAATGAAGATGTCATTAGAATTATGCTGGAGGTTTAGGTTCAGAAATTCTGCATCTACACTCTTCAAAATAAAGTTTTATGTAAGTTCACCCTAAAATATAATCAGTTTGAGCCAAAAAGTAAGTGTACAATATTTGACCTGCTGTTCAGAATGATGGCTCTGAGTTCAGAATGACGTAAATGGGTTATATGCACAGCAAGTGTTTTTCAGCCACTGATGAAGCATAATGTGAATATTTTCCGCTTCATAAGGTTTCTTTTCCAGCTTCGATTTCGTACTGTTATTACAATACATTCAGTTAAATAGACTTAAGCATTCATTTAGTTGTTCAAGCGCAAAACGAGATGTAAGACTGTGCTAGCGGTGTCAGGATCAGCAGGCGAGCACAGAAACTCCTTTAAAAATATTGGGGTAAAATAAACCATTTTTTATCATACTTTAAACACATGGTGGGGCAAATGGAATGTAATGCTGTGCTTCTTGTCTGGTCTGAGGCCCACTTTATATCGTTTATCAATCAGGCAGTCAAGATCACTGATTTTTAAAGAAATTAGACCTTAAATGTGGCCATTTTCTAATGGAAAGACTTTACTGGAAGCACTTATGCTGGCTGGCTAAAATTAAAAGTCTGTGTGCATATACCCCATTGCCTGGATATACACATGAAGTGTTCAGATACCAAAACCTAAACGCTGTTTGCACTTTTATTAGACTCCTGTGTGTAGGTTCAGTAATTTCACTTTTATGGTAAATAATAAGTCCTTTACATGGTATTTAAAGTAAAATATCTCAACCGCGCACCTCCATTGGAAACAACAAACTTGTACAAACTCTAGAAATACGAAAAATGTGAACCGCCCCAGAAAGGCTGCCGTCATTTGTGATCTCCATCAGTTGATCTTCTTGCACAAACATGCTGGATTCACCTGATTTGTTGACAAATGGGTTGCAGATCCATTCCTTGGCAGTTTCTTCACTTGGCCTTTTCCCCGTTGGCAAAGAAACTTTCCAAAGACACCTGTTACTTACTCATTTTGTTGCTTTTGGGTTAAATTTGGGTGCTAAACGGACCGAAAATGTAAACGAGAGAATACGGTCATTTTTTCAAAATAAAAGATTGTTCAGTTAATGATTTCTTGTGGAGTCCGGTGCCAATTGATCCACCGACCGATGGTTGAGGACCACTGAGTTAGGGAATAAAATGAGCTAAAGCAACATGATCATTCTCCTAATTGCACACTGCTAAGAGGTTTTTAAATATGATACGACCCCCCACAAAGCTCACTGAGGCCCCCTTGTGGGCCGGGACCCCCCTGTTGGGAACCGCTGGCTTAGTAAACGTTTATTATTACCATTTGATACAGTTTGATATTGCGCATAGACCCGGAAGCCACTTTGCGTGACGTCACACTTAACAAGCAGATTCCGTTTCAGCTGGAAGTACATCAATATGCTGAAATAAAAGTCTCACCAACGTCTGCTTCACACAGAATTTACAGGAATCCAAAATGGCCTCCTGCTGAACTTTTATTTTGAAGAGTGTAGTTCCTCAATGTAGCTGCTATATTTAAGTAATTCCAAACCATTTCTACATGTTACAATATAAACTCTGTATTCAGTCCTCCAACATGGTGTTTTCCTAGTGAGATGGCAATGAGATGATGTAGTGTTAGAGAAGATCCAGTTACATATAACAAGAAGTCTTTTACCAAACGTTTTGTGTCTCCCTATATAATAGGTAAACTTTTTTAGAGAGATGTCTCAGCGTATTGAAATAGACCTGTTTTCATTACTCTTTGCTGTGTAACTACTGTATAAAGACCTACAGTAAGTATAGAAAAGCACCATTTGCTGCTGAATTCATAAATCTCTTACTTGGTTTGATTTGAGCTCATGCTATTGGTCAGTCAGCCGTTTAGCATGTTGCTCATGCTGATTGAGGATTGGTGTTATGTGCAATGGGCCAGCCAACCCAAAGAGCACAAACAAAGCAGTGATATTTAATAATGAGCGTACTTTCTAAGACATTTCAGCAGTTGTGGTGTTTGTTTACCTCTCAACTTTGGTTTCTTCATATGCAGCAGTAGAAGACTCTCACTCTGAACATGGATCTGAAATGTAATTTAAGGAGAAATCTTTCAGTTTTGGACATTAACGTTGACAGTCATACCTCCCAGTGCCCTGATGTTTTAAAATCCACTTCTGTCTTTTGACAATGCTATGTATATGATAGCATGCTGTACATATTTATTCAGCTTTTAAATGAAATGTATCTCATTTACCTCCTTAAAGTATAAGAGTAGCATTTACAAGAAAATAATAGATTCAGTCGTATTATTTTACTGAACTGAAGGATCACAGTCGACTATGAGCATGTAGTGTTCGCATTGACACGTGCCCTAAAAAAACAAAGCATTTACCAGGACTTTGTCAACCTACAGTACATATATAATGCAGATAAATGAGATTTTTAGGGTTTGTAGTTGATAATGTGACTCTTTTTCTCTCTTTCACTCTTTGTGTTGCCACTCGCCATGCATCTTTTCCAACGAACATCTTTCATCCATATGAATATTTCAGATTTAAAAAAGGACGTCAATATAAACTAAGTGTACCTACTGTAATTGCTTCTATATTTCTGTTGATTTGCTCTGTATATAAACCCAACTGTGGTCTAGCACACAGCAGTAACCACTTTATACCATAATGAATGGGCTGTAGTGTATTCAGTGCTCAAGTTCTTTGAGTGTTGGACCTGTGTCTTCTAATGTCTGTGGACACTTAACACTTTGTCAGGTGTGAAATAAATGTGAAATACGCGCAATGTTTCTTGAGTCTCGACTTCTTTTCTTTGTGGTTTCAGTTAAAACTCTTGTGCTGAAGAAAAATCGCCTGCATGTTGGATGGCATTAGTAAGAGTAAACTTAGCAAATTGTGATGCACGAAATTTCAGGTTTTGATCATAAGCAGTTTAACTTAGCAGTAACTCTGCAACTATATGGTAATTAATACTCTAAAGCAGCTAAAACTTTATTTTCATGTTACTTTTTTTTTTTTTTTTGCAAGTGCATGATTGATTGAATTCTACATGTTTTTCAGTGAGCCATTTGTTTCATGTTCTTTAAAAGTCTTTAATTTTTCTTAAAACTATAAGAAGAATATCCAGTAAAGACAACATGAATGAAGTTTGTATATATATATATATATAGCACAGCACTTTACTAGCTGACCTCTGTTACACCCCACCAACCTAATTCCCATCCGGGTCACGGCACCAATGTAACCCCACCGGTCCTACAAAACCAAATCCACTCCAGGCTGGGATCAAACCGGTTACTCTCCGCATGGGAGTTGGTTGCTCTAACAAGGAAGCTAAAGACCATGGCCTCTAGCGTCTGTCGCTAGAGCACCTTTTCTGGTTTAGAGGAGTGAGGTTTACCTGCACAGTACTTCATTGCTGGCCTCTGCTACACTCACCCCCCTAAACCTCACTCCCATCCACGTCATGGCACCAATGTAACTCTGCCTGTCCTACACCACCCAACCTGCTTCGAGCTTGGATCAAACTGGCAGTTTCCCCCATTCTCTTTTTCAGTACATGTAAAGTTCTTTTAGGTTTGATGGGGAATGGCATTCCCCAATCAATTGGGTTTAGGTCTGGGCTCGGGCTGGGCCACTCAACGACATTCAGAAAGGTGTCCCATAGCCACCACTTTGTTATTTTGACTAAACGATGAACCGTCACCACAATCTGAGGTCCAGAGAGCTCTGAAGCTATAATGTACATCACTACATTCATCTGTACATTACTGCATTCGCTTTTCCCTTAATACTGACTTGTTTCTCAGTTTTTCCATTGAAAAACATCCTGCAGCATGATGCTGCCACCATCATGCTTTACTGTAGTAATGTTTTTGGGGGTTTTTTTTCACTGTCGCCACTGGCTCTCTTGGTTTTGGCTTGTGGAGCTGCGCATCAATGGATTTGCTCTTCAGTTTTTGGACTTTCAGCAGTGTAAATTAAACCACGCTAAATGAACTAAACTAAACGTCAACTCTGAAAACTGGACTGACACATTTTCAATTTACTAGAATTTCTATGCTAAGCTGCTTTGACACAATCTACATTGTAAATGCGCTATAGAAATAAAGATGAATTTAATTGAATATTGGCCAGGTGGTCAATCTTGGCTTCATCAGATCAGTGATTTTTGTTTTCAATACAGGCCTTTTACAGAGGAGGTCTGATTGGTGGATTTCCGCAGAGATAGTTGCCTTGATACAATCCTGTCTCTACAGAGAACTGCTTGTACTTCATGGCTTGACTTGATATGCTCTGTAAATGTGAAACTGTGTAGAGACAGATTTGTGCATTTTCAAATCATGTCCATTAAACTGAATTAACCACAAGCGGACAATTTCAAGTTGCAGAAACATCTTAACGATGATCAGTGGAAAAAAGGATGCTCCTGAGCTTTTAAATCTGCCAAGATTTCAAACAAACTTCTTCCACATTGTCATTATAGGGTACTGTTTGTGGAATATTGCAGAATGCACTGTCATTTTGAGTTAGTATGTTAATATATATAATATAATATGTTAGATATGCACTTGCAAAGTTAACAGAACATCTAAAGTAGACCATGAAAATAAACTAATTTAGGATGGTTGGGCATTCCAGCAAGAATTTTGTGTGCATGCATTAAAAGATCTCTAATTGACAACCAAACAGACACCTTGGCAAAAGTAAGGCTACATTTGTCTGGTCTGTTTGTGTAATATTGTTAGGCATCAATTTGAAATTCACTAGGATGTCTACTGTATGTTTAGATCTCTATTAGACATCTTTTTTAAAAAAATATTTGCTGGGGTAAAACTTGCCAAATTGTACATGCTATGTTCACACCATGTTTCAAAGCCAAAGCTAGTTCAAGAATCCATGTAAACCAATGAATAATAAAAAGAAAACCTCTAAACCTCTTTAAAAAAAAAAAAAGCTAGGCCAAAATTTGGCTTGTGAGTCCCGATTTAGATATCTTAGATTTATATGATGTACAATAGTTATTTAAAATGAGTTGTAACAGATCTGCAATCAAACCTCTTACTGTACTGTATTTAGTGCTTACTCAGTAAAGAAGTAAATCACCTTCTAAATCAGCAATTTAATCACCAATTTAAAACACGATTATACCTATATTGGTGGTGCTGTGGGTAACGATGTCACCTCACGGCAAGAACCGGCTGGGTTAGTTGGGATTTCTGTGGAGTTTGCATGTTCTCCCGGGTTTCCCCCGGTTGGTCCAGTTTCTCCCACAGTCCAAAGACATGCGCTATCGGTGAATTGAATAAGCTAAATTGGCCATAGAAAATGAATGTGAATGCAACAGTGTATGGATGTTTCCCAGTGCTGGGTTGCAGCTGAAAGGGCATCCGCTGTGTAAAACATATGCTGGATAAGTGTGACAGTTCATTCCGCTGTGGCGACCCCTGATTAATAAAGGGACTGAGCCGAAAAGAAAATGAATAATTCTTAAATCATTTGAGAACATCAATTAGGCATTTTAGATGAAAATATCTACCATTCTCTTTCTAACTTTTCAAAGTAATACATTGTTACTGGATCTGGGAATAACAGCAGATGTATATTTTCGCATGAAGGCTCTCGTTACATTTCTGGCTCTGTGCTTATCCACCCCCTTCATCTCTCCCATGCGCATCTGTCAGCAAGCTCAGGTATCTTTTTAGAGAGCGAGCGAGAGAGACAGAAAGCTGGGTGCAGCCCAAGGACCCCTGCCACTTTTGTTCTGACCATTCTAGGTCTAACATGGTTCTCCATAAAGCCATTCAGGCCGCTCGAGAGGGGGATGTGGAGGCTCTGAGGGCCCTGCATGTGTCTGGATGCCTCAGTCCAACTATCACTGATGCCCAAGGAGCCTCACCTGTTCATCATGCTGCCCGAAATGGACAACTGGACTGCTTGGAGTTTCTGGTACATGAAGGTCATTTCCAATGCAACACCCGAACGAAGAACGGAGCAACAGCTGCCCATGACGCTGCTGCCACCGGGCATATCCGAGAGCTGCAGTGGCTGCTGAAACAGGAGACGTGTGGGATTGAGGTGAGCGGTGTGACATATCGAGAGAAAAATTTCATTTGACAGCTGAATTGATGACATTCTTGAGTACGGTCTGCTGTGTCACTGTCAATTACACAGGTCATCGATGATGGATGGACACTGTAAGCAAAGAAGCATCGCTTTTATTAATATCACTGACAGCATAATAGCTCATCAGTGTATCGAAAGGTCATTGTGATGTGCTACTTACTATGCTCATAATTCAGAGCTATTCAAACTGGGTATTGCAGGCTGACATGTGTCTTTGCTTTGGCCTACAGGATCGTGATGGCGAGGGGGCGACTGCTCTGCATCTGGCTGCCAGGTTTGGCCATGCGGAGGCAGTGCAGTGGCTGCTGTTTGAAGGTGGTAACACAGAGGCAGAGACCGACTGCGGAGCTCGACCTGTACATTACGCTGCAGCCAGTGGAGACCTCACTTCCCTCAAAATGCTCATGTCCAGCTCTCCACGGTGAGGCTCGCACTCATTCAGTCACTTTTTAAGTACATTTCACACTACAAGTTTAATTTAGTCTGATCAAGTTAGAATCGGGATAAGACCATTCAATTCTGGAGGGCCACTGTCCCTAAAGGAATATTGTTTTTGGAAATCTCATTTTATAAGTCTCCTGGAGTTAAACAGTTGAGTTTTACCGGTTTTGAATCCATTCAGGGAAACTCCGTGTCTGGCAGGAGCACATTTAGCTTAGCTTAGCATAGATCACTGATTAGACCATTAGCATCTACTTTATTTTACTTTTTTAAAGCACTATTTCACGCTTTTTGTGAAATGAATAAAAATAAGAAAATTAAGGCATTTGGGATATTGTGATATGTATTTATATCTTGTTATGTATATATGAGCAATATCACATGAGTAGCTGTGCCATGTGGCTGTATATCAGCACTGGTGGCAGGCGTACTTAGTGTCCCCACCAGTAATTTTATTATTTAGTGTCCCCACCAGTGTGTTTATACAACAGTTTGATGGCATAATCGTGTATATAAAAAAAAAAAAAATCAAACACAGAGAGTCTCAAAAACCCTTTTGTATTAGGAACTACTTTCTTCCGCCATTCATTCACATGTGCAGCTGATGGCAGAACAGCAGAAACCGTTGCTACTTCTCAAATGTCAGTTTAGAGCTAATGTTTGAATGATTCTCTAGCGTAATGTCTAAAGTCATGACAAAACAGGTGATTTTGCTGACAATTTAAGAATATAAGGCTGAACGGCATGAAATGCCATCAGTCTACAGAGATTTCCCAGTATTTCTCTGTTGCAATCAGGATTTCACAGTAATTAACCCTGAAAAAGCCAGAGCAAAGCAAACACTACCAGTTTCTGTTGTATAAATACAGCAATACAGCATACAAAAGAGAGAGATCGACTTAGAATGTCACTTACCTGATTTATAATGATTTGCTCTGCTGTAGTTTGAAAGAAACGCTGAGAAAATGCTGGTTTTCACCCTCACGGACTTATTTTGCGGTTTCTGTCGTCATCTTGTGGCGGATTGTCAACCGTCACTTTCTTTGGTCTGCTCAGACAGGCTGATGGCAGCTGAAGCACTGAATCCGATGTTCTGAATTTATAAATATTTAACATAGGCACTATCCTTATAAATAAACCGCATCGTAGTAATCTAAACTACTACATTCTCGACTGAAAAAGCTTCAACAGTGCATTATGTTGTTATTTGCAGATTATTGCACGGCTATCAGCCAATCAAATTCAAGAACCAGACTGAACAGTTGTATAAATATTTATATAAACATAAACAGATTTTGAGATTTGTTGGAATATTTATTCAATTTGATGCGTGTTCAATAAAAAAGATCAGGAGAAGGTTTTCTTCAATGTCAAAAATCTTAGTAATTTATTAGATACAAATTAATAATTCAATTCACAGAATTCTGTAATCTTCAGTGCAATGCAAGAGTTACATTCAGGAGGTGTGCAACAATTTTCATTATCTGACTCATATCACCCTGCAGCCCAAGACCGGTTACTCACTGAAGCTAAGCAGGGCTGAGCCTGGTCAGTACCTGGATGGGAGACCACTAGGGAACACTAGGTTGCTGTTGGAAGTGGTGTTAGTGAGGCCAGCAGGGGGCGCTCAACCTGTGGTCTGCGTGAGTCCTAATGCCCCAGTAAAAGTGAAGAAGACACTACACTGTCTGTGGGCGCTGTCTTTCGGATGAGACGTAAAACCGAGGTCCTGACTCTCTGTGGTCATTAAAAATCCCATGGCACTTCTCGTAAAAGAGCAGGGGTGTAACCCCGGTGTCCTGGCCAAAGTCCCTCTATCAGCCCTTACAATCATGGCCTCCCAATCATCCCCATCCACCGAATTGGCTCTATCACGGTCACTTCACTCCACCAATAGCTAGTGTGTGGTGAGCGCACTGGCGCCGTTGTCCTGTGGCAGCCGTCGCATCATCCAAGTGGATGCTGCACACTGGTGGTGGTGTGGAGGGACAACCCCCCCCCTTAATTGTGAAGCGCTTTGGGTGTATGGCCATACACAATAAATGCGCTATATAAATACACATTACATTTACATTTACATGACATATCGGCAGCTGATATTAACAGGTGGGAGTCTAGGGAAATTTGTCACTTGTCAATTATTCTCCAGTCCTCCATTGGCCGCACCCATACATACATCCTCTTTTTCTACAAATTCTCTGCACAACATTAAAAGCATAAGACTTCTCAACTGCACATATTTTGTGTTCAGTTTCAACCCATCTCTGCTCACAGGAAGTTTAGCTGCAGAGCTCAAGTTAATTTGAGACAATCAGGCCTTTGCATTTCTATCAGATTTATCCACTTCTGCAAAAATGCTTCATTAGTATGCAAAACATACAAACACATGAGAAGAATTTTAGTTAATATCACCTTAAGTAATACAAATACAACTGTTAATAAAAAGCAAAAAAAAAGAGACAAAAATAATACAAAAATTATTCCTTTTTACTTAGAACAGATTCTTAGTCAGAAATAAGCCATAGTATTTTAACCAAAATGTAAAATTTTATCTCAACATTGATTTAATATCTCAGAATTTCATTTTATCTCATAATTGAATCAATTTCTATTAGGGAAACAAAAATATAGGGAAAATATGATGTGTGCAATATTGTTGCTGAGCATTTGCGTTATTTCTTGTGAAATTTCACGTGCTCCACATAAATCCAATATTTATAATCTTTTTTAATTATGGAATGATCATACTAAACTAACCAGGTTATATATTTGTTTCTGATTTAATTAAAATGTAGTTTAGGTAAAAAAAAAAAGATGTAAACATTAAACATTAAAACACTATGAATGGTTGAAGATATTCTGACTCCTATTGGCTATTGTCATTTTATTCTCTCTTGTCTCTACTCCCACCATTAGTATTTATTTTCAGCTCTAGGTTCCCCTATTGGACAGGCGGGTAAGAAGATAAGGCCCCATCTGCTTGGCACGTAAAATAAATGTAATAATCACACCTTGCTACAATACAAATCATAGTGATAGTACTGTTATTGAGATAATGATATATTTTTTATATTTTGTGCTGCGCTGATATCAATAATTTCTATGTTTTATATCATGATGTCTTAGTAGCTGATAAATTTGACCTTCACATAATATCACATAATTAATGCTCATTCATTTGTACACTTTATGCTATATTTTGACAAACCTTTGCATTATGTCCTCCATAGAAACTGGACTGTTTCATACAGTAATGCTGTCACTACTTGGCTACTCCTTCCTGGAAAAGCTACAATATTTGTGAAACTGTTTGCTAGAGGCCCTCTACTGTAGTGAAACATCTAATTTAGTTTGGTTTTCTATTGTTAGATGCTCCCATGTGCTCATGTGACTGTAGTGTGTGTTTATGTGTTTACCAAACCATGAGTCATGATTACACACAGGCAGCAGCTTAGAGTCACGTTGCCATTTCTTGAGCTTGTGTTCTTCGGGGAGGCTGGGGAAAGGTCATCTGACACATGTCAAGCCCACCATCTGGGCTCCATACTCTATAATACATGAGGAGCCTCTTGCCTACCACATGTCACCACCTTTGTGTGTGTTTACTGTACATCTGCACACACCAATTCATACTTAATGATGCAGCAGAGCTTATACCTCTTAATAGCTACTTTTACTGTATATGCAAATAATGTCTATGTATCTGACTGAACTAACAGCCAAAATCGTTTGGTTTTTGGCATGTTTTTGATGCCAACGTTAGATGTCAATTTGAAGTTGTTTTGACATCAAGATGGTCAACTAACATCAAATCTATTTGCATTTTGGACATGTTTTTGTATGTGTTTTGACAACAAGGTCCCTGCAGGGATAGGACACACTATGATTCGGATGCATTCAGATGCATTCACTTTAGCAGTACTGACTTAAAGTAATAATTTTTAATTATGAGCTTCTCAGTCTCTCAGATCATTCTGGAATTCATTTTTTTGATGTTTAAGTTACTGCAAATTTAGTGCCCCATTTTTGCTGTGCAGCGTAATAGATTTACACTATAGAGTATATACCACATCACACACATAACGCACAACATAAATAGTGAGAAAAAAAACTGTGGTTACCTCTTCCCATTACAATTCAGCAAATGCAGTCAGGATGAGCTTTAGACTATTGTAACAACTAGTTAATTTATTTTTCAGCTTCAGTTCTATTGTAGATTTGCTGGCGTGCTTGGGATCATTGTCCTGTTGAATAACCCAATTTTAGCTAAGCTTTAGCTGCTGGTTGGGAATTGCATTAACACACACCCAAAGTCCCTATAAGGCAGAGGTGTCAGTTCGTGGAAGACCACAGCCCTGCACAGTTTAGTTCCAACCCAACTCCAACATACATATGTGTAGGTTTCAAACAAACCTGAAAAACTCAATTAGCTTGATCAGGTGTGTTTAATTAGGGTTGGAACTAAACTGTGCAGAGCTGCGGCCCTCCAGGAACTGAGTTTGACACCTGTGATTTAAGGTAAGTCATTTGACTCAACAGTCATCTTTGAATTGCCTTTCGGGCAGTATGCTCAGGCATTCTGTTTGAATGAGGAAACATCAAATTCTGGAAAAATTGCTTGTCTAGCTTACAAATAATTTTCATATTAGGAGACACCAATAAAAAAAAGCAATCGATAATTAGCTCCTTTCCTAGAAGGCAGGGCTTTATTCACCATATTGACCGTTACTCTTTTCCCCATTCAAAACCATATGAGTGTCACGTCTGGTGTATTCTATAGTCTTTGGCACACAACCATCTCTTGGGTTTACAGAGAATGGTCTGAAAAAAGAAAATATCCAGTGAGCGGCAGTTCTGTGGGCACAAGTGTCTTGTTGATGCCAGAGGTCAGAGGAGAATGGGTTAAGTTGATAGAAAGGCAACAGTAAACCAAATAACCAGTCTTTACAACAAGGTATGCAGAAGAGCATCTCTAAACGCACAACACGTCCAACCTTGAGGCAGATGGGCTACAGCAGCAGAAGACCACTCCGGATGCCACTCCTGTCAGCTAACAACAAGAAACTGAGGCTACAATTCACACAGGCTCACCAACATTGGACAATGGAAAATTGAAAAAAACGTTGCCTGGTCTGATGAGCCTCGATTTCTACTGTGACATTCAGATGGTAGGGTCAGAATTTGGCATCAACAACATGAAAGCATGGATCCATCCTGCCTTGTATTAACAGTTTAGGCTGGTGCTGGTGGTGTAATGGTGTGGGGGATATTTTCTTGGCACACTTTGGGTCCATTAGTACCAACTGAACATCGTGTCAAAGCCACAGCCTACCTGAGTATTGTTACTGACCATGACCATCCCTTTATGACCACAGTGTGCCCATCTTCTGAAGGTTACCTCTAGCAGAATAACGTTCTGTGTCATAAAGCACAAATCCTCTCAGACTGGTTTTTTGAACATGACAATGAGATCACTGTACTCAAATGGCCTCCATAGTCACCAGAACTCAATCCAATAGAGCACCTTTGGGATGTGGTGGAACAGGAGATTTGCATCATGGATGTGCAGCCGACAAATCTGCAGCAACTGCGTGATGCTATCATGTCAATATGGAGCAAAATCTCTGAGAAATATTTCCAGTACCTTGTTGAATCTATGTCATGAAGAATTAAGGCAGTTCTAAAGGCAAAAGGAGGTCCAACCAGCTCTAGTAAGCTGTACCTAATAAAGTAACCGATTTGTGTACGTTGTTGTTCACCTGAGGTTTTATTTTCCAAATTTTTAAATCTGCCAAAGATAATCTAATTTGTATTTGCACTGATAAAAATTTGGAATTTCATATGGTGTCAACTTTTTAATATGGTCTTGATTTGTATTTTGTATGCAGGTGTGTGAACTGTCAGACAGGAACCGGAGCCACTCCACTGTATTTGGCCTGTCAGGAGGGGCATCTGCATGTGGTCGAATACCTGGTGAAAGACTGCGGTGCCAACGTCCATGTTCAGGCCAAAGATGGCATGAGTGTGTTACATGCGGCTGCCCACATGGGACACTACGCACTGGTGGTCTGGCTGGTGAGTTTCAGCAGCTACACTCGCTCTCTGATGATTTCCCTCTAGTGTTATTGAATATATTTGAGTGTTAGAGTCTGCATGAATTAGAAGCTGCGACCGTTTTTTTCTGTATTGTAATGCAGTTACTAGAGAAATTGAATATTAAATAAGAAAACAGTGGGCGTGGCTTATTATTTCTATTATGAGCTGATTGGATGTAGTAGATTAGGCATTTCATTCAGAAAGATTGGGAAAAGGGTGAGTTATTACAACCTAACGACTCCTCCTCTTCATCATTTTTGTTTGTTGTCAAAACTAGAGGGGTGTGGTGATGTTATGTTAACCAGGCCCAATACATCAGACAGACCGACGTAATCTGAGAATTAAAAAAAATATATTTTATCTCACTGTTTACTTACACTCGAGTGGTTCTAAACTTTTATGATTTTTTTTCTTCTTTTTAAATAAAAACAAGATATTCTAAAGATTGTTGGAAAAAAACAGTCACTGCCATCTATACACAAAACAAAGATTTTTGCTGCTGTTCAAGCTGCTTATTTAAAATGAGCTGAAACAACACAATTATTGAATTATGGGGGGACAACTTAATTGTTTTATGTTCAATCTATTTATATTTTTTTAGTTAACTTAATCATTTTGTGTTGGGACAACATAAATGGATTGTGTGGAGCCCTGCATTTATTTACAATGTAGTAGGAATAATTTAAAAAATCAGTTTTTCCAAAATTGTTCAGTTTACCTTCCTTTTGGTTGTTTTTTTGAGTGAGCTATTTATTTATTTAGACGAGCCTTTATTGAGAAGAGCCTTAGTCAGGGAGGTGATCAATAACCCGATGTTTACTACGTCTGAGCTCCAGTTTTCTTCTGTGGAGAAAGGAGAACCTTACAGAAGGACAACCATCTGTGCAGCAATCGGCCAATCAGCCCTGTATGGTAGAGTGGCAAGACAGAAGCCACTCCTTAGTAAAGGGCACATAGCATCCCGACTGGAATTGTTAAAAAGTTATCTGAAGGACTCTCAGACCATAAGAAACAAAATTCTCTGGTCTGATGGAGTAAATGCCAGGCATTACGTTTGGAGAAAACCAATCAACGCTCATTACTAGGCTAATACCATCTCTACAGTAAAGCATGGTGGTGGCAGCAACTGCTGTGGGGATGTTTTTCAGAAGCAGGAACTGTCAGGATAGAGGGAAAGACAAATACAGCAATGTACAGAGACATCCTGAATAAAAACCTGCTTCAGAGTGCTCTTGACCTCAGACTGGGGCGACGGTTCATCTTCCAGCAGGACAATGACCCAAAGCACACTGCCAAAAAAACAATGGAGTGGCTTCACAACAACTCTGTGAATGTCGTTGAGTGGCCCAGCCAGAGCTCAGACCTAAATCCTATTGAACATCTCTGTAGAGATCCGAAAATAACTGTACACCACTTCCCATCTAACTTGATAGAGCTTGAGAGGTACTGCAAAGAGGAATGGGCAAAATTCCCAAAGACAGGTGTGCCAAGCTTGTGGCATCATATTCAAAAAGACTTTTGGGGCTGTAATTGCTGCCAAAGGTGCATCAACAAAGTATTGAGCAAAGACTGAGAATACTTCTGTACATGTGATTTTTTTCAGCTTTTTAATTTTTAATAAATTTGCAACAATTTCAAAAACTCTTTTTCCACTTTGTCATGTATTCGGTATTGTGTACAGAATTTGAGGAAATAAATGAATTTAATCCATTTTGGAATAAGGCTGTATCATAAAAAATATGGAAAAACTGAAGTGCTATGAAGACTTCCCAGATGCACTGTATTTGTGTAAACACTGCTGTTTTGTTTTAAACCAAATTTTTAGAACACCACAAAAATATTTTTATTACTTTCCAATTTTAGGCTAACAGGTAAATCATTTCACAAGTTGGTTCCCTTAACAGAAAAACAGATTGACTGAAAAAAAAAATGGTCTTACACTTTGGAACAGGACAGTCACCATTAGCAGTTAGCTCGTGTGACTCTGTGAGAGGTTTGATGCCTACAGATTAAATCTGGAGCATTGGAACATGATTATTTAAACATTTAACAATTTACGATTTTTATCCCTTTAAGAGTTTATCTGTTTCTGTCTCTGATATGGATCTTTAGGCCTCGTTCACAGACCTGGATCTTTCCTGTCAGGATAAGAATGGAGCCACAGCACTACACTTTGCTGCTAGCGAGGGCCACCATCGCATCGTTGAGCGTCTTTTACTGATGGGGGTAAAGGTTTTGAAGGACCACTGGGGCGGGACGCCTCTGCATGATGCAGCAGAAAATGGAGAGCTGGAGGTTTTTGCTTTATTCCTTGTTCACAAATCACTAATGCTTATCACGGCCATTCACAGGATTATAGAGTTTAAGTAGTGACTGATGTGCTTTGACTGAAGGCTTGAATGACAGCTGTAATGTGTGGTTCCCTCAGTGCTGTCGAGTGCTGCTGAATAATCACATCAGTCCGCTGGAGAGAGACTCTGACGGGTTTACTGCACTCCACCTGGCAGAATACAATGGCTATCATGACTGTGCCAACTTCCTGCGTGATGCTGGAGCTCAAGTAAGATAATCAGTACTTTTTTTCAGAACTAAAAAAACACTCCACCTAAAAAAAAACTCTTAAGAGGTAAATAGTCGGGTTTTACCATTTCTGAATCCATTTATCTGATCTCCAGGTCTGGTAAGAGCTATTCCAGCTAAACTAAAAGAAATAAGGAATTATTTCTCCTGAAGAAAAATATAATATTATAAATATAATATAAAAAATACATTTCACAGAACAATTAATAATTTTGTTAATTAAAATAAAATAATTGTAATTTTAATTTTAATTGCATGTGAAATTGCATAAAAAAGGGGAGACATTTTCTCATTTAATAGTAAAATAATAAATAAATAATAATAATTATAATAATAATAATAAAAGAAAAAGCACAGAGAAAAAAATAAATGTGAATTATGGTTAATAGATCTATACTTTCCATACTAAAAGTCATATTTATAATAGGAGGTAAAACACTTTTCACACTCAATATTTGTAATACTTCCATTTAAGTGCATTTACCCAGATGTTTTATACCCATGAATACTGCTTGTTTTGTTAATGCTCCATCTTATGATAGCATAGCAAACTCTTACTGCCCTCTATTGGGAAACATTCACATATTTCAGATTATAAAATAGTAGCTTGTGTTGGCTGACTCATGCTAGAAAATAGACAAAAGCGAACACATTTTAAGTGCTTTTAGAAAAAATAAAAAATAAAAATAGAAAAACACACCAAGGCCAAGAGAAACATCCCAGCTGATGAAGCTCTTTATTATTTATCAGACACGAGACAGGATATTCTTCCCAGGAATGTCCTATTCAGAAGGCTGGATTACTGATTATACTGATTTCCTTTGGCTTAGTCACTTTATTCATTAGAGGTTGCCACAATGGAATGAATCGCCAACTTATCCAGCATAAGTTGTATGCAGCCCTTTCAGCTGCAACCCAGTACTGGGAAACACCCATACACTCTCACATTCACACACACTCATACACTACATTTCCATTCACCTATATCGCATGTCTTTGGACTGTGAGGGAAACTGGAGCACCGGGAGGAAACCCACGCAAACACAGGGAGAATATGCAAACTTCTCACAGAAATGTTAACTGGCCCAGCTGGGACTCGAACCAGCGACCTTCTTGCTGTGAGGGATAGTGCTAACCACTGAGTCATCGTGACACCTCAGTGATTATAACTAAATATAATTTGATACACGTCTGCTGAGGGTAAACGTGTTTACACATGATTATTTGTTCTTTTGAAGAAAGTTACAAGAACAAATAATGAACAATGACTGGATTGTGTGGTGAACCTGAGTTTGTTATTTGTTCATGTTAATTAGTGCATTAATTAACATGTTACTATATTTGTAAGTTTACTGTACATTAACAAAGATTTAGTATTGCTTAACAGATTGTTAAGTCGTGTGATATAATCCATTGTCAAATACATTAATATATTTATTACATTTAGGATTATTTTCTGTTATTTATTTTTGAATAATAATTGTATACTATAACTATAGTCCTAGTCCTGCCATTTATTTATAAATATATATGTTTTTTGTTTTAGAATATATATAATACAGCACAGGTCAGTGTGTGTGGTGTGATAATCCAGGTTTGCATAATTCGGTTTTGTGGTTGGACTGAGATTTTGATGAGGGTCACAAGTGCCTAATAAGGTTTTGATGATGTCAATCTTTTTTTAATTCTTAATATTCGGTTATTGTTGTTCAAGACAGAGGATTTACATTGTTTAGATGCCATGGACCATTAAATATCCTAGTAAGAGTCTGTTTTCTTATGTAAAGTCTCAATTTATACTGTTGAAAAAAAGATATTATTTAGTTGCAAAAATTTTCTATTAAGTTACATAAGTGCATTTTTATTTATTGCAATACTGTATTTACTTGAATAATTCATATTTATTTATTTGTATTTTGTTTATTAATTTAGTTGTTTAAAAAATAAATATATAATCATTAGAATTATTTGAATAATTACTGTTAGAATTATTAGAAATATTTTTATTGCAAAAAAAGGCTGAACAAATTAAAACTATCAAAAATTTAAACTAAAATGAAATAAAAACGACATGACAGTTTAAAATAAATCATAGATAAATGAAAATGTATTTTCAAAGGTATATATATATATATATATATATATATATATATATATATATATATATATATATATATATATATATATATATATATATATATATATATATATATGGGTACTTGTATTCATTCATTTTCCTTCGGCTTAGTCCCTCATATATCAGGTGTTGCCACAGCGGAATGAATCGGCAACTTTTTCTGCGTGTATATATATATATATATATATATATATATATATATATATATATATATATATATATATATATATATATATATATACACACACACACACACAGTTTTTTTGAGGAGGTACTGCTCCCCAGTAGAGCTTTATGTCTAGCAACGCCCTTGGTGTAGCCTTTGTGCAAGTAACAAGCAAAATTATTGTGCAAGCAACATTAACTAATTAAGCTTTTACTGTGAAGATGGATTAGAATATGAGTAAACATTACAATGATTATGCAGTGCTGAACAAAGTCACTGTTCACCATTAGATCATGTTAACTACTGCATTAAATAACTAATACAACCTTACTGTAAATTGTTATCAAAATATTTCAATATAGTGTCATTTAAAACGTTTTGTTTTGTGTTTTGATTCATACAATGTTTAACTTTTTTGAAGTGTTTAGCAGCAGCTGTTTAAATTAAGCTAAAACGCTATGTTTTACTCTAATTTAAGAAATTAAAAGTTTCACTTAGGCTATATTGTCTATGTGTTGACATTTCATTTTTGAAGTGTTGAGTCAAGTAATTAAGTTAGTTTTCAGACAAAGTAATTAGAAAAATAATAAAAATACAATTTGAAATATTTAAGTAGTAATTAATAACTTTTTAAAGTAACCCAGCATTAATAGAAACATGGTAATGAATGACTGAGTGACTTTAGAAAATGTGTTTTCTCATACTTACGTTCAATATTTAAATGAGATCTGAACAATTTTCTGTTCTATTCTCATGATGTGATGAAAAGTCAGAGGAGTAAGGATTCATTAACTTTATTTCCAACTACAAGTATGATATCAGGCTGATATCAGAATCATAAATCTTAGTACATCGAAAGGTTAAGGCAGGCAGCAGATATCAACATCCAAAAAACAGGCAAAGGTGTCGGGCTAGGAAGCAAACAATCAGACAGTTTAACACAGGTTAAAATACAAAAATAACCAAAAGATAAATTGCTCAGTAATGATCACTGTGGCGAATCAAAACATGGTGCTGACTCTGTCTGTGTGTGGTTTTTATATGTGAGTCAGTAATGTGCTGCAACTGGGTGTGTAATCAGTCCAGGTATGTGACTGTAGTCTTAATTGTACCAGAAAATTCGGGTGATAGCTCCCTCTGGTGGTGTGGAGAATGCAAAGCAGGAGTCTCACTGGTAATAGGTGTACAATACTGAATACGAGTAAGGATTCATAACGATGCCAATAACTGTTATATATTAAACAAATATTTGTTTAGATTTTTTTTATTTGTTGTGTTTGCACGTGTTTTGTTATTAATTAGAAATTTAGCTATTGCTGGGGATTGTTTATTTATGATTATTCACATTTAAAAATAACAGTTTTTACATAGTATATCTATATATACTGTCTGTTTATCATTTAATATATTATTATTATATTATTTATTATTCTGTTTATTTATATACAGCAGTATATATGCGCTCACCAGCCACTTTTTTACGACTTTATTCGAGCCAGGCTGAACCCTCTTTTGCCTTCAGAACTGCCTTTATCCTTCGAGGCACAAATTCAAAAAGGTTCTGGAAATATTCCTCAGAGATTTTGGTCCATATTGACATGATAGCATCACGCAGTTGCTGCAGATTTGTCAGATGCAAATCTCCCGTTTCACCACATCCCAAAGGTGCTCTATTGGATTGAGATCTGGCAACTGTGGAGGCCATTTAAGTAAAGTAAACTCAATGTCATGTTCAAGAAACCTGAGATGATTTGCGCTTTATGAGATGATTCTCTCTGAAAAAAATGGTACAATGTTGTACCAAAGAAGGTACAAACCCTTGTCTCTGGGGTAGAACCTTTTTTATGGAACAGAATTCTACTTTAAGACAAAGAAACAAATTTGTATCATTGCTGTTTGTACCTCTAAGGACATAATTTGCACCATGGGAAATCAAACGAACCTTTGTTTTTTTAAAACCTGCAGATACAATATTGTGCCTTCATCAAAAATACAAATCTGATCCATAAAGGTAACAACACAGTGACAAGACACTTTGTACCTACAGTAACATCGTTAAAAATGCTTACCAAACATTTAATTAAAATGCCTTAAATGCTTAGTTTACAATAACTATAGTTTTATTTTTTACAATTTGTTTGTATTATTGTAATATAGAACTTAATTGATAATGTTTATATGTTTCTTTTTATACTGTTAAATGATGATTCATGTTTTAATATGGAAATTACTCATAAAATCACTTTGCCTTTTCAGTCACATTTATTTTCATAGATATTGTAATAAAGGAGGAGTTGTCCGACACTTATGTACTTTTTATATGAGAACAATTGTGTACTTTCGTTTTAGTTGTACCATAAAAGGTACAGAACAGTATCATAAGAGTTATTTTCTGTACCATATAAGGTACAACTTTTACAAAGGTTCAAAACTGTTCCCCAAGGAACATTATTTGTACTACCGTGTACCTTTTTTTCTTAGAGTGTAGAGATGTTTGTGACGGAAAATCCCAGTAGATCTGGCACCAACAATAATGCCACGTTCAAAATCACTTAAATAACCCACAAGCCTAAATGCTGCCATGTGATTGGCTGATTAGAAATTTGCCTATATATATATATATATATATATATATATATATATATATATATATATATATATATATATATATATTTGAATTGTTTTGTTTATTTATAGATAATTAAATGTAATAAAAGATATATTGTAATAAAGTGTGTATGTATATATATATATATATATATATATATATATATATATATATATATATATATATATATATATATATATATATATATATATATATATATATATATATATATATATATATATATATATATATATATAATATATATATACTTTATTACATTTAAATATCTATAAATAAACAAAACAATTTAGGTTAAACAATGAAAACTTTTTTTTTTTCCCGTTCACTGTCTTGGCTCATATTTAGCAAGTGTACTAATATTAGAGAAGTATTTTAGCGCTCACTTTTTTCTGTCCCTCCATCACTAGAGGGGCATCACATACGTCACTGTTTAATAAATGAAGTGGAAAGTATGCAAGCGTCATCCTTTCTTTTGATAGCATAACTACAAAAGCGTATTAAAACGTTATGCTGGGACAAGCTAATTAGCAAGACACTAAGTACTGTCTGGTTGGCTCATGAAGAGCCGATCAACTATCACTCGCGGCCCTCTCAGTGTGAGCTCCAGAGCCCCAGGGGCCAAAAGGATACAAGATCCCCTGACTCAGGTGACAGAGGCACATAATCGCAGTCAGTGGCCGTTTTACTCGGTTGTGCTCAGTTAATCCAGTACGAAGTCACTGAGAGAGAGAATCGCTGTTCAGTCTGTGTGTGTTGAAGTTCGGTTTGTTTGTGATCAGATCTGACAGCTGGTTTTGTGTGTGTCAGGTCTCCCCTAAGGAGAGTGTGTGCTGTGCTGCGGGGATCTTGACAATAATTATTGTTTACTGGAGGAGTAATTACATAAGATCAGTTTAATTAGCAGCACAGAAAACTAATAAAGGAAAGGGCAGACTTAATGCAAACTAGAACTGGCAGTTTTAATATGCATATTTGAAAAATCAACAACAAGTTTCAGAAATAAATGAATAAGGGGGCTTTTTCTAATTAAACAAATATAATTAAACAAATATATAATATAATATAATATAATATAATATAATATAATATAATATAATATAATATAATATAATATAATATAATATAATATAATATAATATAATATAATATAATATAATATAACACCACCTGTATTTAACCAAGCGAATAGGTAACAGGCCTCCATTGGATTATTACTGCATGATGGATTATTATTTTTCATGTGGAAACAAGTTATTTAACCCTAACTGATGCAGAGAATAGCTTCTCATTTCCTAAACAACCATTTCTGAACTTCTTGTGGTCATAAAAAAGATGTTTCAAAAGGATCAAATTACTCGCATGCATCAAGCAAGCTAAGGAGATTGCTAAAAACCACTAAAACTGTGTTAAGACCTGTCCAATGCATTATTGTCCAAGGGATTGAGACAAAACATCTGTGTAAGCCTTAAGAAAACCACATAAAAAAAACAAAAGGCTTCAATTTGCTGTGATGAAGTGATCACAGATCATCTGTAATGCCTGTCATACAAGCCTGTGGGGCCAGTGCTGTGATTGCGGATGCTGCAACTGATCTAGATTCAGCAATGTTATGTCCCCCAAATATGAGTTCAGCTGACTTACTAAATATACTGAATGACCAGGTCAATCCATACATTTTTTGCTTCCCTAATGGCACGGCCAAGATTACATACTCTGAGTGTCATTAGAATATATTTGTCAAGAGTATTTCAGGGAGCATGAGAGATCATTTTTACATATGGATTGGCCACCACAGAGTCCACACCTGAACCCTATTGAGAATCTTTGGGATGTGCTGGAGAAGACTTTGTGTGGTCCGACTCCATCTCCCATCATCATTACAAGATTTTGGTGAAAAATGTATTCAATCCTGGATGGGAATAATGTTTTGACATCACAGAAGCATATTGAAACCATACTACGGTAAATGCATACCGTGATCGAAGATAAAAGCAGACTAATGACAATTATATGTAATGATAATATTATAAAATAATATAATATATAATAATGTGCGTGTCATGGTGGTGCAGTGGGTAGCACAATCAACTCACAGCAAGAAGGTCACTGGTTCGAGCCTCGGCTGGGTCAGTTGGCATTTCTTTGTTCTCCCCTTGTTGGCGTGGGTTTCCTCCGGGTGCTCCGGTTTCCCCCTCAAGACCTAAGACATGTGGTATAGGTGAATTGGCTGTATGTGTGTAAATGAGTGTGTATGGATGTTTCCCAGTGATGGATCAGCAGCTGGAAGGGCATCTGCTGCATAAAACATATGCTGAATAAGTTGTCGGTTCATTCCACTGTGGTGACCCCAGATTAATAAAGGGACTAAGCCGAAAAGAAAACGAATGAATGAATATAATATTGTAAATTCAACATGAAATGCTAGCAAATGAAAAGATTGGATGAGGCAGTTTAGCTGTATTACATAACAACAAACAGAATGTGCGTGAAGTGTGATCGGATCTGTTGGTCCTGCATACGTAATGGTGTGTGTAAGTGATGTGTGTTGACCTCTGCGTTCCTCGCTCGCTTCTGGTACCCGTGACACTGAGGAGTTAAGTGCAGCTCATTTAAATTTGGGTAACAGCAAATTAGTTACGCTTTAAAACTAATGTGACGCCTCAGAAATTAGAACTGTCTGTTCACACACCATATCGATTTGCCATCAAGCCCTGTTCTGTGATCTTTGCCCCTCAGTGGAATTAAAATCGTTCTCTAACAACATTACAAGACATTTAGTAACTAAAACGCACACACAGTTTTTTGTGTGTGAACTGTGAGGACATTTCATAGGTTTTTCACTTGTTTTATACTACACAAAATATATTTGTCTACCCGAACCCCTAAACACAACCCACATAGGAAGTAGTGCAGTTTTACTTTGTGAAGTTTATTAATAAACTAATTTTGAGAGGATGACGTGCTTATGATTACTGGCATTACTTGCATTATTCAATTTATGATTCACCGATCAGACGATTCCTAGGCCACTATAAACACCCTAAGTTCCATATGACAGCCATTTTCGTTTTGAAAAATACCCCCTTCCACCCCAAATCCTCCTCCTTTCCTAGATGGGTGGCACGGTGGCCAAGTGGTTAGCACTGTTGCCTCACAGCAAGAACATAACTAGTTCTAGTCCTTACCAAGCCAGCCAATGTTTCTATACAGAGTTTTCACGTTCTCCCCGTCCTCACGGGGGTATCCCCCGGGTTCCCTGGTTTCCTTCCACTGTCAAAAAACATGCAACTTAAGTTAACTGACTCATCCAAATCGGCACCACAGACATGCTCCTAGTAAGTAGTTATCTTTTAAGAGCAATCACTATCTGTTCATAGCTGCTAGCAGGGGAGTTCTTAAGATCTACCTGAGCTCAAACTCCCCTCTCGCCTTGCAAACGGGTGGGAGCCCCAGGCTCGAGGATCTTATGAGCTTAGGGCTCTCTCTCGGGACAGCATGCCAAACAAGGTTTATAATCAATCATCAGCTAAGTGTGAACTCTTGAACTAAAAAAACTTCTGCATGATTGATGAGCCTTTTGAAAAATGGGGACAATGTACAATGAAAGTAATTCCTGTCGTATCTGTCATTATATTATAGAAACATTTCATTATATTAATTTGCAGTTGTGTACGAATAACGCAAATTAAGCACTTGGGTAAGACTACTCTACAGATACCTCAAAACAGTTTCTCCAGTAGAAACATGAAGTGAATAAAGCTTGTAAAATCAGTGAATCAATTACTGGAGACTCACTCTCAATAGATCATTTGAATACGTTAGTTTTTTTACTCTAAGACTCACTCTGAATTGGGATTTATTTTATAAAATATAGATGTGAACATAGCCAGAATAAATTGTGATTTATTTATTAATGATTATGGCTCACAAGATGATTCAAAGTTGTTTAATTAACCCAATTCATTTATTAATTCATTCATTTTCTTTTCAGCTCAGTCCTTTTATTAATCAGGGGTTGCCACAGCGGAATGAACCACCAACTTATCCATATGTTTTACGCAGTGGATGCCCTTCCAGCTGCAATCCATCTCTGGGAAATAGTTAACCCAATCTTTAAGTTAAATATGTTTACTAGTTAAGTCTAACAGCTGTGCACATTCTCACTTCTGGTTTGTTTCTTGCAACCTTTGTGTGGGAAGGGTCGAACGTACGCTTCCATAAGTTTTGCACAAACATCACGTTTATAAATAATACATTATTTGAATCAGTTAATCATTTCCTGGAGACTCATTTGAATCAATAAGCTGTTAACTCATTCACAGATATAAGTCTAATTTATAAATGAATTGTTCAGTGCAATTTGTGAATCATTTTAACAGGTTAACTTATCCAATTAGTTTTTTTCATGAATTAGACACCTATTTCTCCCCTTCAAAATAACTTTTTACTCTATTCATAAAGTTGAAAGGTACAATATTTTATTTTGGAATGCTGTGAAGTAAAAGTTTCCTAAAATAATAACAATACTCTGCAAAAGTACACTCTTAAACATGACGTTTTTTGTTTGTTCAAACTAAAATGAGCTGAAACAAGACAATTCTTGAGCTATTTTCCGACAGCTTTATTCTTTATGTTCAGTTCACTTAAATTTGTAAAAAAAAAAAAAAAAAGTTAACTTTCCTTCACCATGTCCCAACACAAATCAATTGTGTGGAAGCCAGCATTTTTACTGTGTACAGATACTTAAAATATGTAATTAAGTACAGCAGTGAAGTAAAATTACTTGCGCAGTTACTGCTCAGCACTTTAAGTTTGTGTTCGTCACAAACATGCACACACAGGTTTAAATGTGTGCTGAGTAACATGTGGCAGCGTTCAGACCTTTAAAGTTGTAAAAAAACAACAGTTCACCTAATCCTAATAGTGAATTATTCATACTTTACTATGAAGACCTCCTGTCTGAGCTGACAGTTAGTGTGACTTAAGCTTTTGGCACTGATGGCTGGAGCACGGATGTGATTCTGCCTGCTCTCATTTTACACTCACTTCTGAAAACCTGACCGGACGACTGTAAGTTATTTCAGATTGCTTACAATAACATAACATAAGCATTGTTTATCTGTTTTTTTCTATTTAAAAAAAATCATTGAGAGTCAGCTGTTATGTAAGAACCGTTCTTTGTTTGTGGTAATTGTGGAGCTTTTCATGACTTTGCTGCATGATGTCAAATTTGTAGGATGGCTAAAAAGTGAACTATAGCAAGTTTTGCTTCTACACGCTTTTTCATGGTCATTCTCTGTAATTATTGTTAGAAGATCTAAAATGAATGTTGGATTAAAATTTTGAGAATATAAAAATAAGTTTTTGTTTAATAGTGAAAATTAGAGAGAAAGTTTCTCATGAAAAAAGAAAAGCTAAAACATCTGGTCATGTCATTTTTATTATACATTTATTACACATATTAAAACACTGTTTTTGTAAATTACAAAAATATCTATTAGTATTTTAAAGTTGCATTGTGAAAATTATTGTTTATTTTACAGTAAATGTATACGTGCAATTCTGCAAATACATATACAACAAGATAAATGCAGCTGTAGCAACTGATTTAAAGTAAGTTACTGGTGAACTGCTGCCAGGAAGTTACTGTAGATTCTACAGGAAACTTTTAACAGTGAAGCTAATGTGTAATCTATAACATATGGTTACTTGTTTTGTATTTAACAACGCCATGGATAAAATTACAAGACTGCTTAAAATTTTTCAGGATTTGCTGGACAGCTTAGTATGTGTTTGAGTTAAATATTAACATTTGTAGTGTTTTATAAAGGTCTGATGACATTTCTTCTAGATATCAAATACATTTTCATTAACAGTGTTTGTTTTTCTCAAACATGCCAACTGGTCAGAAAAACAAATAAAATATTCTGGGTTATTCCACCAAATATTGTTATAATATGGTTATACCAATCTAAACTTTTGATTTAGTTGCTTTTAGGTAATTTTTTTAGTTGTATTAATTTCTACCATTTCATTCATATTCTTTAGTATGATTTACATATCCCCAATGAGGAGTAGGTTTAGGGCAGGAGTTTGGAGGCACGCCTCCTTTAAAAATGTTCATGGTTTTATACAAATGAAATCATATAAATTTATACACATTTGCTACAGTACCTTCACACTTTATCTTTTTTTTCCCTCTGTCCATGTGTGCATATTTTCAGGATTCATTAATCAGGAGAAAGTTCCAAAGAACAGCATTTATTTTGAATAAAATATTGTATCTATACTTGTTAACTATTTAATCAGTCAATTTTTTTTTATTTTCCTGCTTGTTCAAACGACTTATTTAAATGTTTTATGTTTGGTCCACTGAAATTTGTAAAAAAAAAAAAGATTATGTTAACTTGGCGGTTCATTCCGCTGTGGCGACCCCTAATTAATAAATGGACTAACCAGAAAACAAAAAAAATGAATAAATGAATGAATGATTAAGTTAATTTAATCAATTTGTGTTGGAACAACATGTCGAAATTGTGTGGAACCCAGCATTTTTTCATTTATTATAAATTAATGCATTTTTAACTGCTACTTTCTTACGACCACACATTAAACCAGCAGAACAAGATTACCTATAAAACAGTAAATTTTACAATCGATAGTCAGCTAACTTTGAAAGCAAGATCAGAGTCCACAAGTGGCTATAAGAGAAGTCAATCACTGCAGTTGCAGGTATGGGTCATTTGAACCGTCCGATCAGATGACTGAACTCTATAGGCAGTTTTCCTTTGCTAACTAACTGGGAGGTCTGCTATACTAAACAGTCGGAGCTCCTCTTTCACTTTTCTCATGACTTTTTTCACCTCACAGGGGGCTTCAAAACAGATCAGGGTGTACATGGTACTTTAAAAGAGCCTCTTCTTAAGCATAAAAATACATTAATACTGTATGTTTGCAGATAATAAAGAAACGTGCTAAGTGAACATTCTTGTTTGTCTAAAAAAAGCAATGCTAAAGTCAGATATTCTGCTTTGAAAATGTCTGTGTTATGTGCTGAAACATCTGTCTTTGGTTTGGTCATTTAACCCAGTGGTTCTCAAAGAAGGGGTTCGGGACTCCCTGGGGGTCGCGAGACAATGAGCGGGGGTCGCTTGGTGATTTCCAAAAATCTCACATATTTTATTAAACTATTAGAATGATCATTTTATCAATTATTATATGTTATTTGCAACCCCTGGGGTTATTATGCTAGATTAACATCACAGCAATAGCGTTAGTTGCAGCAGATTAATTTTGTATAATATGAAACTTTGACACCTTTATGGCACTCACATATTTATGGCTACGACTGAACAAGGAGGATGATCTCCAAGTGCCTTTAATATTAAAGCAAGAATAGTTTTGTAACATAACATTGTGCTCACTATTCTCATTAAGTGAAGCTAATAATAAATTAAACAAATGAATAATGATTATAAAAAAGATATGGTGGTAAGACTGTTGCACTTTTTGTGTTGCCAATATGCTTATGTTTATATAGTTCTTATTGCTGTAGTGCACCATTGTGTGCAATAGTTGTATGCTCATAACCCCCTCCGAGCATAGTGGGGGTTGCGAGTCACTGGAGTTGTTATTTTAGGGGTCACGGGTTGAAAAGTTTGAGTACCCCTGATTTAACCCCCCAATGCCATTTTAGCCAATTATATTTCAGCACCCCTTGTTGCCTTGGTGCAAAATCGTTTATTTCATTCATTCATTCATTCGGAAAGGCTCTCAAAGTATGCATGACTGTAATGCTGGTGGAGAGTAGCAGACTCCAAAATGAGAGGCAGTTTTCTACATGAGGTTATTAATCAGCAAATAATATAAATATTATGAACTCAAACATTAGGAGATCAGGTTACATTGCAACACCATTGTGTTCCCTAACAACACGCTACAAGACGAGATTTGCACTGAGTGATGTTTGTAAACAAATTTCGGGAATTTTCAGTATCGAACACGTCATCGACAATCAACCCATTACCAAATCAGTGTTGAACAAACCCCTATATATACCAAAGCTGTCTTACCTGCAGCATCTCACGACTTTAGCATCCCTCCACCACCCCGTCACCTCACCTCTTGCATCGAATTCCCGGGGGGAGCGTTCTGGGGCCGGGCTAGACACTTCGCTCGAATACCGATTCCTCTTTGTTCCTGATAAGGGGAGTAGCTCGAGTTTGGGTGTCTCCTCGAGCTCAGAGCCCTCCCCCCGGACAGCACGCCAAATATACTTTATACTTAAACGAATGCAAGTGTGAACTCGTGAATGAGCAATTTGGCTGTTTGCACCAGACGAAACACAACAGAAATTTAAATCCAGCCATTCAGAAGCACATGATATGCACTCACTCGTGAAATAGTAAGCTTTATAATCTAATTTATACATATTAAACCTCTTTAACATCATTAAATTTATTTCAGAGTTCTAAAGTTCAATTTAAAACAGTTTTTTTTTCAAGATCTGAGGTGAACTATCTGCTGCTGCTATTAGTAGCATGGCAACAAATGTCACGTAAAATGTCATTCAAACTTACATTATTAGCATTTAACACTGAATAAAGCACATGAGGTGTAACTGAGGTGATCATTGTCAGTTTTCTGTTGTTCAGCTGCAAAAATAGAAGCCATTTCTAAAATATAAACTTCTGGTGTTGGTTAGGACAAAAAAATCCTTCTATTGCTTGCCTTTGCTTCTATTTAGAACACGATTAAAATCAGCATTTAGGCTCGATAGTCAGGCATACTCACATCAATCTGGCAACCTGCATTTGCAGGTGTTTTGATCCAGAAGTGCAATACCTAGATCAACCACTGCATTTTGCATCACTTACTGTGAAAAAAAAATGTGTATGATGCAAAAATGACGTAAAAAATGATGTAAAAAAAAAAAAACACTGCATTCTCTTTTTACTCCAGCAGTCTCCAGACATTGTTCTTATAGAGGAAGAAAGGACCTTGTTTAGCACAGCCGACCCCTACCAGGACATTGAGGACTTGAAACATAAAAGCAAGATGGAAATCTGCAAGGTGATAATTTTTAATTCTAAATTGATATCAAGCAAACATGACAGGACAAACTTGCTCTTAATGGCGTGGGCTGTTTTGGTGTTCCTAGCAGCCGGTGAATGAAGTTTCCCCTCAGCCTCGTCCTTCTCCAGCATGTCTGGAAACTTCATCTACATTATTGGATTTGTCGCAGGCTAAGAAAGCTGGAGCTGGAACCATTCAGCACATGCAAGTGGCCTCTACAAGTATGAGTGCATGACAATGTTGATCTGAAACCTTTACAGATCGATTGTGAGATTTCCTTAATTCCAAAGGAAATGTGTATCTGTGTTTGATTTACAGTTGTAACTTCATTCAACATGAGGAAGCACCTTGAGGAAGAAGAGGCCATGTTATCTCATAAGTCCATGAGGTCCATGAGACAAGCAGGAATCACAGCGGTCTTCACTGGACAAACAAATGTACAGGTATGCGATAACATCAACATGAAAACGTCAATATCAAATCACACAATATTAATTACTTTTACGTTCTTATAGTGCACGTTTTTCCAAAGTAGATAGCTAAAACACTTTAAAAGCCCGAGCTTTGATGTAACAACGTATGTCAACCTCCATTCTCAAACGCTTTTATTTAAAATGTTGGAAAATGAACATTAGCGAAGCTTTTAAAACTGCCTAAGAGTATTGCTATAGCATATTATTGAATGCAATGTGCACGTGTAGGACATATGTATAGAAAGAGCATCTGTTCTTCACATGCGCTTCATCTCTCATCTTTCTTTCTTGTTTTCTGCCATGATGGCAATGTGTTTGTTAAAACGTAATGCAGGTAAACTCAAATATTGTGACTCAATTATACACAATAGTCGTAAGAACCATTCATAATGGTAACCACACTGACACAAAAGAAGCATTATTTTCACTCTGTTGCTTAACCTCGGAGACACAAGGTTTCCATGGTGCCGTATGCTTCTGGTGTGGTGCTCTGGTGGGGGGCACAAGCCGAACATAAGTGGACTTAAACAGTGACAGAGTGAAGCTGGAACAAAAGCATAATGTGCAATGGTAGAGAGGTAGAGAGTAGAGATGCTAGAGAGATCTACCCAAGATACCCAAAATAAATTGATGACGTGCTGTGGTCTTGGATAAAAGTTGGATATGGCTCATTTTAATTTAATCTAACATGGCAATCTCCTACACATTTTGCTGCAAGCCTTCCTTGGGGAGAGTAACACATGGTTTAAAATTTAGTTTCGAATCCTACAAACATAAATTATTTACGAATCATGATTTCTGCATGAAAACATTGGCACACATAGGTTTTACACACAGAGTGAAGGAAACCCACTGCTACTGAAGGAAGTGAAGGAATCCCACTACTGATACAAATTATGTGATGAAGTAGATACTACACAAAAAAGGATATAATTTCTACATAACATATGTAAGTGCAGGCACAAAGTAGAACTAAATCAAAAATGTAAAGTCTATATTAGTACTCAGTGCAAGCTTGTGGAAACTGAATATTGAACTTAAGGGTACAGTATGTTTTACTCGGAAATGTTTGTTATGTGTACAATGAATCTTTGAAGAAATACTAAAGTAAGAAAGTCTTTCTGATACTGGTGTTATCACCATGCACTGGGAACTTTTCCAGTTGCATTTACACATAGATATTTAGATGACACCTACGCTGTTGTTTTCTAAACTACAGGGTAGAGCTCCTTTAAAATAAATGTGGGACCAAGTTTTAGTGGACTGGCCATCCGGAGCCATATACGCATGTTAACATATATCTATGATCTGGAGTGTTCCCGTTGGTCAGTGTGCAAATATTATTTAAAATTCCAAATATAATAATTTTACATCACTTTTCTATATCGATGGATGGGCATTGCTGATAAAGAGCATGTTTTTGTGTGTATGGAAATGTGTTATCCTTCCTCCGTGTTGAGTTTGATCTAATTCATGTCCTGAAACACCCCCCCTCTCCTGCTTTCACTTCTAATTCCAACAAAGGAAACAATTCGCTTTTTGAATGAATATCCGTTGTGAACAACTCTTGTGAACCATCAATTTCACTGCGTCTCAATGTGCATATCCACCTTTCTGATCTAAATGGTATATAACATTTGTAATATTCGATAATTTAGGGTAAACGATATGCGCATTGAGGCGTTGGTGCTGTTTATGATATTAGGCACTCTTTTAATTTACTTCAACTAGCCGTTATTTGACTTAGCCAACAATAATACAAGTTTCTGGCCCTGCTGTGTCTTGTTGTCATAATTCATTTACATTGTTTGCTGATTATTAAACAAAACTAACATAAGCCTAGAATTTAGTGCAAGTTGGTGCTACTTAGCCATATGGTAAATGCAGTAAGTGACTGTATTATCATCAATGACGTTACTTGTTGAGCACAAAAGTTTGTAACATACAAAATCGTAAAAACGTGAAATCTTACCTATGAAATGTTTTGCCTTTATGCTTTGTTATCTTTGTTTGCTCGTTACTACACCTGTATGAAATGCAAAAGTCCAGCGTCTTCATCTTCCATAAATGAAATTGGCTCAAAAAAATCTGCATGGAAAAATTAGCAAAAGAAAACCTCTTCTGTATAATCGACATTTTGTGATATTTGCATGAGAAGTACATCCTCACTCACTCACATGAGCGAGTGGATCTGAAAAGATGCGTGGGACAGAACACTCAATGAATAAAAGCAGCCTGGGCACTTTCTTGAACTCATTTGGAGTTCACCCACGCGGAGCAGTGCACACCGCAAATGACTCAGTTTTCACAAGCATACTCGCATCTGAGCCTCTCTTTGAGTCCCGCACCCCTATGACATGTGGTGGTTTTCTTGGTTTTTCTCTTACTCAATCAAACTCAGTCTGGAGGTTATGAATATCAAAAGAATATACTTTATTGTCGACAACAAAGGAGAACTTTCAGGAGACCCCCAGTAGCATCTCTGTCTGAAAAATTCTGCCTCCCTAATCTCCTGGCCTGTTTAAATACACTTTGACAACAATTATTTTCCTTTGTTCTCCATACATTACACAAGATCCCTCCCCTAACCCCAAATTCCACCTCTGACATCTGTTTCCTGAGACACCTCAGGCTCTTTTACCACTCTCTTTTCATCCCTTCTTTTATGACCCCTAGTTGTTTCCTCAAGCCATTTCCCATGTCCAATTGTTTTAATGGTATGCAAGTCTACAAGCAGATTATACACATATAACCTGAATATATAGATTAACTTCACACTCCAAAGAGCACAAAATCCACCTCATATAATCCCTCCTCTTAAGACTTTAAGTCTTAATATTCTTGCTTTTGGCCCATAGTGCAACTTCATGATCTAGCCCTCAGCCATATTACCTAATGACAAATATATGTCACAGTATTATTACAAATGACCAAATCATGTAATTGCACTTTGGAATAGAATCACGCCAAACCTCTGTGTCCTGTTCTGACGAGGACACAGTAAAAGACTTGATTCTATTTTGTTGATATCATCATAATAGTATTTTAAGCATACAATTAGTTATCTATTTGCTTCTGGGGGTCATGATTATTTAACATACAGTAAAGAATAAAACATGCACAATCTCCCAATCTAGGGTCACAACACAATATTCTAATCTAACATCCACACACATAATCTGTAGAGTATGTTGATCTTCAGCCCAGATACTTTGCGTATCGTAGAGAGCCGCCGTTTTGGGGTAGAGGTTACTAGCACTTAACACCCAAGGCATGGATCCTCATTATTCATCGTCCTCCTCTTTATCTAAACTATAAAAATTTTTAGCACTAGTTCATCTTTTTGAACCTAAATCTGGCACATACTTGCGAGCATTCTTTGTTTCGTTCTGGCCTTAAAAAGTGTTGCTAAAGACTTTATGTTGAGAGTCTATAACCTGAAGTTGTGGTGATTATCATCACTTGAACTTGTGGCACCTTCTGTATATCTCACTCAGGTATAATATCAGAATTACTCTTTTAACTGTTCTGATGAACTGCTTCTGCCACACTTTGCACTTCGTTGGTTTGAGCTTTGGGATTTTCTGCCTCCTCTGTTTCCCGTTAGCTTTCTCTTGCTGGAGCTTTTTTTTTTCTTTGGCTGTCTTGTGCTGTGGTCCAGATGGTATCCAGTTGATGGCATCCCCTTTGGTAACCTTGGCATAAGGTCCATTTCTCCTGATTTCATTCCACTTTCTCTAGAAAACCTCAGATATACTCGATCACAGGATTAATCTCCTGCTTCTGGTCCTTTCTGGTTTCCTGTACAGATATCGCTTTGCACATGGCAGTTAGTTTCCTCATAAAAGACCAAACCTCTTTCCAATGCATTAGAAATGTTCTCCAAACATTCCAAACGGTTATATGCGAAGTTATTTGCGAGATTACATGCAAGGGTCTACCCAATAGTATTTCATGCAATGTTAGTTGCTTGTTTCTGTCAGTTTTCATGCAATCATTAATGAAAAAGGTATATTATTTTAACACATCTTGTTAAACTAGGCCTTGATGAATCATCTTTAGCTCTTTCAATAATTCCTTACAATTATGTGTAATTGCTCAATTTTCTTTCCAATTTCCAATACTTTATCAATACATTTATTTATCTATTCACTGAATCACATATCCACTTATTTATCTACTTAATTACCTTTATTCACTTTAATTGACTTTCATTACTCTAATTTATTTTTAAATGCAGACACATTAAACTTATTTCTGAAGGTATTGCAAATCTTAGACTTCTCTTGTCTTAAATGTAATAACTGTTCCTTCTTCCCTGCTCTGCTAATGGAATTACCTTCACTCATCTACCACAACTGTTATTTCCAAAAGTTTGTATCTCTTGCCCTAAGCTAGTTTTATTATATCACAACACCCACAATCAAATTCTTGAATATCCCCTTAGGCCTATTGCTGATCTTTTACTCACATTCTACTTTGCACAAATGTCACATGTGGACAACAATTCACTAATCACTGCATTCAAAAAGGCGATCATTTTCCTTGGTGCTCAATTTTCTTTACCACTTCACCCTTGATTCAAACCATGTACATCTCAAATGCCAATCTATTAAAATGCTGTTGCCTCAACAATCTGTACTTTGTATTACAAAAATCATACCTATCTTTTTTGCTTCCCTTTGATGCTACACATGTATATAAAGACTAGTACGTTGTTTATTTGTACTATAATCTAATTAAGGTTGTGACTCTATACTATTGTTAGACCTGCTACCCTATTTTCTTTAATGTAAAATCAATTTCTTATTTATCATCTTAACAATTATTATTGCATCTAGAATAAATACAGAATCTTGTTAACACTAAACCAATCATCCCTAAAAAAATTTATTTATGTCTTTTACTTAGCTTGAACTAGATGTACCTGCAGATAACTAAATTCTACACGTCTTTTTTACTTTAAGTGTAACCAAGTGTCTACCCTCCTCTGATAATTAACTGAACAGAAATCAATTACTTTAACATATTTGGCATCCAAACTAACAAATTTAAGTACAGTGCGTATTAGGAATCTCTGCTAAGAAATTCTCTATCACTGACTTTTCTTAAATCATAAACTTTACAACATCTACTTTTGTCTGTTTTGACTAATGCCATAATCAAAATTTAAATTCAAATCAAATTCAAATAGAATCCATTTTATTCGTCACCTATACAATCACAACCGAATTGAAATTGACTTTAATTAGAAATGCCATAACATATCTAAATGTTTCTAATATTACTATGTTCTCAAAAGTTTCAATGATGCCTATTCCAGCATAGCAGACCTTCATCTGATTTAATTTGAATTAATCCTTCCTATGCTGGCTAATTTTGTTTTCCCTTAATGTCCTGAACTGTTAATCATTATTAAAATTTGACACCTACCCTTAATAATTGTATATTATTACCATTTTTTGCTTTTCAGCATTTTCAGCTCCAATTCCTTCCTGCTTTCACATCACTCTGTTTGTACATACATTTTTTGTTGTAATTTTCTACAAGTTGACTGAAAAATCACTGGATGTCTTTAAAGGTTCCTCTCTATCTGATCTGATTATTCATCTTTAGTCCTTAATCCTTTTTGCTTTTAATTATTTCTTCACATATGTAAAACAACCTATTTTCTGTTTTTAAACACTTTTCTCTTTCAAATATTCTTTTAGTACATTTAGAATTGTTACTTTTTGACCTATTCAGAATTGTGAATTCATTTAACTTTTTTTTTTTTTTTTTCATTCTCTTCAAGTATAAATCACTTTTCTGTCTTAATCTCTGACATAATTTTTTCTCTCAAATCTTGGTTTAGTTTACTCAAAATAAGTTTTCCCTAATTTTAACCTAAATACTTAACTCCAACTTCTAACCCTAATTATTATTTTTTTTTTTCAGTTATCAAAAACTGTCTTTTATTATCTTTTTTTATCACCACCATGCATTATAATTTATCCTCCTATGTTCAATAATCTCTATGAGTTAACCTATGAAAATGAACCAAAATAATCTAACATTCTTCATAATTTATCATTTCAACATAACACATTTAAAGTTTCATTGTACATTATCATCTAAGACTTTTCTTCCACTTTACATGATACTTTTCTTTTTATCAAATTGACAGGAGTCTGATTTGATACAAGAATGGGTAGCTACACTTTTGCTCTTATTTTGCCCTCTGAGTGGTCACATTGTACTCAATTTGGACTATAGGTCGACTGCTTTGAGATGGACTGCCAGACTCCCCCTCCTCACACGCTGAGAAGACAACTGGTTCATAGATTGGTGCAGTTTTTTCAGTGGTGTCCAGGGCCACAGCTTCCCCCTCTCTCTTTCATTGAGCTGTTGTAAAGTTCTGGTGGAGCGCTTTTTCTCTTTGATCAGTTCATCATTAGCTTGTTTGCCTCTTTTTAGTGTCTCTGAACATAAGTAGCCTTTCCAGTCCTCAGTAATTCCTGGGCATGCAGTGCCTGCCTCACTGCTTTCACAAATGTCCACAGCCAACAGTTTGTCCATTGTGTTTTTCAAACACCTTTTCCATTTGCCAGTGCACTCAGAGATGTCTAGTAGGTAAAAGACCACAGTCCCCCAAAGTCCATCCCTATGTCCTCTTAATTAATATATGGAATTTAGCTCATAAAAGTCTTTCCTTCTTTCCCATTTTTTTTTCCATCAAATGAAGACTCCTCTCATCTATTTTCTCCTCTTTATGTTTTAACAGTTTATTTTTCTCTAATCATTTTATCATATGTAAATATGTTTAATTTTCAATTTCTTTATTGTTCTTCTAATTAATTTCTTTAGCTTTGGATTATGCTTTATTTTACATTTCTCCTCATCTATGCTATTGTTTCTCTACTAACCGGTCATTTTTACATCATATTTTAATTTCCCTAACATTTTCCATACTCAGTTTTTATTTTCTCACTGCTTGCATCAAATGTTTCTTCTGTTTGCCATTTGTCATTATCTTATCTTTTATTTTCTCTGTCACATATTTTAGTATTGCATTTTTTATTTCCATATCTGTTTTTCCATACCTGATTTAATTCAACAATACTACATGGTGGCCCAATATCTGGAATAACTGTTAAAAATCATTACTGCTATAGCTCAGGGTTCATATTAATTAAACTCACATATTTATTTACTAAAAACATTTTTCATTTTTGGAAGTGCAATGCATACTTATCAATTTAGCTTCTTAATGCATAAACTTTAACATTTATTTTTCAACTCATTCTAACGCATTCTTTAACATTTACCTAGCTCCTATGATTTTCATCTAAATCACTTTACTTTACTACAAATAGATGATGGCTTAGATCTTATGTAGCTGACTTTGAGAAAGATGAAACAAACATTTGTATTGCCCTTAAATACAAACAAATTCTCTAAAGTCAATTATTTCTTCAAATTGTTACTGCTTTTTACTTTTTATCTTATCTGTTCAATGTGCCTATATTGTAAGCATATTACGTCTATTTTTATCCTTGAAACAGTGGACTTATTTTTTCTATTTCTATTTTATTATTTTTCCTTTCCGTAATTTGAGCTTTTAGCTCTTAGGTTTTCTTATACATTTCTTATACATTTTACAGCTTACACATTTTCTAATTAAATCTTCAGTTAATCAATATTAATTTTTCAAGTTTTCTTTTTCTTTCTTATTCTCAATCAAAGAACTAACTTATATGTTTTTTATTCATACTTATTTAGTAAATCTATTTGTTTATTAATACATTCTTTTACTCTATACTTCCTTTATCTCTATATATATTGATCACTATGGCTTCATTTATTCTTTTTCATTAGTAAAGTTTCAAACTCTTTTCTATATAATATAACTCTATTATTAGTACTTTCTCAGTTCATTTATCTTACTATACTACTTTATAATTTGTCTATTCATTAATAACTTATATTCTATCCAAATTATGTTAAAGTCTATGTCATTATTTTATCTATAGTTTGATCTCCTCTCATTAACTCTCCTCTTCTCTGTTTTCCTAGTGCTGTAAATAGGCAATCTATTGTTCACACATGGACACCATAAATCTCTCTCTTACCCCCATCCTGGAGCAGACTGTCTTTCACTCATTGCTATGTCAAGAATTTAAGTCCACTCTGCCTATTGTTCTTTTTTAACATATTCAAACTTAAAACACAAAGATAATTTCAGAAAAATGTTTAACTATTATATTATTCTGCCTTTTACTCTGTGTCTTTCAAATGCAACATGTTCCATTAGTTTTAATTTAGGAGACTCCTCTCTTTATATCATATAACTCTTCTCTTAAACTGCATCAATTACTTTTCTTCTTGCTCTTTAATTCACACCACAAATATGCAGCCCTCCTTTTATATAATCTACTATAATCATTATTTTAACCTACTCCTTATTGAAAACATACTTTTAAACACATTCACACTTCTAATCTTATTACTTTTCCTCTTCTCATTCACTCCTCTCCTCCACTCAGTGTAACAGGAGCTGCATCCCCCCATCCTCCTTTCATTCAAGGAGGAGGAAGGCAGTCTTCTCTGCACACCAATGTGGACTATTTTGCCACAATCTGAAGCAACAAATACACAAACACTCCAATTAAATAAATACTCTTCACTACACTCCTCTTGAGTGACCTGTCCGAGCAGCCCTCTAACCTTAGAGCGGTAACCACAGGCTTTCTTGCCTACCCATGCAGCCCTTTGTTTATCTCATTTAACAAAGCGGTATCGTAGGTCTTAGCGCGCATCTCTCTACTTTAATCTGCTTTAATCTCTTAACTGTTACCACACATTAAGGACTCTCTCTTAAAACTTATAAATGCTCTATGCATATCTTACATCATTAATAATTTCCCAAATCTGGGTAACAGTTACTAGTTAATGTTTATCCTATCCATCAAGGCCCACTTAGGAAAACACAGATCATTTACATACCTTACTCTGCTTTAATCTCTTAACTGTCACCACACATTGAAGACTCTCTCTTAAAACCTATAAATGCTCTATGCATATCTTATATCATTAATAATTTCCCAAATCTGAGTAACAGTTACTAGTTAATGTTTATCCTATCCATCAAGGCCCTCTTAGGAAAACACAGATCATTTGCATGCAAATTCTTTTTCTTCTGTCATTCAAAACCCCTTTTTTCTTTAATATCTTTTTTACATTTACTTTTAATTCTTTAAAGCTGGAGAAACAGTTCAAGTGTATTTACCTGTACAAGCAGGTCCTGGCAGAAAAAACACAAACTAATAAGCATAAAATCGCTTACCGTTTTTTATTGTGGCCACATATTTGTGTTTTCTCTCCAGTCCAGCATGCACAGCAACACCAGTCCTGCTCCTTTCCAGCCCACCCAGAGGAACGCCAAATGTGGTGGTTTTCTTGGTTTTTCTCTTACTCAATCAAACTCAGTCTGGAGGTTATGAATATCAAAAGAATATACTTTATTGTCGACAACAAAGGAGAACTTTCAGGAGACCCCCAGTAGCATCTCTGTCTGAAAAATTCTGCCTCCCTAATCTCCTGGCCTGTTTAAATACACTTTGACAACAATTATTTTCCTTTGTTCTCCATACATTACACAAGATCCCTCCCCTAACCCCAAATTCCACCTCTGACATCTGTTTCCTGAGACACCTCAGGCTCTTTTACCACTCTCTTTTCATCCCTTCTTTTATGACCCCTAGTTGTTTCCTCAAGCCATTTCCCATGTCCAATTGTTTTAATGGTATGCAAGTCTACAAGCAGATTATACACATATAACCTGAATATATAGATTAACTTCACACTCCAAAGAGCACAAAATCCACCTCAGACACAACATCTCAAATGACCCATATCAGACGCTAAACGTATAATCAAAACCTAGAGAGCAATTAAGGATATGCGGAGGGGTCGAAGCGATTTTCTGTGGATTGGGAGTGAAATTCGTAATAATCAGAGCTTTGACCCGTTTAATCAGTGCCGTGATGAACTCCAGCATGCTTTCACTGCTTGAGGGAGAAACTTGACTTGTCCAACTATGTGGCAACCAGACTATAACAGCAGGCATCCTTTAAGCAGAGCAGATTGAAGAGGTGTGGGGAATATATTTAAGAGCTCTCCATTTCAGAGCAACACACTCAAATGAAATGGAAATGCTCTCCTTGTGCTTAAAAGGATGGGTGATTTGAGAGACGCAAAACTGCTTCATATGTTCTGGATTGAGTCTTTTGATAAGCTAACAATTTCCTGTTTTATTGTGACTTGTGACCTGCCTACTAGTTGTGTTTTGATACTGAAATTTCTGGAATTTCAATTTTAGCATACACAATTTATCTGTACCACATGTCTTTGGTGTGGGAAACCGGAGCACCCGGAGGAAACCCACGCAAACACGGGGTGAACATGCAAACTCCACACAGAAATGCCAATTGACACAATCGAGGCTTGAACCAGCGACCTTTTTGCAGTGAGGCGACAGCACTACCTACTGCACCGCAGAGTTTTCTATTTCTATTTATATATTTATTTTTCAAGGGTCAAACATGGAAAGACAAAGTGAAGGAAACGCGTCGTTATGAGAAACAGGTGCGTGTAAGTGGTGCATGACTGGATATGCAGTTCTTCAAAGTGGCAGATTTGTAGTTCTTTAGTCGAGATCTGCACAGGCTGACAGTGACAATAACGGGTCAAAAATTAGTAGCCAGTAAAGGAAAAATATTAAATAATGTTTTTAAAAAGAGCAAAAATGAAGAGAAACAAAAAATGTGCAAGATTTTCTAAAACTATGTAGTTTGAACTTTTTTTGCAATAATTTAATTGTACTATCTTTTTATTTCTAAAAATGTCTGGTGACTAAAATATAATTTTAATAAATATATCTGTTTAATAAATCTGTTTTGATCAAATGCACTAAAATATATTACCCATATTCACTGAGAAATTGATAAAAATATTCACTTTCAAAAATGGAAAATTTTCAATAACAAAAACAACATTGATATTTAACACTATTTTCCAAACCAAATAGAATATCAGATTAAGAAAATGAATCTAAAACTGTAAGACTTTTTTTGTCTTTAATTTAAAGAATTTATAGGTAAATGCAGCTAAATCTAAATAATAAAATTACAAATACAGAAAACGTCCACCAAAAACTGACTTCAGGTGGGTAATAACTTTTCTTTCTGTATATAGACAATTTCAATGTTGTCATGTCATTGACTCAGGAACATTTCCTGCTTATTATCAGACTATTTCATATCTGTAACAAGAGGCAATTCAATCATAAGTTGATGTTAAAACAGCTATCATAACATTATTTATCAATATGTGGCTCTTTCTGGATTCTCGAAAGCTATAGAAGTTACAAATGTAAAGCAGGAAATACGTTGGCACCATTGTTTTTCTTTACATCACTGAAAATGGTCTATTCTGTTCAATATTTAAAGACTCCAGACTGACAGTTTTGTGAATTTTAAAGTTAAATGCAACTAAATCTAATTATCTAACACAATAACAAATTGAGAAAAGATACAAAAATGCAAGGGCGACACGGTAGTTCAGGGGTTAGCACTGTTGCCTCGGCAAGAAGGTCGCTGGTTCAAGCCCCGACAGACTTTGCAAATTCTCCCAGTGTTCACGTTTCCTCTGTGTTCTCCGGTTTCAAGTCCAAAGACATGCACTATAGGTGAATTGGGTAAGCTAAATTGTCCGTAGTGTATGTGTGTGAATGTGAGAGTATATGAGTGTACGCCAGAGATGGGTTACAGCTGGAAGGGCGAGCGCTGTGTAAAACATATGCTGGATAAGTTATCGTTTCTTTCCGCTGTGGTGACCCCAAATTAATAAAGAGACTAAGCCGAAATATTGAAAACATATGCATATATTACATATTATTATATTTCCGTCTGTCTAGTTAAACAGCTACAGACAGCAGGCTCTCAGAAATGTTATTGCTTACACACACATATATTAACAAGTAAGCAAACAAGCACAGTTTGTTTTGGCAAAACAGAATAACGCAGGTAATGGAGAACAAGCTGCAATGTCATCAAGTCGATGTCTATTGCCATGGAAACAGTAATTGTATGATGTCCACCAAGTCTCTCTTTCGGCATCTTCAGATTATTACTCTGTTTCTGCTGCTTTACATCATGTTGTGCTAGTAACTGTGTTTTGATATTTAAACTAACACATGCTGAGAAACATTATTTCAGTACTGCAAAATGGAAAGGCAAATATGCTACCAGGGTACTTTAATGTTTTATTAACATTTTACATTAACAGCTTACATGTCTGCAGTACACTAGCTTAAATACAGGCTTACACCTGGTGTTCTACTAGACAGGTTGGTCTTTATGGAGTTATTTTGTTTGTACGTGGATTGCTTAACATAAACTATATTACACAATTGTACAAAAACTATATATGTCAGATATTCAGCGTTCCATCTGTCAGTCAACCAACAAGAATCTATCCCTACTCCCTCACACACTTATTCTTTTCATAGAACATGAGCGATTCTATGCAAATGTTTTTACCAAAATAATGAAACACTTTCTACATTTTTTTGTTTTTGTGCAGGCTTGTATTTTAAAGTACTGTAAAACTACTCAAAAATGTCCCTGTCGATGTTTTCAAACAATTATATTGGATTTACCAAAGTCACACACGTGCCAATTTACATCCGTCACATCCATAACGAAGCCTTTCTTCATAAATGCAAAAAAGTAAAATAAAATAAAATCAATAATTTTTGTTCTATAGTGAGCCGACTCTCTTATCCTTTTGATTAGCATTATTTCTTTTGGGTTGTGCAGTTTAATTCACAGAATTTCTACAATGTTGCACACTGTAAACTCGCAGACTTTTTTCCTCACACCCATAACACGTTTATTTTCCTCATTTAAATTATAAAAAAAAAAAGTTTCCAGATTGATATTTTTTTAATCCCATAACTCTGTGGTTAGTTGTTTTAAAAATATAATCAGATATTATGTTAAAGTATTCATATTCCTTCTCTGTAAATTTATGTGTTAAGATTTTACTACAAATGTCACATCTATAATGCTGGAATTGCTCTGCTCACATACTAAAGTTCACTTTCCCTCCATTAAGAATACAAAACACACAACCTCAACAAACATTCACTAATTAAAGGTGCAGTAGGTGATTGTCTTCAGAAACATGTTTGTTGTTCTGGTTGAAAGTCTCTTCACATTCCAATAGTAATGATCAAAGTAAATTATCTAAATGTATTCATATGTATTTTTTTATTTAGGGTAAGGCATAAAACTAAAAAAATGTTCATCCAATTAAAGAGTCGAGTCGACATCTCTCATAATTCCGATAAGTAGCTCAAACTGTCTGTCAGCAAATGTAGATTTGAATAGCTGAACAGCCTTTTGTACGCAGCTCTTGCAACTTGCAAGTTGAAATCAGTTTTGTTGCTCAATATTTTTGTAAAAATCAATCCTTGATAAACAAATCGTTCAAATAAACAGAACACATTTGAAATCCTTTGTAACAAAATGCTTGTCTAAATTTTCACTTTTGATCAATTTAATATAACATTCTTTGCAAATTAAGTATTTTTTTATAATATTACCAGCTCATAACTTTTGAACAGTAAAGTACCATTCATTCACAATAGCTTAGTGCTTCACTTTTGTTCAACAGAGATACAGTTTTTACATATATTTCTCAGTTCCAACAATAATTGGAGGACCCCCTGAAGGCTCATGTTTTAAATTAAGGGAATCAAATTACTAAGGCAGTGAAGCTCATTAAATGTCTCTCCAGCTTCTTTGCCCACTAGGAATCAAACTAATAGATATGGTTTGTTAGTAAATGTTAGTTAAAGGAAATGCATGGGCAGAGGGCAAGAGATGGTTTAGTATTTCTGCAACTGAGCTATGTCTAATTGGATGGGGTTACGGTGCTAGCTTGCTTATGACAATCCGTCCATTCTTCCTGACTTACAGTGGGTCTTGCAATCCAAGAGTAACTGAAGTGGAAGAACTTAGCACCTCAGAGTCTTTTAATGGCCTACTATACTTCAAGCAAATACTGTAATCACTTTGTGTGACATCATTTAGAACAAAAAAAGGCTAAAACCAAACATCCCAGCTGAGTTAGAGGTACTTTCTGTATTATTTGTACAGTTCAGTAAAGCTTAAAATTGCTTGTCAAAGTCACCTTTCCATTATATTGACGTCAAATAGTGACATTTATTCGTCAGTCATGGCAACCAAAATCAAACGTCTGTTAAACGTCATAGTAGTAACACAACATCAAGCTGTAGCATCATTAGACAATGAATATTTGGTTGATTTTAGGTTGGACGTTGAACAATGACACCAACCTGGCATTGGGTTCTGACATCAACTTGATTTTTATATGAAAAGATGCAATCTCCCCATGACGTTGGGGTAAAATGTCAATCTGACGTCATGTTGACCTGCAGGGAAGTCCTGTGCCAGCAGGGAAGTCATCGCTTTACCACAGGATGCATACCTTGCATGTAGCTAACATAGTTTTGAGCATTTATGCCTCTGCATTCTCTCTGTGTTGCTCTGCAATTACATTTATCTTTTGTTATTGTTATAGAAAAAGAATTAAAAAGAACAAAGAAATTTACTCACATAGGGTCATTATTCTGCATCTTGGTGGGTGTAATCGTTTAAAATATGAACACTTTTCAGGTTGTATTTATATCTTTTTCTCTTTCTTTCATACACACACACACGCACACACACACACAGGCGTCACACCTTTGATGTGGAGAGAGCTTAATGGAGTGAGCGTACTGATATTTTTCACTTGATTTCAAGTAACAGATCAAATGAGGAGTGATGGGCCATGGAGAGAGCTGGGCAGAGAGAAACATCCTGATGCTCAATCTTCACACACACACACATACACACATACACACATACACACACACACACACACACACACACACACACACACACACACACTGTAGCGACTGTTTTAAAGATCACATGAAGACACCGGTCAATCTATCGGTATATAGGTGTCTTCAAAGGTAACAGACATGAACTAAAGACCATAAAATTTATATTTTTAATTTATTTTGTTTTTGCATAATGTTTAATTTAACATCTTGATTAAATTTTAGATTTTTACATACTGATAATCAAAAAATATGTGGCCAAAAACCGACGAATGGTCAAGACAGGCGGGCGAAAACATCAGAAACAATAAGTGAAGTTTATTTATAAACAAATTTCAAGAGGATCACGTGCTTATGATTGTTCACAGCTGTTCCAACTTTAGCTAATGACTAATTATCCTGTCAGACGATCCTTAACTCACTATAAATAACCAGACTTTTCTTATCTCAATATCTTCGTCTTGAAGAAACCCCCCCACGCAACCCTGCTTTCCCTCCTTTCAAACGGGCGACACGGTGGCCAGTGATTAGCGCTGTTGCCTCACAGCAAGAATGCCCCTTATTTAATTCTCTTCCAAACCAGACAACATTTCTGTCGGAGTTTTGCTCGTTCTCCCCGTGATCGTATGGGTTTTTCCCGGGTCCTCCGGTTTCCTACCACAGTTCAAAAACAAGCACCCTAAACAATTTATCTAAAATAATTTAGCCAAACTCTGAGTACACCTTCTCAGCATCCATATCTGACACTTCGCTACAATAAGCAGGAGGGGGAGTCATCGAGATCTACCTGAGCTCAAACTCCCCTCTCGCCTTGCAACAGGAGGGAACCCAGGACTCGAGGATCTTATAAGCTTAAATAATATTTGATGACAGAAATTTAAATTTGTATAGAAATTTCACATTTGGCTTAAAAAATGACAATGCACAACATTACTGACATCCTATTCTCAAGAGAAACATCTGAAAAGTCTCCATCCCAATCCACTGCAGCCAAGAAAAGACCTGAGCTTTCAAAACTGACACAAAGATGGTCATTTATAAACGTCCTTTCTATAAATCTCCGGACTTATTTTCAAAGCTGCAGCTCTAAAAACAACTCATACTGGAGATTAAATGGTGTTAAAATTTAAGCTGGATAAGAAGAGAAACGCTGCTACATTCTACACATGTTGCGAATGATCCTTGCGGTTTTGTGTTAGTGTTTTCTGGTCACATTAAGCAGTGAACTAGTGAGGGAGAACACCACACACCGCCTGAGCATTACAGACAAGCCAGAATGTGGTAAATAATGCAGGAGGTGGCAGTCAGGTCTCTCACAGCACGCAATGTTAAATATTCATTCAAGGTGGGCAACCTGCGCCAGGCCTTGCTTGTGTTTGTGGCATTAGAAGGATCATTCCCTTGTCACCACCTTTCAGCCAAACAAAACAGAGCGTTTCGATGCAAACACGCACCAAGAGTGAGCATATAAACAACATCCACTTGGGGCACAAAAGAGCAGCGTTTACAGTTCTTCTCAATTTCTGCCGAGTCAACAGATGACCTGACAAAAGTGAGGCGATAAGAAACAAATTCATTAAATGAGTAAGATTTATCTTTCCTGTCGGTACCCTGATGTTCATCTGATCGCCATTCACAAGCTCATTTCTCTGAGAAAAGCATCCTGAAGTCAAATCCCAGAGGATGTGGAGAAGGTAGGGCACAGAGCAGTTCATTATTGATCTTGGCTGCTGAAGGGGGCTCAGTTTTGATTTCGCACTTATTTTCTAGCTCAGACGAAGGCAAGGGCTGTTAAAGGGTTAGTTCACCCCAAAAATGAAAATTAGCCTATGATTTACTCATCCTCAAAGCATCCTTGAGGAAGATTTCTTCTTCCAGTTGAATTTAATTAGAATGATTTTTTCTTAAATGTCCTGGCTCCTCTTTTAATCTGTATATATATATATTTTTTTTTTTCAACAGTCCAAAACAAGCCCAACAAACCACATCCATTCATAATAAAAAGTGCCTTATGAGGCTCCCGGGGGGTTGCAAAAGAGGTCTCCTGCAACGAATCAAAAAACTGTCATGTATGATAGTTACAAGAGCTTAAAATAGCCACGACATTATTTTAAATAACTCATTGAATTCAACTGAAAGAAAAATTTAATATAGGAGGGCAGGGTAATTAAAGACAATTATAATACACATTTTGTCACTAATGGCCTGTTTCCACTGAGTGGTATGGTACAGTTTGTTATGGGTCACCTTTATCAGGCTAGCGTTTTCACTGCCAAAAAGGTACCAATACCAGTCGCTCAAGGAAATGTCAAAGTAAAGCTGTACGGGTCGTTCAGGTATCACATGAGAAGCACTTCTCACAAAACAGATGCTTTATACACATAAATACTTGTGTATGAATGTTTATTACTTTAACTGTTAATTAACTGTTCTATGAACATGATTTGTTAATAACTGCAGATCAATGAGCCTACTGTAACATCTGCAGTTATACAAAATAAATAAATGCTACATATATGAACACATACAGATGATTACAGTCTCCAATTTGTTACCAAAACAACAGGCAACATATAGCCCACAGTCAGTGCAAACCTCTCATCTGTATGTTTAATCTTCACCAGCACATGTAACCTCTGTTAGAGAGTAATTCCGTCATTACGAGTTTATAATAGTCCAGAAGGTGATGATAATAGTGAAAAATGGCAGTTTGTTCATGTTTTAGGTTGCTGAAAGAATCTTTTGTTCCTTCGTTTTTTCAGGCTTCTCCTTTTCTAAAAGGATCAGATGTCAGAAGCATTTTAATAATCATGCGCATGATATTATCTTCAGCTCGAGAAGTTTGTTATTTCGAATATAGATGCGCACACCAGCTCTCTCGAAAGTGAAGTTGCTCTTGATTTAGACGGCATTATAAACAACAGGGCACATAGTGGATTCTGCTATTCTTCTTGGCTTTGTGGCTGTTCATCAAGACGACGATGAGGTTTGTTTGAGCTCGGGACGACCAAGGTTTGTTATTATATGTAACTATTATTACGGTTAATGTCTCGGCTGTGTATTTAAAAAATGAAGTTATAAAAAAACTTTGTTTTTATACTCCTGGCTTGTGAAAGAGCTAGTGACTTTTCTCTGTAATTAAATAGCATTCAGCTGCAGGCCTTGCTCCGCCTTTTGGTAACCTTTTTACTGTGCTAGGTACCCTTTAGAAAAGGTACCCAAAAAAGTGGTATGGTACGGTTCACTTTTTGGTACCTTTTGACTGTGAAAACCACCATAAAAGTGTACTGAACCGTACCATACCACTGAGTGGAAACGGGCCATAAAGCTGGTTCCATAAACCTTCAGCATGTCCGTTCAGATGGAGCAGCATTTACTAAACAGAGCCAAAGTTCACTGACAAGCTATGCAAAATGGCCTAATGACAGCAAGGTAATTGTATTTGTGTAGATTTTTTTTTATGTAGTCCCAGCAGACACACAATGTCATAAGAATTTAATTTTAGGTTAGATTTAGGTCGCCAGCATCTAAGGACAATATTATTTTCATGTCTAATAACAACATAAAATGACGTAGATATTCTGTTGATTTTAGGTTGTGTTGGAAAGTGCCCAAAATCCAAAATCGAGCCAACATCTTAAACCAACATCAAATTGACATCAAATAAGGACATTTATTTGTCAGGTATAGAAACTAGAATACAAAGTCTAACAAGCATCATATTGGTAATGTCCACACAACGTCTAGCTGTAACATCATTAGACCTTGATATTTTGCTGTTGTGTTGGAAAGTAACCAAAATGCAACATCTGTCCGACACTGGATATTGACGTCGGCCTGACATTGGGTTCTGACATCAACCCCCTTTTTATTTCCAAACAAAATGTAACAGCCCACGATGTTGGGGTGCAACGGTGATTTGATGTCATGTTCACGTCCTGTGCCTACCACGGTAAAAGCTGCATGTGAAAATTTCCCACATACTAACATGCTTTTATTTCAAACTCACTTCATAACTTTAGTCACGTTTGAAATAAATCCTTCTGTCAGATGATTCCATAGCAATGAATCAATAAAAGAACTTAAATGTTCTGTTTGTAATGATAACAGCTTTGCTCAGTCACATTTGTGATTTCATTTCAATCAATCCTCCAACCTCAGCATAGAATGTCTTGAAAGTTATTAAATCAATCATTTTTATTTTTGAGTAAAGTAAAACTTTACATCTAGGTGTCATTAATGTTGAGTCGCAAACAGACTTTTTCAGTATTACAGGGTTCAATAGGGGCCATCTACAGATCATCTTTCATGAAACTACATTCCATTCTCTGTCATCTCTGTCATCTGAATCTGTAGCAATTTCATAGGCTATTAAAAATGGCTTGTTTTAAACTCCAGCAATCAGCAATAATTCTTCACCACCCACATACATAATCAGGGCAGATCAGTGTATTCAATACAATATTAAACACGAGTCAATAAGCATTAAACCACAACAGAGGCCATAAAAGCCTGTAAGCAAGTAGATATGGTTTAAATTGCAGGCGCATAATGAGGACCAATTATCATCTAATCTAGATCGCACATCACAACTAGAGGGAGCAAAAGGGGTATATCGGTAGATATCCAATATCAGACTTCATATCCCTCCACAGAAAATAATACAACCTTCCAACATTAAACAATGTCAATAAACCAACTTGAGGAAAAGCATGTTTAGAGGCCCACTCATACCAGCAACAAAGATAATAATACCTTATATTAGAATTCACACCAATATGTAAAAAATGTTTTAGAGCTGGGCGATATTGCAAAAAAAAATTATCATGACATTATTTTTAATTTCATTCGATATTGATAATTATTGAATATTGTTTTTTTTACCAATACATAGGAACAATACAGGAATATTAAGATTTTTTATTTATTTAACCACTTTAATTTTATTTACCAACGTTACAAAGACGAATAGTTTTAATAGTCAAAAACAAAAATATTTAAACAAAATATCTCAACTCTTTATAATAAAACAAACATTAGTGTTAAGGAGACTCTTAAACTTGATAAATAAAAAGCTACAAAGTGTGTGCAATGTGAAAATGCTGAACAATCAAAGCAAACTTTAAAGTGTGAATAATAATGATACAGTAAACATTAAACAAATTATGATAATCAGATCTGAGCTTTCAAGTAAAGGAACCAGCCATCATTATTCAAATACATAATGCAGCATAACAAATTTTGAAGTTGAATGACTATATTACCCCCTATGCCAAAAAAATATTTCATCTTTCAGATGGAGATCTAGTGGCAGGGATGCACAAGAAAAGAAACCAAAAAGCCACTCTGGTGACATTTTTACATCCTTATTTTACGGACAATTTAGCTCACCCAATTCACTTATAGCAATGTCTTTGGACTTGTGGGGGAAACCGGAGCACCCGGAGGAAACCCACGCCAACACAGGGAGAACAAGCAAACTCCACACAGAAATGTCAACTGAACCAGCAGGGGCTCGACTAGCGACCTTCTTGCAATGAGGCGACAGTGCTACTCACTGTACCACCGTGCCACCCTGTGTTTAATATATACAGCCAAAAAAAGAAATGAATAAATAAATCAAGGGCGTAGCATTACAGTTGCATGGATGCAGGGGACAGGCCCCCACCAATATCCTTTAATTATTGAAATGTCCCCACCAATAATTTAATCGCTTCCGAAACAAAATAATGCCCTATCGACTCTCATTAAGGTAGATGAAAGGGTTAAACAAATCCCCGTTTTCTACTCAAGTGAGCGGGTATACGGTAGGTTTAGATGTTCACAGAACCAAAACAGCAAGGAAATTTTCCATTCAGGCTTATGGTGCAAAACTAGTCCAATCAGGCTTATGGTGGACATAAGAAGCGACTTTTCAAAGAAAAGTGTAAGTCAAGTTTGCTACAAGTCCACAATTAATAGTAGCCATGACCGTCAAACTTAGTTTCAATTTCAGCCTCCACAAAGATTATGAAAAAGCAACAATGAGGAAACAATGGTTATTGTGTCATATGCCTCCCCCTTCAAGTTCATGTCAACTTACACTAACCCTAACCGCAAACAAACAGTTTACTTATAATCTACTGAGAATTAGTTGGCATGTCGATGCAATGTAACTTAAATTCAACAGAAGGACCATCAAAACAAAATGTGACCCAGGATTGTTACTGGCGCAATCGAATCAGTTTGTGCTTTTAAGCCTTTAAATGGCGCCATCTCTGTGATGTCATAAACATAAAACTGCTTTTCAGTTTCTCTTATCTGATTGGATGTTGTGAGCACATAATTATTTTCCCATAACTTGGTAACAGCCAGAACAGTAAATAGACAGCAACATGGCGGCCATATCAAATTATGAGGTTAAAAGAAAAAGTTTGTTTCTTACATCCTATAAGCAGACAACACAACGAAAAAAATGAAGTGATTTTTTTTGCAGTTTGCTGCCCATTTGGCAAGTCAGCCACATTTTGTTCAATAATTTAGAACTGCAATAAAATACCTGCACAATTTCCATACTGCTCTTTTTCTTTGCATGACACTTTAAATTTTGCTTATTTTACATTTATTGACATTGACAATTATTTAAAGTTTAGATTTTTTACACATTATTTAAAATATTTGGCTTTTTTTTGGTGGGGCCAGTGAAAATTTTGGCAGGTCAAGTAAGAATGTGAACCACTGGCCCAATCAAGCCAGTAAAAAAAATCCTTGGAGTTGAACTCTGGAACTTTTGCAGCATGCGACATGCTTGATTTAATGATATTTTCATAAATAAGTGAATTAGATTTATTTAATAAACGTTTAATTAAACGTTTGATTTTTTCAAATGATAATAATATCTTAATGATTGAAAACAATTCAGAATTTTTTTTTTTCACGTCATCTAGTACTACACTGTAAAAAAAAAAAAATCTGAAAAAAAAAGGTCAATTGACTGGCAGCTACGGCTGCCAAACAAAAACCATAAAATTACGATAATATTTCTTTGTTTAAATAAAGTGCAAAAAAAAATAAATCTACAGATATTTTCATTAAAATATTTACAGAGAAACACTGTTATTTTACAGACTTTTCCTAGATTATTATGATCAAATCCATTTAATAAAGTTACACAATAAGAGTTTTACAGAGAAACACTAAAAAAAAAAAAAAAAAAAAAAAAAAAAAAAAAAAAAAAAAAAAAAAAAAAAAAAAAAAAAAAAAAAAAAAAAAAAAAAAAAAAAAAAAAAAAAAAAAAAACGGTGGAGAGGCGAAGTGAATTTCATGTCGTTTACTATAAACAATGCTCAGAGATTGAGGGCTCTGAAGGTTCTAAGGGCTGTTTCGACATGCGCACACTAAAACAGAAGGATGATTAACATGCACTGCCGTGAGAGGTTTAAAAAACACTAGGGCAGTTTGGAATTTCAAGCAGTTGCACACTTATTTTTTTGAAGTGATAAATATCCAGGAATTAGAGCACATTTTAAAAAGAGAGCGCTGTGTAGATTGAATACGAATTAAAAGACAATGGAAATTGGGAGATTATCAGTCATGTGTGAACTTCTCACCTCACGCATGTTCTGGATTTCTTCAAGTTGTTCTCCACAGCTCTGCTTCTCTAAGGGTCACGCCTACAACATGTTCAGCTCCAGAAACAGAGCCTTCTCAAATAGCTTCCGTCCACTGTCAAACCTCCAGTCGGTTGTTCTGTTTACACACTCCAACTGGAAATGTGAGCACATTGTTTGATGTCCATGATTGATGTTTTGTTCCATTTTTCCCTACAAACGATGACACTCTTCAGTTGGTGTTTATATGTATGCTATGGTGGGTATGAGCCGATATATGATTCTGACAGTATGATAACCTTGGATAAATATATCACAGTTTTACAGTTGTGTGATTATGGCTCAAAAATAAGTTCTTTTTAAATGTCTGGGTAAAAACAACCTTTCCTCCCCATTGAACACGATGTTTTTTAAATATTTCCCAAATTATGTTCAACAGAGGAAGGAAATTTTCACAGTATGTCTGAAAACATTTTTTCTTCTGCAGAAAGTCTGATTTGTTTTATTTCGGCTAGAATAAAAGCAGCTTTAAATTTTTTAAAACCAATTTTAAGGTCAAAATTAATAGCCCCTTTAAGCTATAATTTTTTATTTCGATTGTCTGCAAAACAAACCATCATTATACAATAACTTGCCTAATTACCCTAACCTGCCTAGTTAACCCAATTAACCTAGTTAAGCCTTTAAATGTCACTTTAAGCTTTATACAAGTGTTTTGAAAAATATCTAGTCAAATATTATGTGCTGTCATCTAGGCAAAGGTAAAATAAATTCTATCCTTTTTATTTTATTAAATGTTATTAGAAACGAGTTATTAAAACTATTACGTTTAGAAATGTGTTGAAAAAATCTTCTCTCCGTTAAACAGAAATTGAGGGGAAAAAATAAACAGGGGGACTAAAAATTCTGACTTCAACTGGATATTTTATTTTAAGAAACATTTAAAATATTTTGGACCAGTAGCTTTACTGTCAACATTGCCAAATGTTTTCTTGTTGTTGTATTTTGCAGTGACTGGAGTCAGCACCTAAGCTTTTCACTCATCATAGCACATGTGTTGCTGATAATGTGACAATAAAAATGATTTGATTTGATGTAGAGGTTCATTTTATGCTGGAGATACTGTTAACCTAAATAAAAATAAATAAAATAGTTGTGAAAAACATGTTTAACCTTAAGAACGGTATAAGAGAAAACTTTGCCGGTTTTAAAACCTTGACTTTTCCAAACTGCGGTAAACCTTGAAACTGTTTATTGTCCCATGCCTAATGCTAGGATAGCGTACACTAAGTGTGATTTGAATATAATGCACAAACAGTCTAATTTTAAACACACATACACTCATAAAAATAAAGTTTCACTAGTTTTTTTAGAGAGGTCACAAAAAAACTTGACCTTTTTAGACAAAAGTTCTTAAAAGAACCATTTATTAGAAACACACAGTGTGATGTTGTCTGAAATACATAGTAAATAATCATACTTCGATTTTTAAAAAATATATAAAAAAATTGAGATTGCTTGTTAGTTGACTACCTTTTCAACTGAATTGATTGAGAGGTTTATTTTTTTAGCTAGAATGAATGAGTGAGCTATTGTTAAACCATCAGATTAACTTAGTTTGCTAAGGAATTGCATTGTGACCAACAGAGATGTATTTAGAGTAGTATCTTGTGGTTTTAACAAGTATGAATCAATGGGGGGTGAGGCAGTGGCGCAGTAGGTAGTGCTGTCGCCTCACAGCAAGAAGGTCGCTGGTTCAAACCTCGGCTCAGTTGGCGTTTCTGTGTGGAGTTTGCATGTTTGCGTGGGTTTCCTCCGGGTGCTCCGGTTTCCCCCACAGTCCAAAGACATGCGGTACAGGTGAATTGAGTAGGCTAAATTGTCCATAGCGTATGTGTGTGTGTGTGTGTGAATGTGTGTGGGGATGTTTCCCAGAGATGGGTTATGGCTGGAAGGGCATCCGCTGTGTAAAAACTTGCTGGATAAGTTGGCGGTTCATTCTGCTGTGGCGACCCCGGATTAATAAAGGGACTAAGCCGACAAGAAAATTAATAAATGAATGAATCAATGGGCGAGAATGAATATCAAACATTCGAATAAACAGATGAGTTTTTGAAGTTTACTCAACTCAGCCTCATTCTTAAAATGTATCTCTATATACACTTTTGGAGAGCACCTAATATATTCCAGAAGCTACATTTTTTTGCAGTTTTATTTCTCACGAATCCAACAGAGGCTGCTGTGCACGCTTTTTGAGATCTCAAATTTCTCTCGCAAGTGCCATTCGCGCCTGCTCCTCTCGCGTAAAACCAGAGGCCGCTGTCAACTGACTAACTGTATGACTGATTGACCAACCGATCGACTGACCCACCCTCCTCCTTCCCTAAACCCAACCAATAGTGTTTTTAAAAGCACCAACTGACCCATGAAGGTAAGTGGTCGGCTGGTAAGCGTGAAAAGGAGCGCCGTCATACCACTCCCTAGCGTTAGTTTTAAAGACGAAATGCAGCCTTACGTACTTGTAGCTACATAATTTGCAATCTTCAAAAATGTATATAGGGCTATGCTTTTAGTTTGAGCCTATGTTGAGTTTACTGGCATCCTTTCGCTCCAGAAAAATCAGTTATGAATAAATAAACTGAGAAAGAGCTGACAGATAATCCACAATACATATAGGTGTTCAATTCATGTTAATTAAACACCTATACTCAAGCAGTTTACATGTGTTTGTTGCCTCATCACAAACATATTTGGCAAATATACACTCTCAAATGAAACAATCTCAAAGTTTATGTTCATATAATTATCAATCACCTGTTTCTAAATTGTCTGTCTTTAAATGTGAGGAGTATCCCCCCGTCCCCCCTGGTTGCACCGACTAGTCAACTAATCAAGTCAACTTTAATGCTCTGACTAGATGCTTTTTGATTGAGTCGACTAGTTGCACTGCGCAGATCACATGGTTTGACCTGAACTACATGCAGCTTTACACACGAAGGCGGTTCCCTAAATAAAACTGCCCTTGTATTATTTAAAGTAATTTTTACATGATATTTGACTTATGTCTGCGTCAAAGATTTATTCATTCATTTTCTTGTCGGCTAAGTCCCTTTATTAATCTGAGGTCGCCACAGCGGAATGAACTGCCAACTTATCCAGCAAGTTTTTACGCAGCGGATGCCCTTCTAGCCACAACCCATCTCTGGGAAACATCCACACACACATTCACACACACACACACTCATACGCTACGGACAATTTAGCCTTTAAATTTACTTCAAATTGTCAAACATTTGTCAGTTAGGTCGCTCCATGCAAATACGCTAGAGCAGATGCTAGCCAGTCACGTTTACGCAACCCAGGAAAAGTAATGTGATTGGCTGTTGCCTTCTGCAAAGTGTAGTTGCGGACATATTTTGTTAATGAACGAAGAAGCGTACAGAAACTGAAGTGTGGTTGGTGGTTCATTACACTGTGACCACTGATGAATAAAGGAATTAAGCCGAAGGAAAATGAATGAATGAATAAACCTAAAAATAAATAAATATAGTTCACTGTTGTAATCTGACTAGGAAACGTTGTGGCCAATCAAACACTGCCTGGGGCTTGCATATTAATGATCTCATGTGGATCATCAGAATGTATTGTTCCAATTGGCCTGTATTATTTTTATTATTATTTTTTTTAACCAGGATTTTACACTCAAAGGATTTACATAAGAACAAGGAAAAAAATTGTATTTGAGGTTTGCAGAGTATTGTTTCTATGAACTGAAATTTTGTTATCCAGCACATCCGGATTTTTATGCATACAAAAAATAACATTTTGCTGCTTGTTCAAACTACTTATGTAAAACAAGCTGAATCAACACAATTCTTGAGTTTTCTTTGGGGCAACTTAATTGTTTTATGTTCAATCAACTTAAATGTAAAAAACAATTAAGTTAACAATCAATTTGTGTTGGGACAACCTGAAGGAATTGTGTGGAACCCAGCATTTTTATATCGCACCTTAATGATAAAGAACCTTTTCCATCTTAAATGTTCTTCATGAAACCTTCAATACAAATTAAGAACTTTTATTCTGAAGAATACAGAAGAACAGAAATGCGTTGTAGAATGCAAGTCTGATAGATCAAATATCAACTTTATTTAAAACAAGTACAACGACATTCCGATTGAGGATTACATCTATCTAGTGCACACATGTCAAGCACATGTCTGTATGGATGCTCATATTGAGTATACTTTAAAAGGCTGAGTTCCACTGTGATCATACTATAAGTGGCCATGTTATTATTTCCAGCCATTAACGAACAAAGCAGGAAGTGTTTTCTGCAAGTTCTTAAAGGCTGAATAATTCAAAACACACTCAGTCATTACAACAATGATTTATATGTAGCATGTCAATTCTCTTTGGTATATAAGATCAAGCAATATTAAGCAATAGTAACAAACATTCACTATAGGGTTTAAGGTGTGTCAGAAATGCTGCACATCCACTAAAATGAACGAAAAAGAGTTTGACAAGGAACATGAAATTCTCAGTGTGTTCAAGGGCTAGCTTTTGTTTGATACATATGCTATTGATTTATTCACAGTTAAGTGTATAGTTCCTCAACTGACAGTGTGTCAAAAGTCTCATATAGGGGGTGGCTGACAGCACACATGAGGCTAAGCAAGAAGCTGTACTTGAGTTGTGTACACACCCATATGTTTGCATAACACTTTACACACTGAATAAAATTTGTATGTATGTATGTATGTATATGTATGTGTGTGTGTGTGTGTGTGTGTATATATATATATATATATATATATATATATATATATATATATATATATATATATATATATATATATATATATATATATATATATATAATGTAAGTTTGGGGTTATTTGAACAAAACAATATTACACAATATCTACTCATAGTCTGTACAATGGACAATTTTAACAGTATGAACAATAAACCAAGATTCAATTTGTTAGATTTTTCCAACACAAATACAGTGTTAGAATAAAGACATATTTTGTCAGAGTAGCCCTGGATATGATGTGCTGTTTCTCCATACCAAGATCTTTTTAAAAGCAATCTAATAATTAACATAATAGCCTAATAATCATTATTACAATATTAAAAAGCAATAATCAACAATAATGATGTCCGTTATCCTATTGCAGTCCTATAATCGGTAATAGTTTCTGTTTTTCTTACTGTATAATTCATATAGAATTTTAAATTGGCTTAATATCATTTTTTGACATGAATGACAACGCAGATACATTTAATTATAAAGGTAATTATAAGAATTGCCTTTATGCCATTAAAAAAATGCCCCCAGGAATTCAAATATTGCCCCCTACTCGAAAAGTTAATTTCATACTCTGCTGCAGCCACTGATTATAAACTGTCCATACAAAGCAGCATCACTGAAATATTGCATTTATTACTTTATTATTATCTAAAGTTATGTTCAGATGTATTGTTCTCTATTAATTATTCAGCGGCAAAAAAATACATAGTAAGGTGATTTTAGAACATTATCTTAAAGAATTTTTATAGTATATAAAACAATATTGTTACATTTTTATAGGTTTCATGGAATTTATTTGCCAGTTAGAGGTGGGGTGGCATTTGAGTGGGTGCCAGAAAAAAGTTTGAGATCCACTGCGTAACAGCTGGCAATTGCAACATTATGAATGTGATATTTGGAGTAAAAACCTAAAACATAAACTCACAGAGAATGTATAAGTCGACAGTATATTGAAACTGTTTATATTTTTCAAAACAACTATGCAGAGAGATAAGGGATCAGAAAAAATATCAACATGTAATTTTTTTTACATTTTAAATCAGACATGCGCTATGGATGTGACCAAAACAAAAGTCAGTTAATGTTATGCAACATACTTTGTAGAAATTATGTGAATTAAACTGCACAACCCAAAATACATAATACTAACCAATAGGATAAGAGCTATATCTCTCTAAAACAACAATTATTTATTTATAATTATTTATTATATTTCTACATTTATAAGAGAAAAGCTCCATTATGGATGTGGCATCTATCCATTATTGATGTGACAGATTTGAAATTGCCACTTGTGTAACTTTAGTAAATCAAATTAAACAGTCTGCAAATGTTCACAGTGACAAGTACAAGCCTACAAAAAAACATTTTTGTTCAAACTACTACTACTAATAATACTAATTTAAAATGAGCTGAAATAACACAATTATTCAGTTTTTTTTGAGGATAAATTAATTGTTTCATTGTCAATCCACTTAAATTAGTAAATGCTAATAAGTTAACTAATTTCTTCCAGTTGTCTTAACACAAATAATTTATGTTAAACCCAGCCTTTTTACAGTGTACATAAACAACTTAGAAAGGATTTTACCATTTTCAATCATTTCCCTTCAGCTTAGTCCCTTTATTAATCAGGGATAAACACCGTGGAATGAACCGACAACTTATCCAACATTTGTACAGCAACCCAGTACTGGAAAACACCCATACACACACACACACACACACACACACACACACACACACACACTTATACAAAACAGCCAATTTAGTTTATTCCCTGACCCAGCCAGGACTTGAAATTTTGTAGTTTGTAATTTTTGTGTGTGCAATATTTCACATGAAAATAAAAGTATTATCTTTTTATTTCTAAAGGGGAAAAAAATGTTTTTAAAAAACTTTATAAAAAAAAAAAAAAGTTCCGGTGACCAAAATATTAATCAAAAATAAAATAAGCCTGTTTTCACTATTTTGGTGAAAAAATTATTTAAACAAGAAAAAAATCACAAAAATTCATCCTAAAAAATTTAATAAATGTTATAGAGAGCACAAATTTTACTTTCTCAAGCATCAACATGTTGTTGCAACACCAATTTTAATTTTCTTTTTATGATATTTCTTGATGGCGGTTCATTCTGCTGTGGCAACCCCTGATTAATAAAGGGGCTAAGCCGAAAAGAAAATAAATGAATGAATGAATGAATGAATGAATGAATGAATGAATGAATGAATGAATGAATGAATGAATGTATTTCTTGATAAGTAATGCTTCAATCAGTGATCTGCCAGGCAGAACCTTATAATTCCATGCATAAAATTATTTTAGAATTAGAAGGTTCTATCTGCATTTGCCCTGCATTACCCCAATTTCTAAATTGAAGAGAATGTTGATCATTTACGTTTAGAGTGCATTTAGGCTCTCTGTCATGTTAATGTATGAAACAGAACTGTATAACACATATTGTTTGCTTTATGGAATGCAAAAACTTTGAAGCTCAATATCTCAAAATCCTTAAGATCGCAGATAGAACCTTCTTATTCCAAGGTGATCATTTGCATGTAATAGCTTAGCAACAACTGAATGTCTCAGCAGATGCAGACCATCATGCGGGTTTTTTGTTTATCTACTGCATCATGAATACTGTGTATTTGTCCGTCCTTCTCATTCACCATGCTTTTTTTTAACCCAGGAAAAGTGTGCAAACTGAGATGCAGGTTCACACCGCAGCTCTTTCTCCAAGTTATTTTGCATGTTCTCTTTGGCCTTGACCACCTGGCAACACTTAGTTCTCTCACCACCCCCCTTTTGTTTCCGTCCCGTATCTATTGTGCAGCCTAGTTTCAGCTTATTTTAGATAGAAATTTTAAAAATAAAATTTTAGTTTTTAAGTAATTTGAACAAACAGCTCCATTTTCCCCCATAGTCCAAAGACATGCGGTACAGGTGAATTGGGTAGGCCGTAGTGTATGAGTGTGAATGAGTGTGTATATGTGTTTCCCAGAGATGGAATGTAGCTGGAAGGGCATCCACTGCGTAAAACATATGCTGGATAAGTTTATGGTTCATTCTGCTGTGGTGACCCTAGATTAATAAAGTGACTAAGCTAAAAAGAAAATGAATGAATGAGTATAAACAAACAGCAGACATTTTTTTTAAGTGTAAAGTGCTAAAATATGAAAGTCTGCATGTTATATGGAGGTGTTATCCATAAACGGAGCTAATCAGAACTACAGAATAATTCAAATTTAGGTCACAACCAGCTCATTTGACCAACCTTCGACTTTGCTTCCTCAATGCTGGAGTTGAGTTCTGATGAGATCATCTTCCCCCTCACAGAGGGACACCAGAGAGTTTAGTTAATCTTGGTCAGCTGGATACACTGCAGATTATGATATTATTATTCCGTCCATCAGCCTTACCTTTCGTCACATCTGACGACTATCACATTTTCAGTGCCGATGCCGAGAACAGCCGCAGACTTCTTGATTGAATAATGACTCTAATAATGAAGGCAAATGTTAAACATGCACAGGAAACCAGCTGACCTTTTGTTTTACCGTAACAAGACATAAAATATTTGAATTAACAGCAGTTTATCAGGACTTTTAAAAAAACGGTGCTGTGACACGTAACGTCAGTGTCTTCAAGATCAATAGAAATCTTTAGGCAGGTGTGTTTGATTACAGATGGAGGTAAACTCTGCAGGACACCGGCCCTCCAGGACTGACTTTGCTTAACCCATGTCTAAACAGTACTAAAACAGTACCAAATTAGGTTTATTTGGCTTGTAAATATAGCAGAACCTTTTTATTAAATGGTTCTAGAAAGAACCACATTTTAAATGTGCTGTATAAAAACTTAAAGTCTGCATGAACCTAAAGATCATGAATGTTTATTTTTGAGAAAGCTGAAGTAAATATATTAAGCAACTTAAAAAAATTTTAATTAAATTAAAGATACACAAATATATATCCTTGATGTTAACTTGAGCTCTTAATAAGTGGCATTATAAATGCACACATATGACATGTTCTTGAAAATGACTCTTTTACAGCATGTTCACTAAAAGTAAATCTTTTAATTTGCACTTGAGATAAGGTACTGATACAAAGTGGTGGAAAGAGTAGTGAAATTCATGCTTAAGTAAAAGTACCATTACTTGCCTAAAAATCTTGTGCAAGTAGAGTACCGATTATCTGTTCTAAATATTACTCAAACTATGAGTAAAAAGACCTTTCTAGTACTGAAGAGTAGTGAGTATTACACTGTGAAAAGTAGATGCAATAACTTATAATTTGTGTGTAAACGTAACCTTCTGTAGTGCATTTAGTTATTGCCCAGCAGGCACACAACATCATAAGACATTAATATTAGGTTAGATTTAGGTTGTGATGTCAGGTGACCAAAACTCAATGTCTAGCCAGCATCTAATGACGTTATTTTGATGTCCAATAATGACATCAGATGATGTTGACATTTGGTTGTGTTAGAAAGCGACCAAAATCTAATGTCGAGCCAACATCTTAAACCAACGTCATATTGATGTCAAATAATGACATTAATTCATCATGTATGGCAACCAAAATCTAATGTCTGATAGACATCATAGTGGTAACGCCCACACAACATCAAGCTGTAACATCAATAGACGTTGATATTTGGTTGATTTTAGGTAGGACGTTGGACACCGACATCGGCCTGGCGTTGGGTTCTGACATCAACCCGATGTTCATTTCTAAACAAAATGCAACGTCCCCAAGACACTGGAGCCCAACGTCAATCTGACATCATGTAGACGTCTTGTGTCTGCTGGGTGTTTAAGGCCATTTAGATCATCATACAGTAAACATCCATCATCTTCTCATCAGTGACATGCATCTAAACAGTCTCCGGGCCAATGCGTGTAAATTGTTTGGACATCTTTTTAAACACTTTTGATGCTTCCAAACAGTTTGTTGCTATTATAAATCACCCATGTCTTGAGGTAATTTAGTATGATGCCAGTTACCTCTTTACTTATATGTGCAATTTGATTGGACGAGAATCACAGAACTGATTTTTCTAATCCCCATAAACAAGAAATAATAAAGTAGCGACTGCAGGTTGAAGGAAAGTAGTGGAGTAAAAGTACAGATACTGCACTAAAAATGTACTCAAGGGAAAGTAAAAGTACACATTTATAAAACTACTTAGTAAATTACAATTTCTGAGGAAAACTACTTAGTTACAGAATGCTTAGTTCCCACTGCTGATACAGTAGAGTTGTTTGCATGAGTCTTGCATGAAAATGTAATTGTATGAATCTGTTCGCAGAAGGGAGAGAACGACATTGGTCCACTTGTGACACTGGAGGCAAATCTTGCTGACATTGATTCTCTGATCCCGACTCATGATGAGAACGGCAGGCCCATTGCTGAATGGAAGAGGCAAGTTATGGTGCGCAAGCTTCAGGCTCGACTTCAGGATGAAGATGACCACAACAAAAAAGTAAACCAGTCAAACCTCTCTCACATTAATCTGTATAATCTCTACTATATTTACACTCATACAATCAGACAATAACAACAATTTCATCTACAGCAGGAAATCAGCGGCAAACACATTGAGGTGGATGGCTGGAGGTATTCCCAAGTCCACAATGTCATTTTGGGCCCCTTTGGAGAGCTGCTCACTGAGGATGACCTGGTCTACTTGGAGGGACAGATTGAAACAATCTCCCTTCAAAAGCGATGCCAGGCCTATGAACTAGAGCTTGCCCGGCTGGCCGAAGAGCTCAGGGCCATCCTTCCTGCTCCCATCGTGAATATCACCGTCAACACCCAGTGCCCCCAGCTCCCAAACATGGAGGAATCTCTGCCTCTTCCTGTGTGGTACAACCGTATCTCAAATATAGTAAAGAGCATGTCTTTGCTTCTGACAAATCTCTCAGAAACAAACGGTGAGGATGGGATCTGTAAGATGCCAAACACAGATCTGGCTTCGGTTTTTACATACCAGCCGGAGAGGCAAAGTTCAATCCGAGGACGAAGGCAGAAAGTGGAACTGGAGATCCAGCAGTCAGGAGTTTCTGTCAGAAACCTGAGGTCCAACTTTGAGAGTCAAATAGGAAACATCTACCCATTTTCCGGGCTTTTAAACAACACATCCGACACAAGGCAGCAAAAGCTGTCTACATCGACAAATGGATGTGAGCAGCCCATGGGGACAATCCAGAGCACCGACATAAATCACCTTCATGACAGTGCCATAAAATGCCAACAGGCACCAAGCAGAGATGCAGCAAAAGTGATGGAGACCACCTGCTTGCGGAAGGAGCGTATCGTTGTCTTGTTTTTGAGCCACTGGAAAAGGTCTGCATATGCAATATCACTGCGGGCCAAGATGAAACAGGAGCTTGGCACTCTTACAGGAGAAGGAATAACAGCTCCAGTCTCAAAGCCAGGAACAAGATCACTGTATCATCTCTATAGGCAAAGAACTGCAATAGATAAGATGATTGGCAACTGGAAACGGGTCACCTCAGGCGTCCCATCACGACAGATCCGGAGTCTCCAGAGAAAGCGAGTCACCTATTCGCCCGAGCAGTTCCTTCCTCGAGTGGATGGTGCTCCGGTTGCTTACGACAGTCTGACTCTTGACCTGTTCATGCTTGGTTATTTTCACATTCTCGAACAGGACCTCACAGCTGAGGAGCGCAAGATGAGACACCTGCTGTGCTTTGAGGTGTTTGACCACGTTGGGAATTTTCCCTGGGAGAGGGTCCGAGACTTCCATCGGGCCGTCCTCAGGGACATTGAGGCTGGGAGACGTGAGTGGAAAGATGGTTTTGAGGACATCAAAACACAATATTTTGGGAAAAAAGAAAGTCGGATTTCTAAAGAGCCTGTGAATGATTCCCATGCAGTACCACAAGTGATTATTGAGAATGTCACACCAAACGATGAAGGACATCTCAATGGAGACGGAAGCAATGATTTCTCAATGTTTAACAATGATGAAATTTGCAAATACATTGACCGAAGTTTCACCTTCTGGAAGGAGAAAGAAGCAGAGTTGTTTAATTTTTGAGTTTTTTGAATTGGTTTATATGGTGCATTAGAGCACAATACGTTTGAGATAATGGCTGTTTCTTAATATGCGTTCTTCAGCAATTTTGCGTCCTCATGTTTTGTCGTGTAACGTCATCATCAACTGCCAAAGTTCAGTTCCAAAACCCAAGACCGTAAGAACGCATAAAAGTTCCCAGATGTGTTCTTGATATCGAAGATGCACCCAGAGGCATTGCGACTACATAAAAAAGTAGAGAAGCGCAGCATTTTATATGGATTTATTATTAAAGCTTAGAGTTATAACTTATTTACCTCAGGAGTTTCCCTAAATGAAATGGTGAAAGTAAACATCACCATGAAAATCTTAATAAAGGCATAAACACAATTCGTATTAAAATCTGTTTTATTTGTATTGTATAAAGTATATTTGTAAGGGTTTTGTGCATGTTATATACATTGAAAAAGAAAAAAAAACACAACAATAAATCGCTGTATGAATGCTGTAATGTAATTTTCCTGTTAAATGTGCATGAAGGTCATGAGACTATCAGGAAGAACTCAGCATTTCATTTCTCACAGGATGCTTTCTGTGTTCTCGCAGTCTCCTGAGTTCTTTCTTTCGAGGTAACTTGGCAAGACCTGTCTCCACAAGAACGCAAGTGCGTTCTCTGCTTTCTTGGAATTGAGAAACAGGCAATTATTGTGAATACAAAATAATTTCTAATTATTTTAAAGCATTTTGAATACAGATAAACTAACGTCAACTTTGTGTCAGGCAAAACATACCATAAAGAAATACCATGATTACCTGTTAGGAATCTGGCCAAAAATGTTTACAGCTATGTGTGTTCCACAAATTTTGATGCCTGCCCTTTCTTGTATAAATAAACCGATGTTTGGAAAGTGCTATTTCATGAGAATAATCACTTTTGAGTCTTCTCCTACCTTTTCATAAACTTCCTTTAAAGTTCTACAGTACTTCAAATACATTTACAGCTGTGTATGTGTGTGGATGCATGTGTGTGTGTGCACATGTGTGTGTGTGTGTGTGTATCCAGCAGGGGTGTTCAGACCACCCTGAGGGACTGATAAAACATGTATAGGATTGAGTATAACACTCTTTATATAACAGAAACGCTACACCGTATAGTCCAAACGAGAAGTACAATGCACATACACTTGGGATAAGATATCTATTGTATACAGAAGCAGCAAATCACTTAATACATTTACGAAGCAAGATATGTTGGGAGTAATGTCTTCAGCGAGCTTGGTGACAGAATACACAAACAAGGAAACCTTAACTCAAGCTAAGGAAATTACTTTTGCTCTGGGATGCTAATGCAATCTCTTGGCCTGAAAATGGCTCTCTCTTACTTGATATCAAACTGCTGAAATGATAAAAAAAATACTTCATGGATATTAAAGTTCTGATACAGTACAAAACCGATATAGAAAAAGTACAAACATTTGAGTGTCCTGTTTTTTTTTTTTTACAATGCTGTATGTTGTCATTTTTACACTCATTCAATAACAGCTAGTCAATAGTATAGCACACATATATGCTAAGTTACATAGTGTTTCTGCACATATGTATTACAACTAGCCATGGAACTATAACCGTTTTCAAGGTATACCACGGTTTGGAAAAGTCAAGGTTTTAAAACCGCCACAATTTTACCCTTCTTATGGTATCTGTAAGATTATTTTTTTATTTATGCTTATGCTTTTTAGGACAACAGTATCTCCAGCATAAAATATATCGAAAGAAGCCATTTTTAACTGTAAAGAAATCTGTTTTTTTGACAAATTTAGCTAGCAGAAGTCATTGGTTTATTTTAATTATTTAGCCTAACATGTTTACTGCTCCAAAATATTGTAAATGTTTCCTGAAATCAAATTTATTTTGTTTTTAAAGAGGGAAAGGGTTATTGTTTTTTTACCCAGACATTTAAAAAGAACTTATTTTAGAGCAGTAATTACAATACCGTCGAACCGTGACCTTTTTAACTAAGGATATGATTCCGGCAGAATCCTATACTGGCTCATGTCTAATTACAGTACAGTAAGTAAACATTTATTTATGTATTTATATCCTTTCTGACAACAGACTCACTTGCTCCTTTGTGTAATGTGTTGCTATATCCAGAGAGCATCATTCAGCGGTATACAACCAAACAAGAAGGATGTTTTTTGTGTGTGTGTGTGTGATGTTGAGAATGTCAGAGAAATCTGCAGGCAAATGGACTTGTCAGGGTATATTACATGCACTGAAGTTTTCAGGGTACTATGATCTCAACACAAATATTCGGTGCATAGAATGTAATTGTAATTACAAGGTAATATAAATTAATTAAATGTTAAAAGACAGCTATACACACACACACACACACAAAAATATATATATATAGTTTACTTACCCTACAAAGGCAAACCCAGTAGATAAAACCATTCTCATTATTTTATGCTTTATATGAACTACTGCAATTTTTAATACAATAAATGACCAAGTTCAATATTCATGCTTTTAATATTAATACTGTGTATACGATTTGTAATTCTATATTAAACGACCAGGTTTAATATTTTATGCTTCTATATTAAATTACTGTATATAATTTTTGATAGCTACAATAAATTACCAGGGGTAATATTTGTTATTATATATTACTGTTATTTAGTCTAACGTAGAAAGTAATTTAAGTTTAATGTATTTTGCCTTCCTATATGTGCATTAAGGGTTTGCAACATTTTGTTCAAAACCTTCCTTTCAATTATAATTCATGTCATGTAGCCTACTCACTTGTACACATACTGAAAGCTAAGTCTAGACGCAGTCTTCAATTATCTGCAAAAGACACAAAAAGGCGTTTAAAGTACATAAAAAAAATGTGTTGCACTTCGACATGCAAACATTTGTGCACGGATGCGTGGCCTGCGGTTTAGTGCGCGAGCAGAGTTTACGAGGGACGTTTCCGTAAACACAGTAGTGATATCAGACGGGCGTATCGCCGCCGCTGCGCATGCGCACTGAGCCGGAGAATTGACATCGCGGAGCAGTACTGCAATATCCATCGATTCGCGACCGAAGATTATCCATCTGCATTCTCGCAAGACTGGTGCCACCTGTACATATTGATCCATAACAACTTTGTCATTAAAGCAATCATGTCCATGGGAAGTGACTTTGGGAACCCTTTACGGAAATTCAAACTTGTTTTTTTAGGGGAGCAAAGCGGTGAGTATTTGGGTTTGCCACGACTGGGTTTAGACGAACCCATTCACCTTTCAACACATGCATGAAGTACATTAGTATGTTGTCGAGCCTTCTTGTGTTTGTGTTTGTTCGTGGTGTTATTTCAAGCGATGTTATCGCTCCCCGTCAAACAAGTCGGTTGCATTCGTTTAATTTTTGATTAGTCATGAAAATGTATAGCTATGCCGCGTCATTACACTACCGAACACCCATCTGTGAATATAACGTCATATAATCGTTCTTTCAACAACTCTGTTGTGATTGTCACTTGCATTTTCCAGTGGAGGCAGGAGGTCTGATAATATTATTGATCGTTCTTCTTCTAGCGCATTGTAAATCACTCAAAACGAATGATATATGTAAGGCTATTCAGTCGAAAGAGATTGAAATAGCTTTATTTATATATACCTTTCTGTAAACATCCAGTGATTCAGTGTGTCACGAAACAGAAAGGCGCAGAGGCTTTGCATTTCCCGTGTGTCTACTGGAGACACACCCAGGTTGGCAGTCAGTGTCTGTGGGATTCTTCAGCCGAGCAAAAATAAAAACCTCACGCATCTTTCCTTGAGCATTCGTAAGATCAGTCTAGAAATGGCAATGCATATCGTGGTTTGTTCATTTTGCTGGATGATGATGGTCTAATGAGTGGCACTGTCGTTGTTTGTGAAGATGTAATGAGACGGGCATTACAGATCATGTCTGTCATTTGGTGACTGGACATGCAAACGTGGAAAATAATAACACTAAGCATGGCGTCACCGTAAAGTTCACGTGTCCTGGAGATATATTTCGTCTGGAGTATGCATATATTTGCTGTACATTACATAGTAATGCTTATAGCTTGTAATACAGTGGTTATGTCTTGACTATTCAATGTTTGTTTGTATAGAGAATGTGGAGAGCCAGTCAGTAAGAAGGCCCTTAATACAGTATAACAGTATTATATTTGTAATTTGAATCATTTTTAATTAGATTTAAGACTATATTACCGAAATTACCTAAATGCTCCAACAGCACACACCTTCATCCAATTGAAATCATAAAACCATTGCAAATAAAATATGGTCATATGGAGGCTATCTGCTAAAAATATTCCTTGCTCAAAATAAATAATTAATAGATAGTTTTAGTCTTTTCATGTTTTGTGAAACACAAAACGAGATGTTGGAATGGCAGTTTCACTCTTTATCCATGTTTTTTTTTCCACATAATGACTTGAGAAATGAAGACATACAGGTTTGGAGCAATATGGGAATGAGGAAGCGAGGACAGTTTAAGTGAACTGTCCCTTTTAAAGTCAGAAGACCACTTGTGTTCTGCTGTCCATGGTACTGAAGTTCACTGCTGGTCAGATTTGTATGATCTTGTTTCAAGACATCAGCAGAACAACCATCGTCCTTTCAGTGAAGCCGCAGAAGAATGGCACTATTATTCCCTCTCGTTCAATGAGCTCCAGCATAACTATCAGCATAGTGGCAATTGATGATTTTAGTATCTCGCCTCAGCCTGACAAACAGGCCCGACCAGACCGACCTGAACAGAGAAGTCCTCTAGTGTGTGAAATGTGTCCTCAGAAATTTTGCTGTCACAGTGACTTCATGCACTGCTGCATTTTCACACCATTTAATGACAGTGAACTCCAATGACATTCCCTGTGTGATGTGATCCTGTGAGAAAACATGCTGCTTTATGAAGGACGCAAGTTGAGATTGTGCTTTGTTTTGAGGATGTTTTGCTGTAGGGTAGAGTAATTCAATTATTTATTCATTCATTTTCCTTCGGCTTAGTGCCTTCCCTGCAGGCACATGACATCTACATGATGTCATATTGACGTTGTACCCCAACGTACCCCAAAGTCATGAAAATGTTGGATTTTGTTTGGAAATGAAAATCGGGTTGACGTCAGCACCCAACGTCAGGCCGACGTCAATGTCCAACGTCCAACCTAAAATCAACCAAAAATCAACCAAATATCAACGTCTAATCATGTTACACCTTGACGTTGGGTGGATGTTACCACTATGACATCTATCAGACGCTGGATTTTGGTCACTTTCCAACACAACCTAAAATTAACCAAATATCAACGTTATTTGACGTCAAAATAACGTTGTCCTTAGACGCTGGTTAGACGTTGAATTTTGATTACCTGACGCGATCTAAATCTAACCTAATAATAACGTCTTATGATGTTTTGTGCCTGCTGGGTTTATTCATCAAGTCCCAACTTATCAAGCATTTGTTTTACCTAGCGGTTGCCCTTCCAGCTGCAACCCAGTACTAGGAAAATTAATTCAATGACTAGATTTTAATGTTTAGGGTTGTGTCAGGACAAACAAGTCATTAGTCACTTCAGTGCATGTGATTTCCTGTTTTGTGTTGGTTTATTTTACAGTTGGGAAGACATCGCTGATAACAAGGTTCATGTATGACAGTTTTGACAACACTTATCAGGTATAATATTGTATTTCAGTGCAGACGCTATATAGTTTTTCAGATATGATTGTTCATGTTTTAATCTTACTATCAATCGCTTTACCATCACAGGCAACTATTGGCATTGACTTTTTATCAAAAACCATGTATCTGGAGGACCGAACTGTAAGAAGCCCTTAAACTAATTATATTCAGCTGCATTTTGTTTAGTTTACATTACATGTCCGCAGTTATTATAATGTCTTGTGTATTTTTGCAGGTGAGGTTACAGCTATGGGACACTGCAGGGCAGGAGCGTTTTAGGAGTCTTATCCCGAGCTACATTAGAGACTCCACAGTGGCTGTGGTGGTGTATGATATCACAAGTAAGCCACACACACACACACACACACAAACATACACACACACACACACACACACACACACACACACACACACACACACACACACACACACATACAGCTTTTATGTTTCAGTTATGGAAATGTGCATTTAACAAAGCGCCTCAGGCTCCAATTAGAGTAAGATTTTTCCTTCTCTTCCCCAGATATCAATTCATTCCAGCTAACCTCTAAATGGATTGATGATGTCAGAACAGAGAGGGGAAGTGATGTCATTATCATGCTGGTGGGCAATAAAACAGATCTAGAGGAAAAGAGGTGGAGTCATTTGTAATTTTAACATAATATTTTTAGTATTTATTTTAAGTTATATATGTTACACAATGTACACAAAATTGTAACAAATAATGATGATATTTGCTCTGATAGGCAAATCACTATAGAGGAGGGGGAGCAGCGGGCCAAAGAGTTGAATGTGATGTTTATCGAGACTAGTGCAAAGACCGGCAATAATGTTAAACAGGTGAGTCTAAGAGCGCTACGTTGTCGGCTCGATGGCAAATGGACTTGATCCAATAGAGTAATTTAATCGAGCTCGTGCCCTGAAACATGACACATGAAAAGCTCTAAAAAGATTTGATTTAGCCACTGAGCTGTTGCCCATAGGGCGTTAGCGGTACTCTGGAAAAAAAAGTCTTGGTCTGATTATATTTTCTCTCTGTTTTGTTTAACAGTTGTTTCGGCGAGTGGCCGCTGCTTTGCCTGGTATGGAGAGCTTGGATGATAATAACAAAGAAGGAAGTATCCTTTACTGCTTGACACTTAAAAGCAACCCATGCTCATTCTGAAAATGTACCACTATATACATTTCTGGAGAGTGCCAAATACGTTCCAGGAGCTATGTTTTTTTTTTTGCAGTTTTTGTCTTAGCACTGCTGTGTATGCTTTTCTCAGATTTTTCTCTTGAGTGCCGTTGGCGCCCGCTCTTCTTGCGTAAATCCATCAGAGGCCACTTTCAACTGACTGACTGATCAATCGACTGACTCACCCTCCTCCTTCCCCAAACCAACCAATAGTGTTTTCAAAAGCACAGATTGACCTGCCCACCCACGTTCCTAAAGCAAACCAACAGTTTTAAAAAGCAATGCTGAAAAAGAAAAGCTCTTGCCTAATTTTTACCACGTTTTCAGATTTTACCTCATTCTTATCCTATTATTTACTTGTTTATTTGATTTTTTGGCTTGTCTTACCTGTTTTCTAGAACCGTTCTTCTCCGGACTCAAACCCCATAGCGTTCGTTTTAAAGATAAAATTCAGCCTGGCTAAATATGTAATTCTGGCTACATAATTCTCGATCTCCAGAAATGTATATAAGGCTACGTTTTCAAAATGAATCTATGATGGTTAAAAGAGTTACTGTATGTGTTATTTTCCAACTTAAGATGCAGAGACAAAAGTAAGCCATTTTACAATGAGGTTATAATTGTCAGCCTTAGTTGAAATTAACTAACAATCATCAATATATGTGCAGTATTTATTAGTATTAGTTTTAACATTTATAAATTCATTCAAATCTGCTTATAATATATATTTGTATACCAATAAAATCTGTTGATTGAGTCTTTAGTTCAGAGGTGCCCAAACATTTTTCTATGATGGGCCAAAAACTAAACTTGTTTGAGAGTTGTGGGCTGAAGGTAAATATAGCAAACTATATTGCATTAAAGTTGCCATCATTTCCTAATTTATTTAATAATACTTAAAAATAAATAGCTAACATTAAATTGATCGTTCTACCTAATGCATTATATCTTATAATGAATTTATAACAATATAAAGAAATGTATGTTATAACACAATGGAGTTTAATGCTGTATACACTAGTCAAGTTGCCAATGTATTTTGCACTGTACTTGACTTTATTTACATATAAAACAAAAAATCTCATTCATTTACCACATTTGATTTCAGTTAGCTTGTTTTGCAGCTTACCAGTAAAATCAATATCTGTTAAATCTATATAAATAAATTAATGCCTGTCGTTTTCACTCGCTTCTCAGATAGGTCAATTCAAAGATTACCATGGGCCAACTTTGGCCTGCAGGCCCTAGTTTGGGCATCTCTGCTCTAGTTAATAATTTACTCATTTAAAGACTCTGGTCAGAATGTGTTTCCAGTTAATTATTCATTGCTTCAAATGATCTGATCAGAGTGAGTCTCTAGTTTACAAATCACTCATTCAAATGATCCCAATAATGGTTTTAATAGGAACCAATATTGATAAAGCTGCGCTTTATACAGGCGAAGTCAGAATTATTAGCCCCTCTTTGAATTTTTGTTTTTCTTTTTAAAATATTTTTTAAATGATGTTTAACAGAGCAAGGACATTTTCACGGTATGTCTGATAATATCTTTTTCTTCTGGAGAAAGTCATTTGTTTTATTTCAGCTAGAATAAAAGCTAGAAAATAGAATAGAATAAAAGTTAAAAAATAGAATAAAAGCTAAAAGTTTACATTTTTTTAAAAACCATTTTAAGGTCAAAATTATTATCCCATTTAAGCTACATTTTTTTCTGACAGTCTACGAAACAAACCATCGTTATACAATAACTTGCCTAAAACCCTAACCTGCCTAGTTAACCTAATTAACCTAGTTAAGCCTCTAAATGTCTCTTTAAGCTGTATAGAAGTGTCTTAAAAATATCTAGTCAAATATTATTTACTGTCATCATGACAAAGATAAAATAAATCCATTATTAGAGATGAGTTATTAAAACTATTATGTTTTGAAATGTGTTGAAAAAACCTTCTCTCCGTTAAACTGAAACTGGGGAAAAAATAAACAGGGGGACTAAAAATTCTGACTTCAACTGGATGTAATTTAATGATACATACTGTACACAATTTTTTTGATTTCCTTGACACACAACTCTCTCCCAGTGATTGACATTAAGCTGGACAAACAGCCAGATCCTCCGGCCACTGAAAGCGGCTGCTCCTGTTAGTAGAAAGTGGTTTGGACCTTCATTAACACCACACGCTTGTTCTGTTGCTTCCTATGGGTCCACGTCCAGTTGAACTTTATGATCGGATATAGGCTTTTTACATCTCTCTGAATGGGTCTAAAATTATACTCCTCAGTTGCAAGAACAAAAAAAAAGTCAACACTGTCTGTTCAATTGCCAAAATAATATCATAAGTAAATCAAAGTGACTAGCTTACAGATTCATATAAGACGGGAAGTGGCATGTGTACCATCTTCGGCCAAAAAAAACAAAAAAAACATTCAGAGTGAGTTATGGGTTGTTATGTTTTGTATTTTTGTACATTACAAAAAAAGCACTAAATGATGCCTTCACAAAAAAAAATATGTTTAAGATTTGAGGCGGACGGCAGAGTAACTGTCTTTCGTCTATAGCATGCATGTGAGACAACTTTTAGAATCTGTCATGTCCTTCTGGTCCAAACACATTAATAGTAATGAAACGAAGATCTCTGAATTAATGATGAAACAAAAAAACTCAAAAAAAAAGAGAGAAGTCTGTTTAAAGTCTTAGTGTGGGTCTGTGTATACAGTACATTCTACATGCTAATCCAGTACCGGCCTCCACCAGAGGTGTGTGTATTAACCCGGCTAACCTTTAAAGTGCCGCGGCACTGTTGCAAAGTACCAATGGATTTTCCTGCTAGCTTCATGTATACACTTAAGATCCGCCAGGCGGTACTGTATTGTATATAGTATTTATATTATTGTGAACATTCATCATTTAGTGGTGGTTTATGTTTACCTGTACAAACGTTTCTGTTTCCTTCTTCTTCTTTTTTCAATACGACAAGGGCTTCACTTTTATTTTCTCGATCTCACCTGTAGCCATACACTGGTAGTATTACTTTTGATTTGGGCATTTTGCTGTTGCCTTATACGGTTTTACTCATCCATTATCACTCCTGATAAAACCCTATAGACATGTGGGTTGATTTAACTATTTTTTTCAAGATATTATTTATTTGCATCCAGTTAGAATGAGATCATTCGTTTGAGGTGAGCCTTAGGAAACAACAGATTTTCATTTCAAATACATGCACTTTGTTCTGGGTTATGGCAAGGAAACGTTTGGTTCACCACATCCTGAAGTAAGGAAAGAGACAAATGATTGTCGTATCCACGTCATATATGCTATGTAGTGAAGCTCTCATAGTCTCCCGCACATGTCGAATGGATGTGTAGATTAAGATTGAAAACGTTAGCTGTAAGTGAACACTTTCATCTCAGAGAATCCACGAAGACCTTTTTATTAAAACAGCACTGAGCTGAGAGAATGTACCCGCCTGAAGTCCACTTCTGCTTTTATCGCAACAGTACGTTCAAGAAATGTGAGTTGTTTACAAACCTCTGAAGAAACATAGTATCTTTAATATTTAAAGTTTTCTTTGTTGTTTTAGATTTGAATTGTTTACATAAATGCACTGATTAACACCACAGATTGTATAGAGATTCATTTAGGAAATATTAGGTATTTATAATATATTTAATGTTAGTGAGAGTTTCTTTCCGGTGCCAATAACTCTATTAATTCAAAGAAAACTGGACATGAGGAAAAACTGTGACTGAATTGTTTGGTGTTGGAAGAAAGCCGCTGATATTCATTGCGGGGAGGTTTTGCATTGATGGGGCACGAAGTATGTCATCTTTCACATTTCTCAAGCCTCTGTTTAGCCTTTGCTTTGACATCTTTCACTTTTTGTACACTAGTTGTGCCTTCTGTTATTGTGGCATCACAATGCAAAGCTTTCATTGTATGGCTACCTTGAGAACACATACGTTATTGAGAGGTGGTCACAGACCGGTCGGCCAGACAGCTGATGGATTTATGATGTTGATTGGTGATTAAATAGTCGTGTTCACGCCATCTAGCCAGTTCACAGCGGTCTGAGTTGCAGAAGAGGAAGGTTGTGTGTGATAACAGGAAGTCGCCGCTGATTGCGGGATGGGATTGAATCTGTCAAAGTTGTTGCCGTAGGGTTGTGTAGAGCAGTGTAGTTGGCTCTTTATTCACTCTGTAAGGACATTTATGAGCATGACATCTGTCTGAAAAAAAATCAATAAAATTCATGTCTTAATACCACACTTTGTACTAATGTGATATTTATATGTGATATTGCGTTTAGCCATATTTTTGTGTATGTCCGGATTTTTTCTAAACACTTTTTTGAAACTGAGGAGAAAAAAAACAAAAAAAAACTCTTGGCAACAAACCAAAACACAACAACTCTCAAACTAAACAAAACCTGGCCCTTATATTAAAGCGATCGTACCATTATCAAAATGAACAGAATGGTCAGATATACTGTACACAAAAACATTTATTCAAATATCATTTGACACAATTAATACTATTCATAAATCATATTTAAAACTTCAACTGCTTAATTTAGAGCAAATTCTAACAAACAAGCAAAGGCAACAAATACACCTCATTGACACACATTCATTCATTATGTAGGCCAGTTTTTTACTCAATTCAGCTATACTGTGCAAACATTCCAGCCTGATCTCATGAGGAAACGTTACTCATAATTGTAATTCATAGAAATTTGTTCAGATTGTAAAAACGAGGCGTGGCACCCAACCCCACCCCTAAACCCAAAAGGGATAAGGAAATCATACTAAGTTGTATGAATGAGATCGTACAAATTCATACGAATTAGCCATTAAATCAAAAACTTACAAATTTCTGTGAGATTGTGTTCCGTGAGAACACTCACAAGCAGCATGCAAACTCCACACAGAAATGCCGCCTGGCCCAGCTGGGACTCAGACCATAGACTGATTTCACGCGGCCGCCATTTTAAAAGCAAAATCGAGATTGAGGTGGTAAGAAACATGGAAGTATCGCCTGGAGTCACACAGGAACATTGTGTACCTGACTGTATATCTTATCAGCGAAGAGAAAGTGACACAATTATGTAATTTCAATGTCAATATTTCAATATTTCAATATATGTCAATATGTCAATATTTCCATCCATTTGGAGTCCATACTTTTCATAATTGAGCTAATAAATTCCATGTGATCGATATTTGTAAGTTAAACATAAATGAAACCAATAAGAACAAGATGTATACTACCGGTCAAAAGTTTGGAGTCAATAGGATTTTTAAATGCTTTTAAATAAACTTGTCCTGCTCACCAAAGATGCATTTATTTAATCAAAATACTGTACAAATTGTAAAATAGTAAGATGTTACTGCACATTAAAATAACTTAATTTAATCATTTATTCCAGTGATTTTAAATATGAATTTTCAGCTTCATTACTAAAGTCTTCAGAGTCACATGATCCTTCAGAAATCAAATTTTAATATAAATATTTTAATTAATTAATGGTAATAGTAATAAAAGCAATAATGATTGGAGTAATAATTTAATTTGAAATGACATACAATAGGAAAGCAGTTACTCAAAATTTGTATCAATAATTAACACTTATTTAATTTTTTTTTTGCATTTAATAAATGCTGCCTTAAAGTACAGATTAATTTTCTTTAAAAAAAATAAAAAAACATGAAAAAAAACCCTCAAACATTTGACCGGTAGTTTATGTAGTTATATTAATAAATCCAATGTATTAAATCCAATGTATTAATAAAAAACTGCGTCAATTTTGCCCCTGGATATTAAGTAATCCAATCTCATAGAATTTAACTAATTTAATAATTAAATCTGGCCTTTACTACAGATAGATATATTTATTGAATATTCATTTCTTTTTACTTATTAAATCTCATAGTATTTGATTACAAAAAATTTAGATAGATTCTAAGGAATCTGATAACATACATTTAAAAAAAAGGTCACAAACAGTTAATGATAAACTTTATATTGATTCATTTTTTACTGTAAATCGAGTTAATAATAATAATAATAATAAAAATTTGTAAAAATGTGTGCTGTGTTTGTAAACTAATATTAACATAGTAAATATAATAAACAAGTTTTTAATAATAAACAAGTTTTTTCTGAGTCTTGACTAAAATTTACTAATGAGACCTTAATGTAAAGTGTTGCATGGCATTTCATAATGCTTTTGCTGTCAAATCTTTTTTAAACATTTATATACAGTAAAGAAATTCATTTTTTTATTATCAAATCTGTTAAACGTTTAAAAAATGCAGCTTAAGTCAATATTGTGGTTATACAATATCATTATTAAAGCTTCAGCAATTAAAGAACATTTGATACCATGATTTCAAGCAGCAAATACTATTCAGTATAAATAATGTTAACAACTTGAGGTTTACAAGGTACACACAAAAGGGGCACACACAGACAAACTAAAAAACATGCCATGATTCTTTATCATTACAGTGGAAATATCTTGCAGGTTAGAATCACAATAAGGGGAAGAAAATGATGGCACTTTTTTAATATTCACTCTTCATCTTAATCTCCTGTTTCATTATTTCATGAACATTTATAACAATGTTATGTTCTTGAGTTTATTAAAAGCTAAAATAAATTAGAACTGGAGCGTGCTGGAAGATTTATTCCCATAAAACATTACAATTGCTGCATTAATGCCTAATCCACCTCAAGTGCATTTTTTGCAGGGCACTGATACTGGGATTCCCCTTGGTATGGAAACTGTACTCCTCGGGAGAGACAGGTGACTAAAAGTAGATGCTCACATGATTGAGAAATCGTTTCTTGCCCAACTGTGGACTTTCCAAGCCGTACCGCACCAATGAGCAGAAATGCGGACAAATGAGGGCCAGGTATTTTTGACCAACCTGTACAGTGTTTTAACTGTAAATTGAAATTCAATGTCATCACTTATCAGAGAAGGACTAAAGGTCTTGTGAATCGATGGACCCTGGAGGCCAAGACCACAAGTGCCCTTTATCCAGCGGTCACACATAAGCCATGTCAATCACAGCAAATAAAAGAAACGCAGCATACAGATTACAACTATCTCTAGTCCTCATCGCCAGCATCTGTTGTAAGTACCATGCTAATCTTTACTACTTTGTTTCAAATCAGACAAGAAAATCAATGTGTCCAGTTATCGCTAAAGGTTTCTTGGTAGCTGATAGTGTTTAATTGTGTAGTTTAGGGGTCTGTGGTACTCAGGGGGTCTGCAGCAAAACTAATATTTCCTGTTGATTACTCTTTGAATGTAAGAAAAAGGGTCAAATGCTAAAACAACATGATATATGCTCAGAACAGAACAGAATTGTTCATATTTTTTATATATATTTTTTGTTTTTGCTCTTTTTTAACTTTTTAATTGAATATTTTTCTCTAACATAAAAAATTGGCCACTAAGTTTTGGGCAGTTGTGAGTTATTTTGTTGGATAGGATCCAGTTTTGGCTTCAGTACTGACTGAACTAATGTATTTGCACATGAGCAAATATGCTTCTGTATAAATTAACTCATGAGAATTTTCAAAAGCTCGCAATGTAAACCTCATTTCATAGTAATGCTCTATGGATTATGTAAATACAAATTCGTATTTATATGGATTGAAAATAAATATTAATGAAAATAATAGTGAGCATTTAAACAATGAAAGCATACAGCTTTTTGTACATTAGAATGTGTCCTGTTTGTTGGTTTATTTACTGTATATTTTATCCTTAGCAATAAACAATGACTATCATACAATTTGCCATAATTTATTAAATTATTAAAATCTAACAATAGTCTACTGTAAATCCTCCAATGCATTTTAGAATTTGATGCCACATTAAAATGCTCTTAAGGATCACATAGGGCTGTTTTAAAACACTCAATTCTTATTTGAATTCTTTATACTGACCTTTAAACCACTTTGGTTTTAGCCATTTGTCAGAAAAATATTTTAATCATTTAAAATGAGATCAATTTTAGCATGATTTTAAGGACAGGTTAGAATAAGTGTTTTTTATTTTTAGATGATAAACATGTCTGTTTTGATAATGGTGATGGAGCATTATTTCACCCATATTTAAAGAGCCACTATTATGGGTTTTTGAAAATGAACTTCAATGCAGTGTGTAACACAGTGAATGAAAACATCCAGCTGAGGTTTAAATCTGAAAGTGAACCGTTTTTAAAACTAAACTCTTCTTTAACGAAATAATCGACTCAGAGTCAAATGCATGAATCGTGTTGGGTACGTATCTTTTGCCAGAACGCAACAACGTCAATAAAGTACATCACTAAATATGAAGTGCCGGAACCGGTTAAACGTGAACGCGCCTTTCCCTTCAGACACTAGTGAAGCGCGGTGGTTCATGGGACTGACCATGACACAAAGATGACGATTACTGACAGATGGAGATTCGGCTGCTGGGAATAAAGGGTCAAAGTTCATTTTCACAATACCACAGTATAGCCAACCTAGTGCTGTGTTTGTTCCTGTCCTTTTTCTGATTTTTGATACAATAACCTACACTGTAACGCAGGATTCATCAACCATTTGTTATTAAAGGAAGGAGCAGCAGAGACTATTTTGTATGAGACTTTGTCAGTAACTGTTGCAGTTCATATGGATCAGTTTCTTCTTCCTCCGGATCATAACATGTAAGTTTAATTAAAATTGTTTCCTCGTTTTGTGTAGTTTGCAAAATATTTGTTTAATATTTTCACTTATCTGTTACAGATTAGTGCTTGTAATGTATCTCTCTGGTTAAACTTTTATGGGGCTGTTCAAATAATGCATCCAAAACCAAGTTGAAAACGCAATGCGTGCTTCTTCCTTCACCGATGCAAATGTGTTCCTGAACTTGTGATCCTCAGCCGTTTGCCTTTGCTGTGGCCACCATCAGCTGTTCCTCACATGTGTGGCGCAGTCAGTTTTCAAAATAGTTCAACTTTTGCCACAGTGTGGATTAATACTTAATGTGTTGTTGTTATTACTTGGGGTTAGGGTTAAGAGTAGAGTAATATGCTGGTGTTTAACTGCATTGCTTAATTGCATTCCTGCATTGGGCTCTCACATACTTTGTGCTACTTCATACTGTAGCCATGGTGGGCATTTCTGTCTGTCTCGCATTGAACACAGTTGACCAATCACAACAGACTGGGTCATAGGACCAATCATGGCAGATTGGCCTCATGTAAAGGAGCGGTTTGGGAACAAATGAATCGCTAAACATATCATATGGGAGTCTTTGTTTTAAATAGGTAAAAATAAATGCATATTATAAGACAATGAAAGTTTTTTTTTTTGACCTTGCATGCATATTAGCATGTTGTTGGAGACCTTTTATAATGCATAATAGGGGCTCTTTAAGTTTCACAAAAGTTAATTGACACAATATTGCATTTAAAATGATAATTCTATGTACATAAAATCGCTGAGGGTGATTGTAGTTGTGCTTTATACAGCAGGACTCCTTCAGTACTCTGAGTAGAAGCATGTCTAAGGTGGAGAGTTTTGAAGAGTCTGACCTGCGCTCACAGCTTCGAGCTTGTCGCACTGAGATCGCGATGGCAATTCATGACCCTTTCCCACTGCTGTATGGACTGGCAGATCACAACGTCATCTCAGAACAGATCCTGAGGGTGAACATTTACTGCACATACCAAAACACTATTTCAGGTCAACATGCAGAAAATCCCTGCTGAAAATAAAACAAACATTTTTTTATGATTGTATCACACAATGTATAATGGTTTTAATTAGTGCTGAGCAAAGATTAATTGTGATTAATCTAAAATAAAAAGTTTTTGTTTGACATATTATGTATATATGATACACACGCATACATGGAAACAAAACTACAAAAACAATATTTAAATGTTTTATATAATTTGTATCATATGCGTATATATTTTATATCTAAATATAAATAAACACTCTCAAATATATGCATGCATGTGTGTATTTATGCCTACATAATAAGTATACACCATACACACACATATATTATGTCAAAACAAACTTTTATTTTGGATGCGATTAATCACGATTAATTTTTGCCCAGCACTAACTGTAATTAGAAATTATAATGGTTTAAATGGAAACTATAATGGCCCTTTTGGATCTCTGTACTGGTATCTTTTTACCTTCTATTGGCGGGTTATTAAAACCAATAAATAAAAAATAGAGTATGTGTATTGCATCAAAAACCATTTATAGATACACTCACCGGCCACTTTATTAGGTACATCAGTCTAACTGCTTGTTAACGCAAATTTCTAATCAGCCAATCACATGGCAGCAACTCAATGCATTTAGGCATGTAGACATGGTCAAGATGAACTGCTGCAGTTTGAACCGACCATCAGAATGTGGAAGAAATGTGATTTAAGTAACTTTTAAAGTGGCATGTTAGTTGGTGCCAGACGGGCTGGTCTGAGTATTTCAGAAACTGCTGATCTACAGGGATTTTTACGCATAACCATCTCTTGGGTTTACAGAGAATGGTTCGAAAAAGAGAAAATATCCAGTGAGTGGCAGTTCTTTCGGCGCAAATGGCTAGCACAGAGGAGAATGGCCGGACTGGTTTGAGCTAATAGAAAGACAACAGTAACTTAAATAACCACTTGTTACAACTGAGGTATATAGAAGAGCATCACTGAACGCACAACATGACAAACCCTCAAGCAAATGAGCTACAGCAGCAGAAGACCACACCGGGTGCTACTTCTGTCAGCTAAAAACAGGAAACTGAGGCTACAATTCGCACAGATTCACCAAAATTACACAATAGAAGATTGTAAAAACATTAACTGATCTGACGAGTCTCGATTACTGCTGCAACATTCAGATGGTAGGGTCAGAATTTGGCGTCAACTAACATGAAAGCATGGATCCATCCTGCCTTGTATCAATGGTTCAGGCTGGTGGTGGTGGTGTAATGGTGTGGGGGATATTTTCTTGGCTACACTTTTGGCCCATTAGTACCAATTGAGCATTGTGTCAACGCCACAGCCTACCTGAGTATTGTTGCTAACCATGTCCACAGTGTACCCATCTTCTGATGGATACTACCAGCAGGATAATGCGTCATGTCATAAAGCGAGAATCATCTTAGACTGGTTTCTTGAACATGAAAATGGGTTCACTGTTCTCAAATGGCCTCCACAGTCACCAGAGCTCAATAGAGCACCTTCGGGACATGATGGAACGGTAGATTCGCATCATGGATGTGCAGCCGACAAATCTGCTGCAATTGCGTGATGCTATTATGTCAATATGGAGCAAAATCTCTGAAAAATATTTTCAGAACCTTGTTAAATCTATGCCATGTAGGATTAAGGCAGTTCTGCAGGCAAAAGTGGGTCCAACCCGGTACTAGTAAGGTGTACCTAATAAAGTGGCCAGTGAGTGTACATCCTGGCTTCAATGAATAAAATGTGATGTTTTTAATTATATTTGTAGTGGAGACTATTAGAACTTATGTGATGGTTTCTATTGTGTTTTATTTTATTTATTTATTTTTAATCTTGCTATTAATAAACCATTAACTACTTTTGCCTTAATAAACCCTTAATTTGCTGCTTATTAGTAGTATTAATAGTATTAATAATACACTGTGAAAAATACAGGGTTCCACACAATTCATACATGTTTTGCCAACACAAATCGAATAAGTTAACTCCACAAATTCGTGGATTGAACATTAAACATGCAAGTTATCCCAAAAAACATAAAGAATTGTGTTGTATCGGCTTATTTTAAAAAAGTAGTTTGAACAAGCAGCAAAACTCTTTTTTTGGGTGTGGTTAGATTTAGGTATTGGCTAAGGAATGTAAAATAAGATCATGCAGAATATGCACTATATATTTAATATAACTTGTATGTCATAATTTGTTGTTGTTTAAGGAATTGGGAATAAGTTTTTTTAAATGCGAAAACATCAAACCAATGCTATTACTAACTGATACTTTAGGAGACTTTAGAGCGAAAGAAAAAGGACGGGATCCACAAAGCCATCTACTCGCTGCTCACTTTGCTGCTGGATCAGGACACTACGGTCCTTAAGGCCTTCTGGAAGAATCTCTGTAAAGAGTACAACAAGGAGTGTTATCCTAAACTGGAAACAGTGTTTATGAACCTTCCCAAAGGTACAGTGCAAAGCTCTGGCAAACAAACAGTGTGGGGGTTGGGGGATGATCAGGGTTTAAGTGATGCTAATCTGATTTGTCAGGTTTAAAGCAGGAGGTCAGACACAATGGGAACCCCAAGCTTGAGCTGCAGGCCCGCAGTCAGTCCGGCAAGAAGAGAGGGGTGTCTGAAAAACAGCTGACCCACAGGACACATCACCACCACAGCAAGAAATCCTTAACATCCAGCTCTGGTATACAGACTCCTATAATACACCTTGATTGTTTTTACTCTTACTTGTGACAGAGTTTAAACTTCACTTTAACTTTTCATGAAATGCTACAGTGCCAATTATATAAGGTGTGATATATGAGGTCAAAACTGAATTTGTTAAAATAGCTGATTCTTAAATCAGGAGGAGGCCAAGCCAGACTCTCTCCGATTCCCAGGCCTCTGTGATGGTTGTAGACTGATGGTTAATTGTTGTGGGAAATCCCAAACTGAACCAAAACAAATTATTACACTTAGCCCACTGAAGCTAAGCAGGGCTGTGCTTGGTCGGTGGATGGGAGGGTGACCACGTGGAAAGGCCAGCAGGGGGTGCTAAAACTTCAGTCTGTGTGGGTATTAATGCCCCAGTATATAGTGAAAGGGACTTAATGCTGTCCAGTGAGCACCATCTTTCAAATGAGACTGTGGTCATTAAAACCTCTGTATCCTGACTAAATTTCCCCCCAACATCTGTAAAGTGCTTTAAACCCAGAAAATCACTATATAAATTTAAAGAATTATTATTGTTGTTATTATTATTATCATTATTGTTGTTGTTTTTGTTATTATTATTGTTATTGTATTTTCTTCTATACAGCTTAAAGTGACATTTAAAGGTTTAACTAGGTTAATTAGGTTAACTAGGCAGGTTATGTTAATTAGGCAAGTTATTGTATAATGATGGTTTGTTCTGCAGGCTATCGAAAAAAATTGCTTAAAGGGGCTAATAATTTTGTCATTAAAATGGTATCTAAAAAAATTAAAAATGCTTTTAAAATAAAACAAATAAGACTTTCTCCAGAAGAAAAAATATTATCAGACATATTGTGAAAATTTCCTTGCTCTGGTAAACATCATTTGGGAAACATTGAAAAAAGAAAACAAATTTTATATATTATATATATTTTATAATATATGATTTTATTATATATGCATTAACCCAGGGTGTGAATGTATAGAGTACAGTTGAAGACATAATGATTAGCCTTTCTGTACAATTTTTACACTTGTTTTAAAGATATCTCAAGTGACCTTAAATAAAGCAAAAACATTTTATCTAAGTAACTTATGGTAGAGTTTTGTTTTATTTTTTGAATGGCTACAGAACAAAAAAATACAGCTGTCTTATAACTTTCCTAATAAACCTATCTTGCTTAGTTAAAATGATTAACCTACTTAAGCCATTACATTACACTTTACGCTGAATATCTTGCAAATGACCAACATTCTTCACCCACTCAAAGCTGTCACTCTGGATGATAAACCCTTCAAAGGGCTTAGGGCAGTGTGTGAATCGTTCCAACATCACTCTATTATCAAAGTCCCTTTAAGACTATGTATTATATTATTTATTACTATATATGTAATGTAAACTATTGTATTCTATACAATGTATTTAAGACATGTATTCTATAGTCTTTGTAATGTGCAGTAAATTGAAAATAAACCGAATAAGCATGGTGAATGGACACTTGTGATCACAAAACAAAACCATCACAATACCTCAATATCTTTTCTGCTCCAGGAAGCAAAGGCAAGCTGATGAAGAAGACAGATGGAGCAGCGCATTCTCAGGTCTCAGTGGGAAATGGTAATCACATGACTTCTGTATAACATGTGTCGTTAAGATGACAATGTATTATAGCAGATGATCAAGATTGTACGTGAATCAACACAGGAGTCCAAGCAGTTTCCACCTCAGTCCAGAGGGCTGTGACGGTATCTGCAGGTGATCTTCCTGATAGCTGCGGTACAGTGGAGGAGATTCTCATCCAGCAAGTCATTGAGTCTGGTGAGATGAATACACTAATACACCACTGACGCACTGAGACGAACGCCTCTACATGTTTTATGCTTCTGCTCTTTGCGTGTGTGTGTTTTGAAGTAGTGTAAACTTGTGTAAACACTTTTGGCAGCACAGATGTCTCAGCAGCTCTATCTCTCTCTCACTCCTGCAGGAGGAGCCAAAAAATGCATCAAGGTTGGAGGAGAATTCTACTCTTCTGGCAAACTGGATGAGACAGCTGGAGCACAGCAGACGCAGACGCAGACTGCACACACCTCCAGTCACCAGCAGAGAGAGCCAAGCAGCAGAGGCATGACTGTAGGTGTACCAGACTCACTAGAAACATTTACATGATAGCTGATAGCTTAGTTTATTGAAATAAACAACCAGTTATCCCAGTTTGCAAAGCAATATGCAATGCAAATGACCTTATTAATAACTTTGCTGAAAAAAAAACTTTAGAAAGGTTTTACATTTACATTTACACTACCGGTCAAAAGTTTGGAGTCAGTTTTTTATTTCATGTTTTTTTTTATTCTGTTTATCAAGGTGATGGAAAATAAATAATTGTTAAATATTTATTACAATTTAAAATAACTGTTTTCTTATTGTGTGCAGTTTTAAATAATAATAATAATAATATTAGAGTGGTTTCTGAAGGATCATGTAATTCTGAAGATTGGAGTAATGAAGCCAAAAATTCATCTGTAAAATCACTGGAATAAATGAATAAATGTAATTATAATCTACTTTTGAACAGTTTTTTATAGTGCAAGAACATTTCTCTATTTTACCATTTGTACTGTGCTTTTGAATAAATAAATGCAGCGTTGGTAAGCAGGAGAAACTTATTTTAAAACATCATTAAGCAGACACTTTTGTCCAGGAGGCAGTAACCGATTCAACAAGAAGTTGATGCTCAGTTAATGCTGTTAATGCTCAGAGGATAAAGTGCCAGACTAAGGAAGGGGAAGTTTTATTACTATAGAGAAGAGTCTTTATAATGGTGGTTTGTCAATCCCACTCAACTGTGTGAAGCACACTTCATAAACGCACAATTTTTTATTTATTTATTTTTAGGTTATAATAAACATATATGTAAACTGTAAAAAGGGATTAGTGACTTTACTTTAAAAAAAGTACTTAAACTCTGTGTCTTAAAAGCAACAATTTGATTTTACTTAGTCAGTAAACCCAAGATGACTTTTATAATGATGTACATACAGTTGAAGTCAAAATTATTAGCCCCCCCCCCCCCTTTAAACTTTTAAAAATATTTCCCATATTATGTTCAACAAAGCGAGGAAATTTTCACAGTATGTCTGATAATTTTTTTTCTGGAGAAAGTCTTTTTTGTTTTATTTCAGCTAGAATAAAAGTAGTTTTTAATTTTTTACAAACTATTTTAAGGCCAAAATTATTAGCTCATTTAAGCTATGTTTCAGTAGTCTACAGAACAAACCATTATTATACAATAACTTGCCTAATTACCCTAACCTGCCTTGTTAACCTAATTAACCTAGTTAAGCTGTATAGAAGTGTCTTTAAAATATTTAGTCAAATATTATTTACTGTCATCATGGCAAAGATAAAATAAATCTGTTATTAGAATTGAGTTATTAAAACTATCTAGTTATATCAACTTAGTTACCTGTCCCAAGTTAAAACAGGTTTACTCACTTTTTAAAATAAAGTCAATGTGTCGCTTATAAGGCAGTAGGCTTGGTTACCTTAAAATAAAGTAAACAATCCCTTTTTACACTGCAGTTTATTTACTTAATAATTATAAGGGAACAAGTTCACTCTCTCTTTTAAGTAAAGTGAACTAATCACTTTTTACAGTGTGCAATGGTCTAACCAATGTAAGGTAAAACCAACAACATCTTATGCAATAGGACTCAAAATGTACTAGAAACCATTAAAATATTCTTAATTGTTCAAATTTGAAGGTTTATTTATGGCCTTATTATGATAAAGAAAAACACGATAACATGTCAACTTAAGTGAAATTATTATATAGGCCTACTGTAGGGGTGGCCAACCCTGTTCCTGGAGAGCCACTTTCCTGCAGATTTCAGTTGCAACCCATATCAAACACACCTGCTTGTAATTATCATGTGGTGTTCAGGTCCTAATTATTGGTTCAGGTGTGTTTGATATGTGTAGCAACTGAAATCTGCAGGAATGTGGCTCTCCAGGAACAGGGTTGGCCACCCCTGGCCTACAGTATGTTGTTGCAGTGTTAACCTGCTACCCTCAAAAAATTACATTTGCTGTTAGTTCATTACATTGACTATTGACTATTTATTTAAAATCAGCTAAAACATCACAATTCTTGAGTATTTTGGGGGACAACTTAATTGATTTATGTTCACTCTACTTAAATTTGTAAAAGTAACTTAATCCTTTCATGTTGTCCCAATGTGGAACCCAGCTTTATTTTTACAGTGCACTGTTGTTGTGTTCAGGTAGAGCACAATGATGATGAGTGTGCAGTGTGTAAAGACGGCGGCGAGCTCATCTGCTGTGATGGGTGTCCTCGTGCCTTTCATCTCTCCTGTCTGGTGCCCCCCCTCACCTCCATACCCAGGTACAGAGTATTCATGTGGGACCACCAGAACCTAGAGCTGACCAACAGTAGAACTGTGCTGTATTTCATATATAAGACCTACTGCATTACTGTCTTTAATTTTGTAAGTAGTGTGTTCACACTGAAAACTCTAAAAATAATAAGGGCACTTTAATTACCCGGATGATGCACTCATTCAGCCAGCAAAGTGAAGTGTGTAATGATGGACACTTCACACACTCAACGATGGCAGGTTTGCTCACGTAGCGGAAGGGGCGGAGCTATCGAGCGCACATGTTGGATAACTTTATTTTTTGACGGTGAAAGCAAAATTCTCCTACGAGAGTGATTATAGCGCCTCTCGATGGTGAATGCAGTTACACTCACGGCAGGTATGATTATTCAGTAGTTTATTTCACTGATTTGGCAACCATCAAACGTCATTAGGGAAACGGTTTGAATTTCCGCTTAGTAAAAAAACATTAGTGTGCTATTTGGGACGACACATACATACTATACTGTTGAGTGTGTCAGTGCATAAAAATATAGTGCATAGCATGCCATTTGGGACGCAGCTTGAGTGTGCTGTTTAAATAGTGTGTGTAATCAGTCCTTGACAATCCTCAGGCGGTGCGAGTGTAATCAGTCAGAATGAGGAAGCGTGTGTGTGTGTGTGTGTGTGTGTGTGTGTGTGTGTGTGTGTGTGTGTGTGTGTGTGTGTGTGTGTGTGTGTGTGTGAGCAGAGTGTATGTATGAAAATTTAGTCCATGAACGGCAGATTTGTAGTCCATAGGTGTTTGTGTGTGAGATCCAGCGATCTATGAAGTATGATCGCTGGTGATCATAACAATTATATTCATCAGTTAATATATGTTGCAGCAAAACAAAATATTGCAATGTCAGATTATTTCAATATCATGCAGCTCTAGCATGAAATAATACAGAATTTCTGCATAGTATGTCTCTTTATATGAATACATGCATGGCATTTTACATCATAATGGGTTATTTACATCTTTAAATTATTTTTTATTTAACAAATTTTGAGTGTGACTTCATACTTTTCTATTATATATACAGTACGAGTTGTCCTCCAGCAGGGAGACAGAAACCACTAGGGGGCCTCAGCAAACTTCCATAAAATTAATTAAAGAACATTTAAATTATTATATTATAAACAATTATTAGAATCATTATAATAAAAATAGTTATTAGAAGATAAGTTATTAGAAGATAAGGATGTTGTAAATTTATTTTTTATATTATTGATACAATTCTAATGTAAAAATAAAACAATCATTCATTCATGTTGCTTCAGATTAGTCCCTTATTAAATAATGGTCGCCACAGCGGAATGAACCGCCAACTATTCAGGTATATTTTTTACACAGCAGATTCCCTTCCAGCCACATAAAAATAAACATGTATTCTAAAATACATAAAAATAAACATGTATTCTAAAATAAATACTGTATATATATATATATATATATATATATATATATATATATATATATATATATATATATATATATATATATATATATATAAATTGAATGCAACAATTTAGTATTAAGGAATGATATTTGACTTATTATTAATATTACTGTTGTTTCTGGGGTCCCCCCCAGATTCTGTTTGTAAATGTTTAAAAACCACCATAATTAAGGTCCATGATCAAATCAAAAAGCCCAGCTGATATATGAACATTTTCTGCATGTATTTTTTATTTTTATTTTAGGGGTACATGGCGCTGTCAGCTTTGCCAAAGCAACAGACTGAAAGACAGGACATACACACATGTGCAGGTACGAATGACAAAACAAATCTGTTGGAAGGTTGGTATATTTTTGTGTGGTATGGCATACGGATCTCAAAGCAATGCCATGATGAATGTCAGCATAATCAAAGCTAAATGTACTTCAACATAATAATAATGTATGCCCTTTTATGTACTTTTATTTTAGCCAAGCAGTGAGTATGAAGACAAACTGATAACGTATAATGACTGATCATTAAAGCACCTTTTCTTACAGCCTCCAGCAACAGAGACAAGCTCTGGCTCTGCAGTGGATTTCTCCTTCTTCTCCTCTCTGTCCTCTACTTCACTCTCCACAGTCTCAGCGAGCAGCAGCGCTCAATCCATAGGCCTCCAGGTAACACAATCGTCTGAATCACACTGTCAAAAATATCCGCAGAGTGGTACATATTTTGTGATTCAGTTTTTTTAAAATGTATTTTTACGGTTATAAATTGCAGTATAGGACTTTGATCTCCTCTTTGTCAACTTTTGATGCTGAAAATTCAACTGTGCATTTTAACAAAGTGACATTTTATTAGTTTAAAAACAATTTATTGTTTAAGAAATAAAATATATAGTATTAAATTAAGTAAAATAGAAAGGACTGGCTGTTGAATACCAGGTGTTTGAGCTGTAATTTACAACACCAACCTGGACAACATATCAGTTTAAACAATTAAAAATGTTAATATCAGTCATGTTTCCAAATTTTTCAACATATAAAGTTGTTATAGGAAATATCAATGTCCCATAATGCAAAACACATGCAAACTACAAAAAAACTACTTCTTTACGCATTATTGCTAATACTTTATTTTGAAGGTCCATTTGAGTATTAGTAGAATATTTGCTTAATATCTGTTGATATGCTCCTTCAACAGCTATACTTAACAGTTAACATTTGCAAGTACATCTCAACTTACACTAACCCTAACCACAACCTAACAGTCTACTTATAATCTAAGAAGAATTAGTTGGCAGGTAGAAAATGTAACTAAAATTCAACAAACAGAACGTCAAAATAAAGTGTGACCCTATTATTTTTACACTACATGGATCACTGGTCTCAAAAACCAAAAATTTATGAAAAAAATATGGTCAAATCCCAACTATCGTGTATTTTTATATACATTTTTCAACCCATAAATTAGCTAGTAAAACTTTTGATGGAAACAAACCAGCATTTGTAGAGTGTGTTACATTTGAATAAAGTTGTGCTCACATTTAACATTGCTCTTTTAGGAATTTGTGCATGAAGGAATCAGGAATTTTGCTTGAGGGGGAAAGTGTTCCTCATTCGGATTGTGCTATGTTTTATTTTTATAGCTAGTATTCTTAACATTATAATGTTCTGTTTTAAAAATGATCGTGATCATTCTAGGTATCTTTACTGTTTTCCTAAGGGACAAAAAAATTGTCTACATTTTTATTTACACACCCTAAATATCTAAATTAATACAATGGTAAAATCCAATCATTTAACATAAAAATAATATAGAGTCAAACTTACTAGTGTATATACTGTATTACTGTGGAAATGTATTATTGTAAGTATTTTAGAGGATGCTAATATGTTCATTGTTATAGTTTACTTTATAATATTGCTTGAGGTAATGTTGTTTTGTCCTGAGGAAGGCTTTAAAGCCAAAACATGTTGGTATTTATTTTATTTTATCAAGATATACTCCATTATTATAATAGATAACTATATTTGCATTCTGCCCATGTACCTTGTATAGTGGTTAGGTTTTCCAGATCTTTCCTTACCAGTAGTATTGCTTGAGGAAAAGCTCATCTGTATTGTTTTAGTTAGAAAACGTAATTCAAGGGTCCATTTTAAAAATAAAAACGTAAAAAAAATACTCTGAATACCCTCAGCTGGTTCAAAACCTTATGAGTGTCTGAATTCTGCTGAAAACCAAATATGCTATTTTGAATAAAGCTGAAATCTGTGCTAGTCTTCAGATGGTGAAAGAGTTGGGATCAGGATGGCATGTGGCATCTGCTATCTCACCCGGGGAGAGCTGATCACCTGCCCTCAGTGCCTGCAGGCTTATCACGCCCTCTGCAACTTCCCAAAGTACTGATCGTACTGTACTGCCATTAAGAATACAATAACTGTAATAAGTTGTATCCTGCTATAAAGCTCACACTCTATCTTCTCCCATTTCTCTCGATTAAGTGGAAGGACAAGATGTAGGAATTGCTCCAGATCTTGGGGCCCTGGAAATGACAATTCATCTACGTGTAGGAGTCTTCAGGTATCCCATACACACTTAAACAACACCTTTTGCCCTCCTGACCTCACAAATGTCATTAGTCTTTTATATTTCCACAGTTGAGTCAACATATGAGTGATCAGGGCTTAACGCCATCAGAGCAGCTGCTCAACAGAGACGAGATGGACTCAGTGATGGGGGAGGTGAGCGGATGTTTTTTGACACTTTACCAATAAATTCATAAAAACAAACAGTGAAAACACTTGGGGTGCGTTTCCCAAAACTATCATTGGACAACTAAGATCGCAAGTTCCGTTATAAATGAAGTTCAGCGATTTGGTGTTTCCCAAATCCATCATTATAATGAACATTGGCAAAGATTGCAAAAAACTTGCACAGTTGCAACTATCTCTAGAGCTGTAGTTAAAAGTTCTTGGTTTTGTTCTATTCTGAGTTATTTCCCCTATAGCTAATTCCTTTTGAACCTTTCAACATCTACTTTGAATGATTTAAAAACACTTGTTGTCTCTCTTTCACATGTGATTTGCTTTCAAAGTTATTTTTACAGTTTTTCGGATTAATAATGGGGTGTATGCACACAAACTTTTAATTTTCATACAGCCAGCCCAAGCGCTTCCAGTGAACTGTAGCACCATTACAAAATTGCAGCGTTTAAGATCTGATTTCTTTAAAGATCAGTGATCTTTACTTCACTGATTGATATATGGTATAAAGTAGGTCTCCGACCAAACAAGAAGCACTGCCTTGAATTCTAATTTTCCCCACCATATCTAATGGCAATTTATGGAAATTTATTTTACCCCAGTATTTTTAAGGGAGCTTCTGCGCTAGCCTGCTGCTACTGACTAGCGTTTACATGGTCTTTCATCTCGTATAGCACTTGAAAAAAGTAAATGAATCCTTCAGTCTATTTAACAGATTATATTTTAATTTAATTACAATAACTTCATGAAATTAAAAAATAGTCACAAAATCCTTTCACAGAAAGTTTATCGTTGGATGAAAAACACTATCTGTGCATATTGAACTCCCTCCTCATTACTGTTTTGAACACAGCCATGGCTTGACTTGAGCTTGTCTTTGTCTTTTTATATGAAGTTGTTTCTTTCACATTTAATGTTTCAAAGTTATTTTTTACAGATTCGTTTTAATGGTCTTCATAGATTGAACCCCCTTCATAGTGCACTTTGAAGTCATTTATGCCATTTCGAACACAGGCGTGGTTCATTACTCTACTGTATAGGTTTCTTGATATGATTTTTAAGCTGAAATCTCCCTTACCTCTCCCAAATTGAAGAAAACAAACATATACAGTGCATTAATGGTTTTAAGTTATATTATTTAAAGAAATGTATCTGTTCTGTAGGCTATAAGGCATTTACAACAATTCTGCTGTGGTCTGAGTTTGTCAAAATTGTAAAAGTAGACCTTTAAAAAAATACAAATTATAATTAAAGTGTTATGTTAGCTATTTTAAGTGTCTCAATGTTTTAGAATGATGACTGTAAAAAAATATAGGCCATATACTGTATGTGCCATTTACCTAAGTGTTTCAATTATAGAACAAATGCATGTTTTTACCAAAATAAATAGTGGATTTAAAAATTATTTAAAAAGTTACAGTATCTGTGTGGGTGTTGAAGAATATTATGCTTTACAAAAACAAACAAACATTTAATGTAGATCTCCTCTATAAGGTTACCAAACGATGCCATTTCACAAATGATGTATTGTACTATGGTAATTATTTATTTGTTTGGGAAATGCACTCCTGGATGGCTTACCTGACCGTTTATTTGTGTTGATGAGTGCAGAGCTCTATTGATGGGATCCTGCAGTGGGCTTTCCACAATATTTCACGTCCTCTTTCTGAGACCCAAGGCTATTTCCAATGAAGTTCACCGATTCATCTCTGCTGCGCCTCAGATGTCAGTATCAGGTTCATTCTCAGTTTTAGATGGACTGTCTTTAAGAATAGAAAACCTTTATCATTTGAAGAAAATGAATGTACTGGTTTATCCATTTCTTTTTTCAGAGTTACATTTGTTTTATTGTTGTACAGTCCAGATCTCAAAAGGTTGTTGCTACTATGTGTTTGCTAATTATTTTTTGAACTCAAACTAATTTTCAAGCTAAATTAAACAAATAATGTTCAGTTTTATGATTCTTTTTGTGTCCAACATTATAATGTAAGAAAAGATTTAATTTGAATTATATATGAATAAGCAACCATTAAAACAATAATACAGCTTTTTCCCTGTAGAATGTGTTCTGTTTTTTTATCTAAGCCAAAAACTATATTATTACAAAAATCATATATTTTATATTATATACAAAAAAGTCTGACATTTTTAAACAAAAAATTACATATTAAAAGATTCTATTAATTGCAGCTGCATCGATAAAGTGTCTTTAAAGACAAATTGATCAGCCCTCTTGTGAAATGTTAATTGTTTTCCCAAATATTTCCCAAGTGGTTTCACAAAGAAAAGACAAAAGAGTTACTAAAGTAAGTTATTAAAAGTATTATGATTATAAATGTGTTCCTCTCTCTGTTAAACAGCACTTGGGAAAATTTTCATTTTTCAGTAAGGCTAATAATTTTGTCTTCAGCTGTACAATGCAGCCATATAAAGTGCATTAGTGCACTTTTTTTGTATTTTTTCACAAATTATGCTATTAAATACAGTTGTTTGTAAAATAAGTTTAATTAAAGCAATAAAAAAGGTTCAACAAAAGCTTATACAATAGATATTAACAACTTCTGATCTCACAGAAGGTCTCTACCTAAAGGTTTATCAGTTTTGTAAAATTGAACTAAAAACAGCAGAGGCCAAATTGAATTTTACATAAATACAGATGTGAGGTTCATATATACATATATGAAAAATATATGCAAATTATATATATATATATATATATGACATAAAAGTTCATATTTAAATTTCACATATGTAAAATAAATGTTATATATGCAACATATACAAAATATTGGGGCAAAATAGCCTTTACACATATTTTTTCATCCAATAAAACCAATATAAATATGCACATACATAGTTGAAGTCAGAATTATTAGCCCCCCTTTGAATTTTTTTCTCTTTTCAATATTTCCCAAGTTATGTTTAACAGAGCAAAGAAATTTTCACAGTATGTCTGATAATATTTATTCGTCTGGAAAAAGTCTTAATTGTTTTATTTTGGCAAGAATAAAATCAGTTTTATGTTGCAAATTTATTAAAAATTAAAAAGCTGAAAAAATCACATGTACAGAAGTATGCTCAGTCTTTGCTCAATACTTTGTTGATGAACCTTTGGCAGCAATTACAGCCCTCAAGTCTTTTTGAATATGATGTCACAAGCTTGGCACACCTGTCTTTGGGAGTTTTTGCCCATTCCTCTTTGCAGTACCTCTCAACGCAGTCAGGTTGGATTGGGAAGCAACGGTGAACAGCCATTTTTAGATCTCTCCAGAGATGTTCAATAGGATGTAGGTCTGGGCTTTGGCTGGGCCGCTCAAGGACATTCACCGAGTTGTTGTGAAGCCACTCCATTGATATTTTAGTGGTGTGCTTTGGGTCATTGTCCTGCTGGAAGATGAACTGTCACCCCAGTCTGAGGTCAATAGCACTCTGAAGCAGGTTTTCATTCAGGATGTCTCTGTACATTGCTGTATTCGTCTTTCTCTCTATAGTCTTCCAGTTCCTGCTTCTGAAAAACATCCCCACAGCATGATGCTGCCACCCCCATGCTTCCCTGTAGGGATGGTATTCTCAAACCAGAGAATTTTGTTTCTTATGGTCTGAGAGTCCTTCAGATGTCTTTTGGCTAATTCCAGGCGGGGAGTGGCTTCCGTATGGCCACTACCATACAGGCCTGATTGGTGGATTGCTGCACAGATGGTTGTCCTTATGTAAAGTTCTCCTCGCTCCAATGTACTGTTAAATGAAAGCCTAGACAAACAACTTAGACTGCGCAATTTGAACTAAAACAAATTTTGGATGTATTATTTATGAAAACAAAACAATATTTGTTACTTGTCTAGAAAATGAAACTTGATTTAATAATTTTAAGATAATTAGACTAGAAACAAAATAAAAACTGAAAGTATTTGACTGCAAACACTGATCAAGTGAGTTCTATTTCTATCTAGTGAACACGGAGAGCATATTTTTATTAAAGATGCATTAATTCATCCCTCTCTTTTATATACCGTATGTGTGTATGTGTGGGACCCAGATATTGCTAACATTATGGGGACCAAGTATTTCCACAAGTATACCAATATTACATTGTGAGATTTTGTTTAGTCCCTATGAAGAAAACATCTTATAAATAATGCACATAAAAATAAACCATTTTTATATGTGAAGTCCCATGGAACCAGCATGTGTGTGTATGTGTGTGTGTGTGTGTATATAAGTGCCCCCCTTGAGCGGTCCTTCTGTACTCTTTTGACATATCCTGTGGAATGCATGGTCCAGAGCCAGCAGCACTGTCAGTTTTCCTTTTTGGCCTCCTCGGGAAACAAAAGAGAGTGGGAAAGAGAGAGAGAGAGGAAGAGCGAAAGAGCACTTGGAATGTTAATGAGAAGCATGTGGGACTCCTGGAAATGTGCAGTTGTTAATGTCAAAGCATAATGTATGTCAGCACAAAACAAACCTTCTCGTTTGCTTTCTTAAGTATTCGTATGAAAACAACGAAGTGATCCGTGTAGTGGGAATTTATGCAAAGTCTCTTTATGGAGGTTTTCTTGCACCTCCACCTTTAAAGTGTGTGTGGGTGCAGATGGTGTTGTGACAGGCCGAGGGCCAGACGCTGCTGCTGGAATGTTGCAGGGTTGCTATGGATGCCTGTTCTTTAAGGCCCAACAAATAAGGAGCGGGGAATGTGTTACAGCGGACCCTAAATCTCAGCAGAGCGTGAAGGAAAATGTTTTTATATGAGAAGACATTTGGCAGTACAGACTGCATGCATCAAGGAGACAGACTGCAGGATACACTAAAGGCTGGTTCTGGTTTATCTCCTGCAGTGCCAAGATGCTTCAGCTTTATGATGTGTGAGTCTAGGTGTTCAGGAGGGATTTTATATCTCAGAGACATTCTATACCTGTCATGCTATATCCTTGATTTGTGAAGTCTGAATCTGGTGCCAGATGGAGATAAAAAATTTCACATTCATTTTGCAAATGAACCTGGACTGTGATTTTTCTTAGCTGCCTGCCAAATGACAGATATAGAGTGTTTAAACCGAAAATAATAACAGATATTTTCTTTTCTTTTTTATAAAGAGTAGTTTTGAGAATAGGTAATATCTGATCTAAAATAAAATATAGGGTAACAATTTACAACTAGAAAAGTAAAGTTCGTAGACAAACTTTATGGTGGCTTGAGAAAGCCTTATCTGAAGTAGCTTTAAAGTTTAAGGGCTCTATTTTGACGATCCATGCACAACGTCCAAAACGCAGGGGCGCATAAGCAATAAGGGCATGTCGGAATCCACTTTTGCTATTTTAAGGACGGAAAAATCCGCTTTGCACAGTATATCGCATGGTCTAACAGGGTTGAGCTTATTCTCTTAATGAGTTAAAGGTGTGTTTTGAGAATAAACCAATCAGAGTCTCATCTCCCATTCCCTTTAAGAGCCAGTAGTGCGCCACGCCATAGCGCATTTGCTATTTACATGGCAGACTTTGTAAGTGCTTCACTAGTGAGAAGACAGTTAAGCAGAGCATCTGTAGCGCGAGAATGAAAGATGAGCCTCATCATTGTTTACTTTCACTTTCACTCTCATGGATAGGGAAAAGTATTGTATGCACAGACATCCATTAGCCAATAATTCAATTAATTTAGTTTGTTCAGCGCAAAGATTTGTTTCAAAACTATTTCTAAATTCTGTTCTAATCTGCAGCAAACGAATAAATGAACAATAATAACGAAGTGTGCTCAAAAAACGGAGTTATATTCAAAAACACATGCTGTGCCCCATATGGTCTAAAACCTGACAGGTGGACAAATCTAAGCTTGTTTTTAATAAAACAAATATAAATATGCATATAATAAATAATACTGCTAATAATAATAATAACATTATACAAAGGCTAGAAGGTAGGCTAGAAAATAATATTTATTGTAATATTTTAATACTTTAATATTTCTAATATTTTAAATTTTGTAATATTTATAAAGATATTTGCGTATTGCTGTACTTCCTGTGTGTATTAAGCAATGTGTAAGCGAGGCGCACAACTGACGTGAATGAATGCATTTCTGCATTTTAGAGGAAAAAGCTTTAAGCATGTGTAAAATTGGCACTTAAGTGACCTTGGTAAATCAGGTAAAATGGTTTAAAAAACATTCACAGAGATATTATTGAGTATTTTTACCGAATCACTAAGGTACAAAATCTGTTGCTGGGGCAGTACCTTATTAAAAGGTATGTTTTTGTCTTTGACAGCTGGACATAAGTTCTTTTAAGGTTCACTTTTGTACCAGTAAGGTTCTATGTAGTTCAATTTTGTAATTTTTTAGGCATCTGTTAGGAACAAAAAAGTACCTTTTTAAAAAGCACCAGTGACAAATTTTGCTTCTTTATTTCTGAGAGCGTACTGTAAAATGCAAGCAAACAACTTAGAAATTGGTTCGCTATTTGAACAAATGTTTTTCATTGCAAGGTTGACATTTGCATGGAAATGCTCAGTGTCACCAATGGCCTCTTTACTATTACATAATAAGGCCACGGGAGAGTAGTCATCAAAAGTTTCATAACCAACATTGAAGGTCACAATTTGAATTTGGCTTCCTGAAATGTGAAGCCAAAGCATATTTATCGCCCTCTAGATGTTGCATGCAGTCGGTCATAAATTCTGCATTCTCAGTGTACACAATGTGAGCTAAATTTTAAAAATCCAATTATACTTTAACCTGTAAGCGTTAGGGTACTGCTCATGGTACACCAAGTGCTTAGTTAAAGGAATGCTAATGGGTTAAACAACAAACAGATGCAATCTCCTTTGTTTCAAAGACAATTCACTTGTTTGAAAGCATAATAAGTCACTCATGGGATGCAGTACATACACATACTGTAGTCTTTGAATAATTTATATTATTTTAGATTATAGTTCATGCTGATGTATGCAAAAGCATTTGTTTTTCTTGTTTGGTTTTAGTAAGTTGTTTGATACTATAACTATGGAGTGTGACGTGATTGCCAGCTTCTCTAGTGAAATAGTCACCAATAAACTAATTGAGGAGGAGATACTTTCTTGAACTTCAATTTTGACTTTTTCCATAAACGTATTTTATCTTACAGACAAAATGAGTCACAGTAAACTTTAATAAATGTATAACCAAATAAAGGATCAATGAAGTTTGTTTAGTACCTAATGATACTTTATACACTAGTAAGTAAATGTTATTTTTTTTGCCAAATTATCCAAGATTGTAAAATGTACACCAAAGAAAAGTATTTAACTAAGTACTCGAGCATGCTTAGTATAAAATTCTTTAATAAAGTGTTTTTTCCCCTTCTTAATTTTTCCATGTGTCTTGTTTTCTTTATTTTTTATGTCGTGTTCTGAATGATTAATATTTGTGAATGGACCAGTTTAATAAAAGATAACGTAAGGTTTCTTCAGGTCATATAAATTTACAGAGTAATGGTACTAAAAAGTTCATCATTGATTATTTTTTTCTCTTGTAGTCTCATTAAAGCATAACAAGTAAAACTAAAAATGTCCCCATCTTTGAAATATTTTCAATATATTCATTTTTCTGCAATAGATGACTAATTGAGGTATGGCATCCATCTTGTATAGTCTTTTTAAAGTCGATGGGCACAACAAGAGTTTTCCTTTTCTGTCACAAAAAGAGACGGGAACCAGAGATGAAAGTATTAACCACAGTTTATAATAATGGATGATAGAGTGAACAGAACTTAATGCAGATTCTTTGCAGGATGGTAATGGATGACTAGATGGATCAGAGTGACTGGAGGAGTGGCAGAGAAGCCAGTCACACAGGTACAAGGAGTCAGGGATCGACAACAACCAGAGTAGAGACCAGGAGAAACCACGATGGGAAGGAGAGACAGACAGTGGATATCAAACGATACGAGAGGTAAGTTAACATGGAGAATTAATATAGACACTGACCGTGAGGAGAGTGGAGGCCTTCAAAGAAACAACAAGACCTGTCACCATGAGGGTTGGTGAGGGTTCATATGGTGCTGGTGTGGTGAAAGGGAATGACGTACAGGTGCGGGGCTGATTAGTATTCAGGTGACACTGATTGTGGTGACTGAGAGTAGGGAGAACCTGGCCTGGCTGTGACAAAAGCAAACCACACACGTTCATAGTATATTTAACAGATTTTTTAGTATGCCAGTTCTAAAGCATTTTGTAAGTAACCTGTCCACTGTACCATTTTTTCTAGAGCTGAGCATTATTTTCTGTTGTCATTTTCAACGCTGAGCGCTTTATGTTTTTTAAAACCTCAGACATTTGAAGAATTAAGCTCTTCCAGCTGAGTGTTTCTATAACATCGCTCGCATTTCTGAAGTGCAAAAACTTTAGATTGGAGACGTACCCTTAAAGTTATGTGCCTGAAATGTAATTTTGTATTAATCAAATATTGAATTATCTATTTATTTGTATATTTTTAACCCAAATACCCAATTTTAAATATGGCATACTAAAAATATGTTAAATATATTATTATCTATAAAATTAAAAATATTATTTTATAAATGCAGACATACATTTGTCATGTTGTGCCTATTGACTTTAAAAAGACTCCACAGGCATTTTTTTCAAACAATAGTTCAATTGACGTTTGTTAAAAATTAGCAAGAGGCAGCGCAGTGGTGCAGCGCTATCGTCTCACAGTAAAAAGGTTGATTGTTCGAGCCATAGCTGGGTCAGATGGCATTTCTGTGTGGAGTTTGTATGTTCTCCCCGTGTTCGTGTGTCCAATAGCACACAGTCCAAAGACATGTGCTATTGCGTGAATTGGTGAGCTAAATTGGCCGTAGTGTATGAGTGTGATTGTAAGGGTGTGTGGGTGTTTCCCAATGATGGGTTGCAGCTAGAAGGGCATCCGCTGCGTAAAACATATGCTGGATAAGTTGGTGGTTCATTCGCAGTGGCGATTCCTGATTAATGAAATGACTAAGTGGAAAATAAAATAAAATGAAATATAGTGTGGGGAGTTTTTAACGGTCATTTGCAGAACTGAATTAGTTAAAAAATCTACAGTAACATACTGTTAACCTTGTACACAGTATGGAAATGTAGAGAATACATTATTATACTGTGAAAACAATATATACAGTAACACACTGTGCACATCTTATACAGTAAGAAACTGTTGAGAAATGCAGTATAATACTGTGAAAACGACAGAAGTGTATGGGTGTTTCCAAGTTATGGATTGCGGCTAGAAGAGCATCCGCTGCGTAAAACCAAAGACTGTAGAAAATACAAGATGTGTACTCGTATACTTTTGAATGGGGAAAAGTGTAACTGTCAATATGGCGAATGAAGCCCCGCCTTCTAGTACAGGAGCCAATCAGCGATCGCTGTAGAATGAGAATTCTCCGGTAGAGGGGCTCGAACCAGACATGAGTTTCTACAAATTTTGTGTGATACGAACATTTAGAAATGAAACTAAATAGACAGTTGTTGTTTCATTTTATAGCTTATTCATAATATGAAATGTAATCGTATAATTGACAAGTTGTTTGGGAAAATTTGATGTTTCAATGAGAAGAGTTTCAAAGATCCCTGCCGAATAAAATGACTTGCCTTTAAGGGACTTTGGTAAAACATATGCTGGATAAGTTGGCGGTTCAATCTGCTGTGGGGACCCCTGATGAAAAAAGAGACTAAGCCGAAGGAAAATGAAAAAATAAAAAACTAGCAAAAGTTTTCCATAAATCTAGAATGGACGCCAATCTGTTGTCAGTCTTATCGGCCACTCTTTGCAGATTCACTACAGGATTGTTTGAGTTCCAACTCAAACTCATGATGATTCAGCTTTGTCACCCAGAAACCTTCCTGATGCATATGTAGATTCCAGGACCATCCACTTAAAAACAGGGCATGACCTCAATACCCAAAAAGAGTTTTCTCACAGATTGCTCAAGCCTCTCACCCAGATTCACCCAGTATGGCCTCTTCTCATTCATAATTAATACTGCAGTACAGCACAGTTTTGCACATGTCTTCCAGCTGGAAAGATAATTATTGGCAGATTCAAGGCACAGCAGCATGGAAAACCCAAAATGCTCCAAATAAAAGTGAAGTGATTCCGCTCCTGGACCTTCATTTGCTGGAACAACCCATCAAATAATGTCAAGTCATTCACCTGTTTCGAATTTGCTGGAAAGCCCTGTCTGTTGCATTGTGAAAGTGAAGATTAGTTTCAACACACAACAATCCCAGTTTGAACTGGCTTCTATCTCATCTACGAACAAATCTTGTGCAAGCCATCATGGTGGAATGTCAATTGACCCATAAAAGGTTAAGAGGCACATATTCAGCATACCTTCAAGGGAATGGTACCACAATAATGCAAAAACAAACAGCGTATTATCAGGAACCGCATGCTTGCCATTTCTCCAAATACTTGTAATATGTTTGTTTGAGATAAGGCGTGAGTTGGGATACTTAGTTGCTTTTTGACACAAACAATTTGGCTCACTTCTAATAGAGCGATGAATTATTTTCTTATTTGCTTTTGAGCTGTTTTTATAAGTCAGTGTCTTGGTGTGTTTTCATTACAGTTCAAGAGAATGATTTGACACTGGTGATTTGTGGTAATCTCTGAAAGGCGCAGATGTTATTATGGTCTTTTTTTAAGTAGATGTTTGGTTAGCCTTTTCTCTCTCTGTGAGTTTCCTGCGATATGCTGTTGGTCATGCCCTTCACATTCCTCCCATAATTCCCACGCTTTTTGCTCACCAAACACACTACTACTCAAAACACATACTAGTGCCAGCCTTTACTAAACATTTGCATTGTCATTTGAGTGCACTGATGTTTCGAACAGCTCCTATTATTGTTAAGAAGATCAAGAGGATCATCCTAAAACATATGACGAGGACTGAAGGAATATCTCATGCAAAACTGAAAGTCAAACATGCTCTTTCATGTCATTCTAAACTTGTTTCACTACTTTTGAGTGGAGCAAAAACTAAATATATTAAGGAATTTTCTTTTCAGTCTTTCCAATATTATGGATAAACAATCCAGCGGGCACCTTGATTTAAAACGACATCGAAATGACGTCAAGCATGACTTCAAAACACACATCATAAAAGCAAATCGATTTGATTTTAAAACCTTGACATCCACTTGTTGATGCCCTTTTGGCCACCAAAATAATGACACAAACGGTAATATGATTTAGGACATGTTTTATTCATCTGCAAGCTTCCAATTTAAACTGGATTTTGTATCACTATGAACGAAAGCTACAGTATGCTGATTTTAAAAGGACATCAAATTGATATCTAACACTGTTGTCAAAAAACATGACAAATTAATCAAACAACTGTCCTATAATTATGTGATACATTTTTGAAGTATTTTTTGACCCCAGAGGTCAATTTGAATGGTGGCACGTTGGCACAGTGGTTAGCGATGTCGCCTCACAGCAAGAAAGTCACTGGTTTGAACACCGGCTGGGTCAGTTGGCATTTCTGAGTCTGTATGTTCTGCCCGTGTTCTCGTGGGTTTCCTCTGGGTCCTCTGGTTTTCCCCACAAGTCCAAAAACATGTGCTTTACGTGAATTGGGTAAGCTAAATTGTCTGTAATGTATGTGTGTATGTCCTGGTCCTCCAGGTTGGGGGTTAAGCGTTGGGCTAACAACCCACCTCATACACAAGTAGGCCTTGCAGTGAGTAAAAGTAAGTCTTCAATTTGAAGTTGTTTTGACATCAAGGTATTCAATTGACATCAAATCAATTAGCATTTTTGTTGTGTGTTTTTCAATGTCATTTTGACATTAAGGTACCCACTGAGAACATAATGGTTTGAATGTACCATAATAGTATTTAGTATAACTACTGCACTGTATTATTAAGCCTATGAAGTTATGTAAGAATTCTGTAAGAATATTATTATTTAATTAGTTTTAAATTAAGTTGTTATTATAATATGAAGGTGAATGAGTTTTAAATTTTGAGGTAATTGTTCCTAAAATATGTTGTTTTAGAAACTTTTATATAATAAATACTGTTTTATACACGGTAAAAAATTCTTTTTTTTAGGTTGTTTTTTTTAATAAATGTTATTTTATTACAGAAATTTAATGTAAAATAACAGATGGTAAATTACAGAAATGTTCTTTCATTTAAATTTCTGTTAAATTGCTGTAATTTAACATACGTTTTTTTTTTTTACATTAAATTTCTATATTTAATGTCCGTTTTTTTACAGTAAATTTCTGTAATTTAACGTCCGTTTTATTTGCAGTAAATTTCTATAATTTAACGTCCGTTTTTTTACAGTACATTTCTGTAATTTAACATCCGTTAATTTAAAGTAAATTTCGGTAATTTAACAGCTTTTATTTTAAGATAAATTTCTATAATTTGACGTCCGTTTTTTTACAGTAAATTTCTGTAATTTAACGTCTGTTATTTTATAGCAAATTTCTGTAATTTAACAGCTTTTATTTTACAGTAAATTTCTGTAATTTACCACATTCACACAGGTGCCGGAAAAAAACAAACATAAAATAACAGATTTTTTTTCAATGTACCTAAATAATGAGTAATTTGGCCTTTTATTTCATAATGTTTTTAACCTTTTTCTTATACTGTAAGTGCAGCCTTGTGAAAAGCAAGCTTAAACTTACAGAAATATTTAAAGATAATTATTGTTTCTCTAAAATTTTAGGAAATTGAAAAAAGTCTGGAAGCAAATTGTACAATTTGGACTTTTTTCCCTTTGGATAATACAGTAGGTCACAATTCACACAAACCAGTCTGAACAGCAGTACTGTTTATACACTCCAGAATAAAAACGTTTATACAAAAACCATTCAAAGAGTTGCAACTTTTTATTTCAATTTCTAATTTTATACTGTGAATATTATGCAGTTTTAGGCTTTTTAGCTGTTCTGTTCCTTGCAATTGTGAATGTTTATCTCCCAATTTAAACTAATAAAGCCTGTATAGTGAAATAAAATGGAATATTCACCAGATGTCTCACAACTCTAACCAAATGATGGAGGTAAACTGTTGCATAGCACAATTTGACAAATCAGTTAATTCAGCAATAATTACCCAGGTTATTGCAGGTTTGTCTTTCTGTATTCGTTAATTTTCCTTTGACTTAGTCCCTTTATTTATCAGAGTTCGGCAACTTATCCAGCAAATGTTTTACACAGGTGATGCCCTTCCATCTTTAACCCAGTACTGGGAAATATCCACACACACTCATTTACACTAATACACTTTGGCGAGTTTAGTTTATACCATTCACCGATAGCGCATGTGTTTGGACTGTTGTTGAAATCTGAGCATCCAGAGGAAATCCACGTGTACATTGGGAGAAAATGCAAACTCCACTCAGCAATGCCAACTCCCCCAGCCGGGACTCGAACCAGCTGTGAGGCAACAGTGCTAACCACTGAGCCACAGTGTCGTCTAATGTATTATATCTTCAGTTATATTATATTACGTTCTACATTTAATTTATTATATCAAGCCTTTTTCAGAAGGATTCTTCTGGAACAAGCCAAATAACACTTGCTTCACTTTTATGTAACCCCTGTAATGGCTCACTGAAGTCAATATCAGCCTGCACAAAATGGCTGTATTTGTGCTTTTTACCCACTGAAGTGTAATGGGACACAGAGAACTAGGTTAGCTCCATGTAAACAGAAACTTTGCTCACATAACTTCATCCAGTTCAACAGCATCTCACCAATGAAAAAAAAAAGCTGGGTTAAATGTTTTGGAAATAAATCAAACTCCACTTACCAACACAATATACTCCAGATTCAAGTAATTACCAGACGACAACAAATCTCCCTGCTCGTAAACTACAGTATATTTAGCCCAGTTCTGGATCAGATTTATCACTTTACAATCAAACCGGATTCTCTATAGATTCGAAGTGGACGTTGGTATAATCCCACACAATATAATACAGTCAGTTAAAATGACTTGAACTGTGTGTAAGGACATTCTACCACAATGGTAAAAATAGCTTGCTTGTGTGCCTTCCACACATAATGACTCTTTTTCAGTGTGCTACTATTTTAAGGTCACTCAGCTGACAGGTTCACAGCCATAAAGGAACTGATTTGTGGTGCTTTGAAGTACAAAAAGACTTGTGTGTAAGTGCAAAACAACTGAGATCCCTGATCAAGTTTTATAACTAAAGTCTGTTTACCTTAAGCAGATTCTTATATGACCTTCCAGAAACACACAGAGACCTGTGTTGTTTGCCTCCGTTATCTTATCAGCATCCAAGTACTGTTAAATATAACAAGATGGCATAAATATAAAAAAACATATAACATTGAATTAAAATGATATACAGTATTTTTTAAACACAGATTCAATTGGCCTTACACTTTAAAAAAATGTTTTGTAGTGTTTTTTGGTAAAAATGTAACTATTATTCATCTTTTTATCACAAGTAACTGCAGACACCCACTAAAATGTCAGTGTAAGTAGTTTAATTACTACATTTTTGGCTGTGTTTCTTTTTTAGTTTATCTCTCATCAGCTAAGTACATTAAAGTTGTTTGCTACATCTAATTTTGGTAAATAACCTTTATTGCATTCATTTGATTTCATGTTTGTTGCCTTGATTGTGTTTAGCAGTTGTGTGATTGACACTGATCATTCATTATAGTATGTTTCTCTATTTGTGGGAAAAGCTGTTTGTGATGACATGACTTTCCCATTGCCACATGCTCATGGTTGTGTTTTTGTCTTTGTAATTAAGGTATGGCGTGTAGATGTTAGTACTGTACCTTAAAACATTGGTGTTACTGCATAACACTAAAAGAAAAAAAGAATTTGCTGCTTGTTCAAAGTCAAACTACTTATTTAAAATGAGTAAAACAATACAGTTCTTTTTGAGTTTTTTTGGTACAACCTAATTGTTTTATGTTCAATCCACTTAAATGTGTAAAAACATTCAAAAGTAACTTAACCAATTTGTGTTGAGACAACATGTAGTAGGGGAGAACGTGGCACAAAGTGCCACTTTTTGGTTGTGGCCAAATAGTTAACAAAGTAATGTGGTTAGACAAACTCTTATTTTTTTCCCCCAACAACACACAAGCCTCTCCTACAAATAAGCACTGAAAGTACAATCACCAGACCTATGGTTTCTGTGCAGTATTTACAAAAGTGACAGGAGTAAAAACGTCACTATTTACCCCACCTGTGGGGCAAGTTGTAACAGACAGAGGGTCAGCTTTAACATGTGCTTAAAAAGTCAGATTTCACACAATTAATTTTCTGTTTACTTTAAATAGTATATTTCCTACTTCACAATTTTTATTCTACAAAGCACAGCATGTTTATTTATTTATCTATTGGATAAACACATTTGGATTTATTTGCTTTATTATCCATTATTATACAATGCGTTTATTTTTATTATTGGATTTTTTTTTCTATAAAAAACATTTTTATACAAAAAGGTCTCCATGTTACACTCAAAATTCCAAAATTATTTTATTAGTTTAATTGGTGTCCAACAGTGTGTGGCTTATTTGTAACAGCAACCCAGTGACAGACGAGTCCTCGCACCGATCCTGAAAGTCCAGCCTGTACACTAGTCAGTGACCACTCTCTCATGCAGCTTCTCCATGATGGACGTCCAGCGTTCTCCAGCCTTAGGCGCGTGGACTGCAGCTCTGCACAAGACGTTTCGCCATAGAAAAAATGGTCGTGCCTATCTGAGCCTGGTTTCTCTCTAGGCTTTTTTAATCCCTCTACTTTTGCCAATTGGTGAAGTTTTTTTTCACGCCGCTTTCGCCAGGGCTTGCATAGTTCAGAACTTGTGGAGCTGTGCATCGATGGACTAGCATTTCAGTTCCCCCGATCACTCAGCTTAGATGGCCAGCCAGCTCTAGGAAGAGTCCTGGTGGTTCCAAACATCTTCCACTCACGGATGATGGAGGCCACTGTGCTCAGTGGAACTTTCAGAGCAGCAGAAATTTTTTCTGTAACCTTCCCCAGCCTTGTGCCTTGAGACAATCCTGTCTTGAAGGTCTACAGACAATTCCTTTGTCTTCATGCTTGGTTTGTGCTTTGACGTGCACTGTCAACCCTGACACCTTATATAGAGAGGTGTATGCCTTTTCAAATCATGTCCAACTAACTGAATTGACCACAGGTGAACTCCAATTAAGCTGCTGAAACATCTCAAGAATGATCAGTGGAAATGTACCTGAAGAATGTACCTGAGCTCAATTTAGAGCTTCACGGCAAAGGCTGTGAATACTTTTGTACATATGATTTTTATTTGTAATAAATTTGCAACAATTTAAAAAAATCATTTTTTTCACATTGTCATTATGAGCTATTGTGCATAGAATTTTTAGGAAATAAATGAATTTAATTTATTTTGGAACAAGGCTGTAACAAAAAATGTGAAAAAAGTGAAGCGCTATGAATACTTTCTAGATGCACTGTACCTTAAAACTCTGTATTACATTTTACTCTGCATTTCTTTGTGCCCCACGCTCCCTAATTGTGTGGAACTAGGGATGCTCCGATTCCACCCGATACCATGTACCGATTCCTAGTCATGGTCATTGGCCAATACAGAGTACAGATTCTGATGCTTCAAGCTTCATATAACTTTACCATTGCATAAAGCACATTTTCCCTCAAGTTTGATTCTGGGGCTTTCTACTTACAAAAGAAAATAAATATATAATCCCTTAAACACGTACAACAATTTTGTGTGGACATTACAGAAAATAATAGATAAAACAGATTAAAATGATTGTAGTGCTGCTGATATATAACCCGCCAATATGCGCACATGTGCCTTCCTCTACTTGTAAACTCGTAAACAAACATTTGCGATCAATTCATGAGATTGGAGAGATTAGTGAGTACAGATCGAGTCAATAAATGTGATTATCGGTCAATACCAATCTCCTGCTGATTGATCGGAGCATTCCTATGTGGAACCCATCTTTTTTTTTACAGTGTATGAAATACAGTAACGTTAGTTTACCTTAAAACAACTGTCAGGTTTTTGCCACCAAATGTATGGAATTTCTAACAGTGTAGTTATGTTAATAAAACATTAAAGTTAACCCGAGAGTCTGATACTCAAACCCATATTTTTATTTGTTTGTGCTAATACTGTTAAATTTTCTCCAAGGTTACTTAACTGTCTATTTATCTTATTCTCCGCCAACGAGTGGGCGCTGCCATTTGAATCTTTTTGGCATGACACTTCCGGTCTCATTCACTTCCATTCATTTTTTGACGTTAAAAACAGCTTGATCTTGCAATTTGATATTTTATTATTATATTATTCTACTTGGTCTGTATAGTCATGCAAAAATTTGTTTGTAGAGCAAGTAGTTTGACCGTTTTTTGGCATTTATTATTCCTAGACATTTCTCCCATAGGCGACTGAATCGGAAGTTCTAAGACAATCGCGAAAACAGGCGCACTTCCGCATTTTAGAATAAGGTCAATATAAAGTTTTACCGTACGTTCACACCGAAAGCGGCGAGAGCGTCAAAGTAGCCGGAAGTCATTCATTTTCAATGAGAGCCGGCGGCGATAGGCGATGATAAGCGGCGAGGAGCAGCGCGGCGCGTCTTCGCCGGCGTGAGCGTCGAGGAGAGTTGAAATGAAGTCAACTTTATGGTAATGAGCTATGACGCGGTTCGGCGGCAAGCAATCAGAATAAAGACGTCCACCGCTTGATAGTAGTTCAGGGAACACAGACCAGTGAACTTTGGTTCCGACCACAGTTGTTCCCAAGGGTTTGATTATTGCGGTCGCCGGATTTCCAATTATTTACAATGTTTTCTTACAGGAACATACATTAAATAAGTTACTGGCGAGTTACTGATGTTCATTAATGTTATATAAATTTATCTTTAAAAAGCGGGAATCTCACGCGATGTGACAGTACAAAACAGTACTGCTGCTTCAGGATATTTCAGACATATGGACACATATTGGAAAAATAGAGCAAAGCCACACCACACGCAACTTGATCATCCATTGTTATATGAATTTGATAAGAAGTGCGCAACATTTTCACGCTAAAAACATGTCTTATGCAGGAATGTAACTGATAATGCTGCAACGGCTCCTTTAAGTACGAGATCAATGTAGCGAGTTTTGACGCTCTCGCCGCCGGAGCTGAAGGCAGACAGCGTTGTCGCCAGGGCGGCAAGAGCGACCTTGGACGCTCTCGCCGCTTTCGGTGTGAACGTACGGTTAGGGTTAAAAAAAAACAAATATATATATATATATATATATATATATATATATATATATATATATATATATATATATAAATTTATATATTCAGAATTATTAGCCTCCCTGAATATTTACCCCCCGTTTATTTTTTACTAAACTATTTCTAAACGTAATAGTTTTAATAACTCATTTATAATAACAGATTTATTTTATCTTTGCAATGATGACAGTAAATAATATTTGACTAGATATTTTTTAAGACACTTCTATACAGCTTAAAGTGACATTTAAAGGCTTAACTAGATAAGGTAGGTTAACTACGCATGTTATGGTAATTAGGCAAGTTATTGTATAACGATGGTTTGTTCTGTAGACTATCAAAAATATATAGAGCTTAAGGGGGCTAATAGTTTTGTTATTTTTAAACTGCTTTTAATCTAGCTGAAATAAAACAGTTAAGACTTTCTCTAGAAGAAAAACTATTATCATATATATCATACATAAATTTCCTTGCTGTATTAAACATAATTTGGTAAATATTTTAAAAAGTAAAAAAAAAATTCAAAGGGGGGCTGACTTCAACTGTATATATATATATATATATATATATATATATATATATATATATATATATATATATATATATATATATATATATATATATATACTCCTTCCCCATGTCCTCCATCACCTTGGTGGTCAAAAGCGCTGAGTGTGAACTATGTGCTGGATCAGCAGTGGTGGGGGCAGTTATTTGCTCAGGGGCTCACAGTCGGTAAAAGCGGAGACTCACATGAATAAACGGCATTCTCCTGATCCAGGGGAAAACTATTTAGGGGATCTGCACCAACTCCATCTGTAATTGTGTTGTATTGCCATATCACCACTTCTCATATCCAGCATCGCTTTCAATGATTTTGCAATTAAAGGTTCCTGTTTTATTTATTTTTAAACAAATCAGTTTAGTCAAGTCAAGTCATCATTTGCAAGAAAAGGTAAATACCTACAGTATGCGAGGAATGCACAACTGCTTTGCCGCTCATTCCTCATTTTCGGCTTGTCAGCAGCGAGTCATGAGAAGAATCTGAGGAATGATGTCGATTAGGTTTATTATGACTAATGACGCTGTGAGAAAGGCTAAAAAACATCCCATTTACACAAAGACATGCTGATAGATGATTACGCCATTTTTTTTTTAGGTTTGAAGTCAGTTTAAAGGTATTCGCATCATTATTTAATGCCATAAAAGCATGCTTGACCCACTTTTTGCCTGTGTTATAAGTTTATTTCATGCACTTTATCATTAACAGCTTTGCTTCTTTGTGACCTATTTTGACCTGTCTGTGCTCTTAAATTAATTTCTTAGGGAACACTTTAGTTTAAGTTCACCAGTGGTCACTATTATCTGCCTATTATGAAGATGTTGCCTCTTTATTAGTACTTATAAAGAATATATTCTGCATTATCTCATAAGAAATCCCTAATCCTACCCAATACTTAAACCTTACCAGTTATATCTTAATTAACTATAGATAAACAGCAAATTATAAGTTATTGAGGCAAAAGCAATGGTTCATTAATGGCAAGAATTGTACCTTAAAATAAGCATGAGCATTTACATGCTTTAGGCTCCTGTCAGTGTCTTTATAGGTTGTTCTTGCACCCATTTAAATTTCATGATAAAGAATTTGTTTTAGACATTATAATACTATTTGGGTTGTTATATTTGTTACTTCAAGTCACTCCATATTCTACAACAGAATAAGAAAAGGATTGTCTCTATAGTGTTTGGGTCTGGTCTTTTTAGTTTGATTGGTTAAATCGGTTCGGTTTAGCAGAATACATTGTCTATGTTTTCGTTTTATTTCAGTCGGAATGAAACCATTCAGACTGATAAAGCTGAACTTAGTTTGTAAAAATTACTGGCTTGACGTGAATACTTATAGTATGTCATATATTCAAGTTTCAAATTACATTTGATCTTCAAAAATGTGCATACTGCAAAATGTTGAGTTGTTCTTGCTTCCTTTGTTCATTAAAAAACCTTTGATCTATTTCGGGAGATGGCAGATCTACAATTTACACAAAACACAGACCTACAGTATTATTGGCAGTTCCAGAGAATCGCTAATAACTTTGAACTTTGAAGCTCTCTTTATTATTTCCAGCAATGCATGATTAAGCAGATATGTTTTTTGTGAGTGAGGATTTATTCAATTATAACAAAAAAGTCTTGTATTTAACAAGCATTATTTGATGACATATATAAATACTCTATTTAAGTATACAGTTGAAATCAGAAATATTAGCCACCCTTTGATTTTTAAATATTTCCCAAATTATGCTTAATAAAGCAAGGAAATTTTCACAGTATGTATGATAATATATTTTCTTCTGAAGAAAGTCTTATTTGATTTATTTTGGCTAGAATAAAAGCAGTTTTTAAAATTTTAAACACTATTTAAGGACAAAATTATTAGCCTCTTTAAGCTATATATTTTTTTGATAGTCTACAGAACAAACCATTCCATATACAATGACTTGCCAAATTACCCTAACCTGCCAAGTTAACCTAATTAAGCCTTTAAATTTCACTTTAAGCTGCGTAGAAGTGTCTTGAAAAATATTTAGTCAAATATTATTTGCTGTCATCATGGCAAAGATAAAGTAAATCAGTTATTAGAAATGAGTAATTAAAACTATTATGTTTAGAAAGATGTTAAAAAAAATCTTCTTCGTTAAACTGATATTGGGAAAAAAATAAACAGGGGCCCTAATAATTCAGGGGGACTAATAATTAAGGGGGGCTAATAATTCCGACTTCAACTGTGCAGTTCCAGAATCTGTCAAATCACCGTTTTACCAATTAGTCAACAAGTTTTTATTAGTTTAACTAATAATTAAACTTTTGAATTATCACAAATATTTATACAGTACATGTTTTGAACAGTTCAGATACAAAAAAATCTAGTGAAATAACAAACATAGGAGGCTGAAAAAAAATTCTCACCTTAGAAGAAAATTTCAGAGACATGTATGCTGTTGCATCTGAGCTCTTCGTTTATTAGTGAATACCTGTAAAGAAATGATGCCAAGGTATTCCTAATCCTGGACCTATCCTGAGCTGATGCTGTAGTGATCATAGAGAAGCGGAAAGTGTGAGACTGATTCCTAAAAGACCTCAGTGACAGACGAGTCTCTGCATTGACCCTGTGGGACAGCCTGAACACCCACCGGTGACATACTCTAACCTGCAGCTTCTTCACGATGGACATCTATCGTTCTCCAGCCTCTGGCGCCTAGACTGTAGCTCTGCACAAGAAGTTTGGCCAGAGGAGAAATGGTCATTCCCAACTGAGCCTGGTTTATCTCAAGGTTTTTTCCTTCACTTCGTCAATTGGTAAAGGTTTTTCCCCGCCACTGACTTGCTTGGTTGGGACTTGTGGAGCTGCGCGTCAATGGATTTGCTCTCCAGTGTTTGGATTTTCAGCAGTGAAATTTAAACCGCACAGAACTGAACTGAACTAAACTGAACTTCAACTCTGAAAACTAGACTGACACATTTTCAATTTACTAGAACTTCAATGTCAAGCTGCTTTGACACAATCTACATTGTACACGCGCTACAGAATTAAAGATGAATTGAATTTGGTGGTAGAGTTTGTGTAAAATAGTAATATTTGTTTAATCCATTAAGATTTTATTTTCATTTCGCATACCAGCCAATCCTCTTGCTTACTCTCTTTGCTAAAGAAAATACATTTTATCTATTTTGGGAGATTTATTGAATTTACTGACCAATTATCGGCAATTCCAGAGAACCGATGATAAATTCGAAGTGCTCTGAATTATGTCCTGCAATGTAAGATTAAGCAGATAAGCTTTTTCAAAACTATTTTGTTTTCATATCAGGCTGATGACTCTTTCTGTCCTAACTTGACCCAGCGGTAACGCTTTCTTTTACAACCCGCAAAGTACCGCGTAAGTACAGTGAAATTACAGTGTACTTTTCTGTACGTACTGTGTAAGTATAATGAACGTATGTGTAGGTATAAGGGAACAAACCTTAATGTTTGGGTAATAAGGGGGTAACAACCAGATGTTCATCACGAAAATTACCGCGTAAGTATAGTGAAATAACGGTGTACTTTTCTGTACGTATAGTGTAAGTATAAATAACGCTTACTTAGGTATAAGGGAACAAACTGTAATGCTTGGGTAATAAGGGGGTAACAACCAGATATTTAGCATGAAAAGTACCGCGTAAGTACTGTGAAATAACGTTGTACTTTTCTTTAAATTGCAAAAGAACAAACCATAATGTATGCGTAATAGGGGAGTAACAATAAGATATTCATCAAGCAAAGATCCGCGTAAGTATATTATGTTTACGATGTACTTTTCTTCAAGTATTGTATACATACGAAAAATTATGCAAGGATGGTGACAACCTATTGCTATCTGCAAATGTACAGTACATGCACCTGCGTGAGTACATTAGTACTCTTATTCAGTGCTTGGGTTTTATACGGGGTGTTTAATGAATAAAAGGTTTACAACCTGTGAAATTATGAACCCTTATTGTATACTGTATGCATTTTAAATAAATCTGCAATTCAATATAAAATATATTTCCATACACTACTTACCTTATGTTTACTCGTCGATCTCACCAAAGCCATCAATGTCTCCATAACTCACTATCAACAAATAACTTTGCATGATATAGGCCTACCGTCAGGGTTCAATGTAGATTAAAACAGGATCGCATCTTTACTGCTGTTTGCACAGGGGGGCTAACTGTTGCATTTCAGTAAATGTATAACTGATGCTTTATAGAAAAATGTAGTAATTTGGTCTTCAATCAATAAAAACTGCTGCTGTAGTTTACTCTGTTCTTAGTGTTCACGTATACACTAGTGTGTTAAAGTTCAGCTTCTTCCCTCTTTGTTCCCTGTAATTAAAGGGTGAATACAGTATTTGTTCCCTCCTTGTTCCCTGTTCTTACAGGGTAAATACCACATTTGAGGGTTGTAAATTAAAGTGAAGCATTGTTCCTCCCTTGTTACCTGTACTTACAGAGTAAATACCACATTTGAGGGTTGTAAATTAAAGTGAAGCATTGTTCCTCCCTTGTTACCTGTACTTACAGGGTAAATACCACATTTGAGGGTTGTAAATTAAAGTGAAGCATTGTTCCTCCCTTGTTACCTGTACTTACAGGGTAAATACCACATTTGAGGGTTGTAAATTAAAGTGAAGCATTGTTCCTCCCTTGTTACCCCCTTGTTCCCTGTACTTACAGGGTAAATACCACATTTGAGGGTTGTAAATTAAAGTGAAGCATTGTTCCTCCCTTGTTACCCCCTTGTTCCCTGTACTTACAGGGTAAATACCACATTTGAGGGTTGTAAATTAAAGTGAAGCTTTGTTCCTCTCTTGTTCCCTGTACTTACAGGGTAAATACAACATTTGAGGGTTGTAAATTAAAGTGAAGCTTTGTTCCTCCCTTGTTACCCCCTTGTTCCCTGTACTTACAGGGTAAATACCACATTTGAGGGTTGTAAATTAAAGTGAAGCTTTGTTCCTCTCTTGTTCCCTGTACTTACAGGGTAAATACAACATTTGAGGGTTGTAAATTAAAGTGAAGCTTTGTTCCTCCCTTGTTACCCCCTTGTTCCCTGTACTTACAGGGTAAATACCACATTTGAGGGTTGTAAATTAAAGTGAAGCTTTGTTCCTCTCTTGTTACCTGTACTTACAGGGTAAATACAACATTTGAGGGTTGTAAATTAAAGTGAAGCTTTGTTCCTCCCTTGTTACCCCCTTGTTCCCTGTACTTACAGGGTAAATACCACATTTGAGGGTTGTAAATTAAAGTGAAGCTTTGTTCCTCTCTTGTTACCTGTAGTTAAAGGGTAAATTCAACATTTGTTCCCCACTTGTTCCCTTTAGTTTACAATGTAAAATCTTGAAGGCAGTAAAATAAATATACAAACACACAATATATTTCTTCTTTACTTTGTAACCTTTATTTTAATAAATAAGCATTTTAAAACACTTCATCTTAATCAAACATTGTCTTGTCTATCATTGCCTATACTCATTCATTTTCTCTTCGGCTTTGTCCTTTTGTTAATCTGGGGTCGCCACAGTGGAATGAACCACCAACTTATCCAGCATATGTTTTACGCAGTGGATGCCCTTCCAGCTGCAACCCATCTCTGGGAAACATCCATACACACCCATTCACACGCATACACTACAGACAATTTAGTCTACCCAATTCACCTGTACCGCATGTCTTTGGACTGTGAGGGAAACCGGAGCACCCGGAGGAAACCCATGCGAACGCAGGGAGAACTCCACGCAGAAACGCCAACTGACCCAGCCGAGGCTCGAACCAACAACCTTCTTGCTGTGAGGAAACAGCACTACCTACTGTGCCACTGTGTTGCCACCCAGCTGCAACCCATCACTGGGAAACATCCATACACACTCATTTACACACATACACTACGGACAATTTTAGCTTACCCAATGTCACCACATATTTTTGGACTTGTGGGAGCACCCGGATGAAACCCACGCTAACATGGGGAGAACATGCAAACTCCACACAGAAATGCCAACTGACCCAGCCGAGGCTCGAACCAGCGACCTTCTTGCTGTGAGGCGATTGTGCTACCCACTGCGCCTGCCTATACTCAGACAGCAAAATAACACAATATTTCATTCCCCCTTTTTTCTGGCATCTCTTGCTTGGCTTCCTCTTCTGCTCTTCTCAGCTTTCACTGAGGACTCTGATGGTGAGTGGCTGATGAAATCCCATGGGTCTTGCTGCTCTGCATTTATATAAAATATATGAACAGACAGAAAGGCTTTTAGTAAGCTGTAGACATGTTTATTTTGCTGTTTTATGTGTGTGTGGTGGTTGTCCAACAATTTCACATCCTAAATATTTACAGATACCATACAGACACTATACATTACTATCAAACAAAAGTACTATGATCAGATCATATGGGAGATTGTGATCATTTATAGTGATAATAATTAAAGCGCAGAGGGGAAAAGGCTTATATAGTAGGCTACTGTGCTAAAGTTCAAGGCTAACGTTACTAGTAATTGGGGGGATGTTGATATTTTCTGTAGCATGCCAGTTTGATATATCAATTTACATTTCCAAACATTATTTTTGTCATTAACTTTGCTGTAATTAACGTATACAGGGAGAAAATAGTCTGAGTGTGACAACAGCCACAGAGATCTGAACTGATTATCATCCAGTCTATCTGGAATGACATGAAGAAACTAAATTCAGAAGAACTTTGGCAACATCTCTAAGATGTGCAAAGTAAACGACAGTAAACATTGGTAAATATTCGCTGCTGGCCGTTTAGATTCGGCCATGAACTAGCATTAATTTTACGCTAAAACAAATGAAACATAATAAATATAATCTGGTTAATGCAATTTCTAATCGTAACAGTAGCGTTATTTACTAACAACGATTTACTCACATGTGTTACATGGTGACGAGACGGAGCAATTCCAAACGTCCCAAAAGTCTGAGCAAAACCTCGTGGCGTGCTGCTGCAGTTTGATTCGGATCTTTAGAGGCTTCTTGATTCACAACTCGTTTGAATCAACAAATCAGTAGGCGCGTACCTGAAGTGATACAATATCGCGAGATGGATTCAAATGCACACGGAGCTGTCTGTTGTTCTCGCGATGTTTTGATGTCACACTGATCGGTTTGTTGAAGACGAATCGATTCAACTCTCCGTCCTCCATTCCCTGAATTTCCTGTTCACGGCAGTACAAGGACGGCAGCGCGAGGTACATAAAACAAGTATTTTTATGACGTTATGTACATAGAAGTGTTTGTTTAGGTTTTTGTTTATATCTGATGTTTGTACCTATTTTTAACAATTCCCTTTCCACAATACTGTTATGACGCGTTTTACGATCATCAGCATCTAAAATCCTTGAGTTTTTAAATGATATTTTTAATAAAATAACATTTGTTTGTATTTACGTATGTATTATATAATATGATTACATGTGCGAAGTGTTTCAAACAGTGTATGGACATGAGTAAATTATATGTTATTCTCTATTCTTGCTGGCGTTATCAGTTTCACGCAAATTTTTTCTTTTTCTAATTGTCGAGACAACACCATCATAAAGTTTTCATTTTATTTGAGCAAAGAAGATTGTAAAAAAAAAATTTGTTGTACTTTCCCATTCACTGCGCTGAAATGTAAAAAGGGTCCATAACAGTACATCAACCATATTATGTTATCTTTCACTTTATTTAGGACTAATGATGGGTTAAGACATGTACTTTAATCAAAAACTAACCTTAGGGGTAGTTCACCCAAACGTTACATTTACTTACCATTTAATGAGTAACACAGAATTTAAATGTGTACACTGAACTGCAAATAATCTTTACTTCTGTAATGTCTGTAATGCCTGCACATAGCCTTTTCCCCTCTGCGCTTTAATTATTATCACTATAAATGATCACAATCTTCCATATGATCTGATGATAGTACTTTTGTTTGATAGTAATGTATAGTGTCTGTATGGTATCTGTAAATGTTTAGTGTGTGAAATTGTTGGACAACCACTACACACACATAAAACAGGAAAATAAACATGTCTACAGCTTACTAAAAGCCTTTATGTCTGTTCATATATTTTATATAAATGCAGAGCAGCAAGACCCATGGGATTTCATCAGCCACTCACCATCAGAGTCCTCAGTGAAAGCTGAGAGGAGCAGAAGAGGAAGCCAAGCAAGAGATGCCAGAAAAAAGGGGGAATGAAATATTGTGTTATTTTGCTGTCTGAGTATAGGCAGGCGCAGTGGGTAGCACAATCGCCTCACAGCAAGAAGGTCGCTGGTTCGAGCCTCGGCTGGGTCAGTTGGCATTTCTGTGTGGAGTTTGCATGTTCTCCCCATGTTAGCGTGGGTTTCATCCGGGTGCTCCCACAAGTCCAAAAATATGTGGTGACATTGGGTAAGCTAAAATTGTCCGTAGTGTATGTGTGTAAATGAGTGTGTATGGATGTTTCCCAGTGATGGGTTGCAGCTGGGTGGCAACACAGTGGCACTGTAGGTAGTGCTGTTTCCTCACAGCAAGAAGGTTGTTGGTTCGAGCCTCGGCTGGGTCAGTTGGCGTTTCTGCGTGGAGTTCTCCCTGCGTTCGCATGGGTTTCCTCCGGGTGCTCCGGTTTCCCTCACAGTCCAAAGACATGCGGTACAGGTGAATTGGGTAGACTAAATTGTCTGTAGTGTATGCGTGTGAATGGGTGTGTATGGATGTTTCCCAGAGATGGGTTGCAGCTGGAAGGGCATCCACTGCGTAAAACATATGCTGGATAAGTTGGTGGTTCATTCCACTGTGGCGACCCCAGATTAACAAAAGGACAAAGCCGAAGAGAAAATGAATGAGTATAGGCAATGATAGACAAGACAATGTTTGATTAAGATGAAGTGTTTTAAAATGCTTATTTATTAAAATAAAGGTTACAAAGTAAAGAAGAAATATATTGTGTGTTTGTATATTTATTTTACTGCCTTCAAGATTTTACATTGTAAACTAAAGGGAACAAGTGGGGAACAAATGTTGAATTTACCCTTTAACTACAGGTAACAAGAGAGGAACAAAGCTTCACTTTAATTTACAACCCTCAAATGTGGTATTTACCCTGTAAGTACAGGGAACAAGGGGGTAACAAGGGAGGAACAAAGCTTCACTTTAATTTACAACCCTCAAATGTTGTATTTACCCTGTAAGTACAGGTAACAAGAGAGGAACAAAGCTTCACTTTAATTTACAACCCTCAAATGTGGTATTTACCCTGTAAGTACAGGGAACAAGGGGGTAACAAGGGAGGAACAAAGCTTCACTTTAATTTACAACCCTCAAATGTTGTATTTACCCTGTAAGTACAGGTAACAAGAGAGGAACAAAGCTTCACTTTAATTTACAACCCTCAAATGTGGTATTTACCCTGTAAGTACAGGGAACAAGGGGGTAACAAGGGAGGAACAAAGCTTCACTTTAATTTACAACCCTCAAATGTTGTATTTACCCTGTAAGTACAGGGAACAAGAGAGGAACAAAGCTTCACTTTAATTTACAACCCTCAAATGTGGTATTTACCCTGTAAGTACAGGGAACAAGGGGGTAACAAGGGAGGAACAATGCTTCACTTTAATTTACAACCCTCAAATGTGGTATTTACCCTGTAAGTACAGGGAACAAGGGGGTAACAAGGGAGGAACAATGCTTCACTTTAATTTACAACCCTCAAATGTGGTATTTACCCTGTAAGTACAGGTAACAAGGGAGGAACAATGCTTCACTTTAATTTACAACCCTCAAATGTGGTATTTACCCTGTAAGTACAGGTAACAAGGGAGGAACAATGCTTCACTTTAATTTACAACCCTCAAATGTGGTATTTACTCTGTAAGTACAGGTAACAAGGGAGGAACAATGCTTCACTTTAATTTACAACCCTCAAATGTGGTATTTACCCTGTAAGAACAGGGAACAAGGAGGGAACAAATACTGTATTCACCCTTTAATTACAGGGAACAAAGAGGGAAGAAGCTGAACTTTAACACACTAGTGTATACGTGAACACTAAGAACAGAGTAAACTACAGCAGCAGTTTTTATTGATTGAAGACCAAATTACTACATTTTTTTATAAAGCATCAGTTATACATTTACTGAAATGCAACAGTTAGCCCCCCTGTGCAAACAGCAGTAAAGATGCGATCCTGTTTTAATCTACATTAAACCCTGACGGTAGGCCTATATCATGCAAAGTTATTTGTTGATAGTGAGTTATGGAGACATTGATGGCTTTGGTGAGATCGACGAGTAAACATAAGGTAAGTAGTGTATGGAAATATATTTTATATTGAATTGCAGATTTATTTAAAATGCATACAGTATACAATAAGGGTTCATAATTTCACAGGTTGTAAACCTTTTATTCATTAAACACCCCGTATAAAACCCAAGCACTGAATAAGAGTACTAATGTACTCACGCAGGTGCATGTACTGTACATTTGCAGATAGCAATAGGTTGTCACCATCCTTGCATAATTTTTCGTATGTATACAATACTTGAAGAAAAGTACATCGTAAACATAATATACTTACGCGGATCTTTGCTTGATGAATATCTTATTGTTACTCCCCTATTACGCATACATTATGGTTTGTTCTTTTGCAATTTAAAGAAAAGTACAACGTTATTTCACAGTACTTACGCGGTACTTTTCATGCTAAATATCTGGTTGTTACCCCCTTATTACCCAAGCATTACAGTTTGTTCCCTTATACCTAAGTAAGCGTTATTTATACTTACACTATACGTACAGAAAAGTACACCGTTATTTCACTATACTTACGCGGTAATTTTCGTGATGAACATCTGGTTGTTACCCCCTTATTACCCAAACATTAAGGTTTGTTCCCTTATACCTACACATACGTTCATTATACTTACACAGTACGTACAGAAAAGTACACTGTAATTTCACTGTACTTACGCGGTACTTTGCGGGTTGTAAAAGAAAGCGTTACCACCCATATACTTAACTTTCACAGAGTTATCCATACACACACTGTAAGATGTAAATGTGAATTTGAGTTGGATCATTTATCAAATAAAATGTATTTAAACAAAGCATGTTCATATTATTAAAAAAGCAACATTCTGGTGGGTTTTGTTTAAAGACTGCTTTATATTTATGCTGATACAAAGGGCTTGTCTTAATGGAGTTTTCTTCTTTTTATCTAGATAAAGTGGCCTGGAGCAGAATGGGCCCGTGAACAACCCAGTCCATTGAAGGCCGTCTCATGCTTCAATCGCATCTTAAATCACAAATGTGCCATGAAAATATTCCAGGCCAGTAGCAGCCAATAAAGGCTGAATTGTGATGAGTATAGAGCATCCTCTCTAGTGCTGCATACCAACAGCCTGCTTTGCACGACCCAGACAACCACATCTGATCCCTGTGGTGCTGAGTTTAACTTTCTTCTTTCACTCGTCTTCTTTTCCAAGTCTTGTGATTTCTCTAAAAAATCCCACATGGTGCTTTATAACTGTGAGATATCAGGACAAATACCGAAGGAATGGAGATATTCCAGTTTGGCTCCTCGATAGGGCTGTTGGGGGAAAACAAAGCGAATACAAGACTGAATGTCAAATATAAACGTGCTTTGAAGTCTTGCCATTGGCTTCCAGGAATGACTTTAAGGAAGAGTTTTGACTGATTTGCACAGACTTGTCGTTGAGTACTTCCTTTACTCACACCTGCAGTCAAGCAGGCACATGCCTGTTTCCCATTGAGTCACTGTCTGAGACTTAGCTGGAAATAACCAGGTATCAGTCTGATCATGAGGGGAATGTGCGTGGCAGATTGCTCAATATCAAAACACATGAGTAAATACAGTATTCCTAGTTAATTTAAGTATTATTTAGTGGAAATCAATATACAGTTCAGCCCGACTGATCACACATTCCTGCCGGCTCACTCTGTGGAATTACACCCTTCATCATTTATTATGGTTTTGGTCAGGAGCAACCTGAGCATTCATACGCAACCACAGGGTGAGGAAGAAACGTTACCACCCTGTCTGCTTTAACAGGGTGTTCCCACACTGTTTCCTGCTGGCCACTGCTTTTGGTCTATAGGAGAGATAATATTGGTGTGGGCAAAGGTATACCATGTCCCATATAGTGTAATGTTCTAGCAAAATTCTGCTGAGAGAATGATATTTCTTTTACACTATAAATACAATTGGTCAATATACCTACACACACACATAATAAAATGTTCGTAACAAAGAAGACTGGCTTGTAAAAATTAACACCACCAAAAAAAAGAAAACACTTATTATCAAAATATGTGTTGGCTAATGTTAACACTTCAGCTTTGCCGGTATGGCAGGTAAGAAGACAAGAGGTAATTCAATAAAAGTAAATTGAGGAGGATGTAGTGTGCTGAATGAACTGCTCTCAAAGAAAAACGGATTTCTTTAATCAACAGTGTATTGGCTCATCTTCAACATGTTTGGATTGATCTACAGTATTTTTAGAGTTCACAACAGTAAAACTGCTGTTTTATTATTGAAGATGGAAATTTTTGTGACAGATATGATACAGTGTATGTACAAGTTAAGGCAACACTTATTCATTTCAATAATCTTTGCAAAAACAGTTTGGACAACTCTGTTTGGTAGATCATCTCTATTTTGAGAGCCCGAAAACACAAATAGTTTCTTCACAAAGTAACATCTCAAATTACTGGTCACAAATTAAATTTAGCTTTCATGTATCCTTTTGGGCGTCATGATGGCGCAGTGGGTAGCACGATCGCCTCACAGTAAGTAGGACGCTGGTTCAAGCCCTGGCTGAGTCAGTTGGCATTTCTGTGTGGAGTTTGTATGTTCTCGCCATGTTCGCATGGGTTTCCTATGGGTGCTTCAGTTTCCTCCACAAGTCCAAAAACATGCGTATAGGTAAATTGCATGAGTGAGGGTGAGAGTGTGTAGGTGTTTCTCAGTAATGGGTTGCAGCTGGAAGGGCATCCAGGTAAATCATATGCTGGAATATTTGTATCATTACACTGTGGTCATCCCTGATAAATAAGGGACTAAGCCAATGAAAATGAATATATCCTTGTGGATATGACAAATTCTGACAAAATTGCAAATGCAAAGGAAAACATAGTTTGAATACTGCTGTGTAAAATTGCTGTAAATTACTTTTTGTAAAGTATTGTTTCTTGTCTAGTCACATTCAGCAAATTACACAAATCACTAAAAGATTCACTAAATGTTTCAAAATGTAAAGGTCCTGTGAAGTGCTTTGAAATGTGCATTTTTAATAGATTTTTGACCTAATCTCAACTGAAAAATGAAGAGAGGATCAGACATAGAATAGTTAAAAAAACAGCCAATAATGTTTCGTTTTTCTCACAGCTCTGCCAGTGAGAGCGGCTAAGCTCAAGCGCATTAAATGAAAAGTCTCTTAAAGGGGGTGGAACATGTCAGATGCTAAAGAATACTTGGTTGATCAAGATTTGATGAGAATATGTAGGCCTAATATGTGGGGATGTGAAAAAAAATCATAGACCGATTTAGGCAGAAGTGACAAACAGCAAGCTTTACATGTTTATATTTGTTTTATATCTTCTAAATATAAATTTTGTCACTGTTTTAGAGCTCACTGGCTAATAGATATACATAAAACAGACTATAACTAACATATCTATAGATATAGATATATAGATCTAGATAGATATAGATCTATAGATATATAAAAATATCTTAGTTTTCATGAAACTTTTAAGAAAAATCTACAATAGTTTGAGAATGTCTATATCAGTATGCGTATTGAACCATACCACAGTCTGTGCATTATACGGTATTCGCACATACTGTATAATATTTACAACACTTTGTTAAGGAATAATATACTGTAGCATACTGTAGAATTAACTGTAGTAGTTTACTGTAGTAAACTGATAAACTTTAATAAATACTGCATGTACTATACTTTAGTTTTTATGATGGTAAACTGAGTTGTATTTTAGTAATATAACCTACAATCAGAGAAAATTGATGTGAGTAATTTGTTTATATTATCACTAGAATGGGACGATAACCAGTTTCAAGATTTACTGTGTTTTGAAAAAGGTTTTAAAACCGCTAAAATTGTCTGTGAGACCATTACTACGGTATATGGGTAACTCTTCAACTACGTGCGCTTTCATGTCCTTTGATCAATTATCCAAAAATACGTATCATTTTGTTCAAATTCCTTTTTCTTTGTCAAACTAACAATAAAACCTACTTTAAACAAAGTACTACCTTTCTACTTACATTTTTTTAATATTCTTCAACTTCCTTTTAGGTGTCAAAATCACTGTTTTTACCTTGTCGCACACCCAGAGTTTTAAACTCCAACAATGAAAATAACATTTTAAAATATTATTTATCTGTTGTCTATTAATGTATCTTAATGAAGCACTAGTGATATAATTTAAATATTTTATAGTTATTAATGCGAGACTATTATCAGTATTATTTTTAAATACAAAATATAGCTGTCGCACAGTATCAGTGACATTACCACCACAACACTGTAATGCTGCTTTAAAAAGTTTGTGTGAAAGATTATTTAGGTGGTTTCTATGAAAATGAATAGTGCCATCTGAGAACAAGTTCAAGATGGAGAGAATTTAAATTTTTATCAACAACACAAAGAAAAATCAGGGTAAATATTGCTTGAAAAGGAAAAACAATTATTCTACGTCATTTCCAAACATGTTGTACCTTCAAAATACTAATATAAGGTAAATAAGAGTGTTTTGTATGAAAGGCTAGTATCAATTCAAAGCTAATCGGTAAAGCAATTTTTTTTTTCACAATAAACTGTTGAAATATCATTTCCACCACTGTCATTTCCATCACCACACACATTTTTAAAAAAAATTCAAAAAGTTCTCATCACACATTAAAAGTGTATTTACAATGTTTCAGTTCACGCTCTTTATATACAAATTCAGTTAATTTATTTTCTTGTAAGCACTTAACTAAATTAATATTACATTTTAGAGTGTGACAGGTGAACAATTTAGCATACAAGTGATTTATTTCATTGACAAATGTATAATTATTATATATATTGTGGAAAGATTGGTTAAACTAGATACAAAAATGATCTTAGACAATGTTTGACTGCCATAATTGATTTAAATTTGAAAAAAGCTGTATATTGAGATGTGGTGGAATTGACATTTGTTCAGTTCACGATGGAATTTTTTTTTTATTTTCTTATCTACGTTTGTCCTCTTACAGATCTTAAAACTAGACAAATTGTTAAAACTTATGAGGCCATGTTACGTTAATTTTGAACAAGTTTTTCCTTTCAACTTCTTGAAGAAAACCTTATTTTTCTTCAAGGCTAAAAGTGCCCGTAGTTGAATAACGACCCATGTACATTTTTTACATGACAGTATCTCCAGCAAAAAAGTGTCGTACATTTGGGTCAGCCCATTATTCAGGAAACATTTAAAAAAACAAATTACTTATACGCCAACATCCATGCATGCTCTGGACCTGAACAGTGCAGTGGCTTATTTTATATCCAAAGGAAAGAAAGATATCCAAAGATGCCTTTTCAAGTTATAAAGAAATCGGTTTCTGAAACAAATGAAGACAGCAGAAGTCAACAATTTATTTAAATTTTTTAGCCTGACATGTTTACTGCTCCAAAATATTTAAAATGTTTCTTCAAATAAAATATATTGAGTTCAAAGCGGGAAAAGGGTGTTGTTTTTTCACCCAGACATTAAAAAGGATATATTTTAGATTATCAATACCATGCCGCCATGATATTTTTCATTCAATCATTTTCTTTCGACTAAGTCCCTTTATTCATCAGTGGGCAGCCACATTGGAATGAACCACCAACTTATCCGCATATGTTTTAAGCAGTGGATAGCCCTCTAGCTGAAACCCAATATTGGGAAACATCCATATACTCTCACTTTTACACACATAAACTACAACCAATTTTGTTTATGGGGAAACCGGAGCACCCGGAGCAAACTCACGCAAACACAGGGCGAAAATGCAACTCCACACAGAAATGCCAACTTCAGCCAGGACTCAAACCAGTGTCCTGCTTGTTGTGAGGTGACAGTGCTAACCACTGAGCCACCGTGTCGCCTCACCATGATATTTTATCCAAGGTTATTATTATACCATCAGAATCTTATAACAGCCCATGCCTAATTAACACAGCAACTATAAAATGACCACAGCAGATAAACTGACATTCTTTATAATAGTATGGTTTAAAAACACTATAGTATTTACTAAAGCTACTATAGTATCTTTATCAAGTGTGCTACATTCTATTTTTTCTTTGCTGAACAAAATTCACTGAATAACTAGTAACCAGGAAGAAAGTTATGCAATGCTTGCATATGGCCAACAAAACTGACGGAACCGATAAAGAGCAGAGCTGTCGAGCACAAAAACAAGAACTTGAAGCTTTTCAGATGCTCACAGTAATTATGAAACGACTGAATCAAAACAGAAGGATGTTACAGATAAAAATAAAATAAATTGAGTCTGTAACGTTCAAAGAGAAAGGAAAGGTAAAACCTGTAAACACCATATGCTCTTAAATACACAAAGGTTGATCTAGCTAGCTCATGTTATTTGCATTCATATCTTGTGTCAACACGTCTGCATACCTTTTCGATTGGCTCAGACCTTTTGACATCTTTTCTCTATTAAGGTGAAATCATCACTCCCTCTGTGTAGTAATAATAATACAGGGCTTTATGTTGCCATGGACTGCTTTCTTAAATTACAGCACTGAACGTAGTGACAACCCGAGAGCTCATGGCTGCTATGAAAGCCCTGGTGGGCTGACAGGGAACTGCAGCTGCTGTGTTAAATGCCTCTTTTTTCTCTCTTTTCACTTTTGATCCCTGAGCTCACACATTCCGAGCATTCCAGGCGCGCTCAGTTATTTATGAGAGCCGAGCGCGCGCCTACAGCTCATAACTAAAGCAGAGCGCGGAGCAACAACACAACGAGGAGATAAAACACTCACAGAAGTAGACTTTAGTTGGATTACTTGGATTATTACACATGCCATTAACAGAATCCGCGTGGAATGAAAGTGTTGGTTGGTAAGATAATCGTTTTATAGACATTTCGTTTAATCGTCAAACGCAGCGAACTCAGTTCCTCATTCGACAGTAAACTTTAATATTTAAAGCTTCAAATGAAACACCGATTCATCCGAATCGTTCTTAAAACAAACTGTTGTTGTTTAGTTAAAGTTAGACGAAATTTTGGCGTGTTTGAGGCGTTTAATTAGCTGACGGCGTAAGTTACAGTAATGGACATTACACACTCGTGCTTCTGTAAGCGCGCGACTTTCTGTTGAGATGAAAACTATAACATGAATATAATTGTAATGTTAATGGTAAATACATTTAGTTTGCGCTGTTTTGTCCTTATTTTGGATATGCTATTACATATTAATTTATTTCAAATGCTATAGTTATGTTGAATGTATAATACGTTTGTGTAATTAATGTGTCTCTGTGTGTACAATGCATATTATTATTAATATCGGTTATGTATTATTAAATAAGGGAATAAGCCGAAGGAAAAATAATGAATAAATGATGTGTTATTAGTATGTTTGACAGTAATTAAATTATATATAATGCAAACATTTAGTATTCTTCTTATTGATGTTACTGTTGTAGTATGATTAATAAATATTATTATTATTTATTTATTGTTATTATTATCTGTACTATGCAAAATGGATCTACTTTTCCCGTCCATAAAAAGCTTACAAGCTTTTCAAATGGAAGTTTATTCAGTTAATTTTGTCATATTAAGTATTTACTTAATGTTTTATTGTTTAAAATAAATAAATATAGTATTTCATTTAACATAACACTTTTATACCGTTGCATAAATATCTTATTCTGCTTTATCTTAAAATATGGTAATAAATATTACATCACTTTTTTATTTGTATGCTTGTTTGTTAATAATTAGATGTGTAATCAAAAATATTAAGTGGAATAATCAGATTTTTTGTTTACATTCTTTTCACTCAACAGGTTCAGCTCAGATCATAAATACTCAACTTCATCAAATAAAATGAGAGGTGAAGAAGCATCCGGCACTGTCCTGCACAGACTGATACAAGAGCAGCTTCGTTATGGAAACCCCACAGATGCCCACACACTCCTGGCCATCCAGCAGCAGGCCCTGCGGCGAGGAGGAGGAGCAGCATCTTCCTCACAGTCTTCATCTGAGAGCCTCAGCCAGGACGAGCCCCACTCTCCTCAGCTATCAACCCGCCAAGAACCGCAGGGTCAGGAGCACCAGGTGGACTACCAGCACTCGGAGAACTACTCCACATATCCACACCACCAAGAGGAGCTGCCCACGTATGAACAAGCCAAGGCCCATTCTCAATATTTGGCCTCCCAGTGGTGCCTCCCACACCGGGTCTGCTCACTACAGGACAGTGTGGCTATCCAGAAGCCTTGTGAGGAGCAAGACAGCTGGGACATGAAGCAAGGCCATGTACGGTCAATCAGTGACCGGCTTCTGCATTTTTCAATGGAGAGTGGTAAAATGCCATGTTCTGCCAGCTATCCTCAAATCAATGGATACCATGCAAACCAGCACTTACAATATAACCAGCAAGGATTTGAGTACAACAAACTGGCTCCTTATACCGAATACCCCTTTTCAGTGGAGTTCGAAAATGGCTACAAAGCGCCACCACCATTTCATTCCCAGCACAACAGGTACAGTTCACTCATTGGGTTTGGTAACACAGTTTATGCATATACTGCAGCTCTGACGAACTTTGTCGGATGTGTCATCGTGACTAACAGTCGATGTTATGGCTGAGTATGCCGTACGAGACATGCTGATGTAGTTTGTCATACGTCTATACAAGAATACTTAGACAAACTAAACACCACTTTTTTGTTATTTCATCTAACCTGATTTTTTTTTTTTTTTTATCACTTCAGACTTCCAACTCCAGAGGTTTGTCACAGACTCTCCACGTCTCCCCCTGCTGGCAGGGAGGTCAACGCCTGCAGTCGCAGTCAACTGGAAATGCTTATGAACGAGAACAAGAGACTCAGACAGGAGCTAGAGGGACAAACTGAGAAGGCCCTCAAAATTCAGAAGGTACACTGACTCAGCTGTAAACAAAAGTCATAATACACTGAGAGTTTAATCCAGGGGTGCCCACATTTTTTTTACGAAGAGCCAAAAACCAAACTTGATTAAGGCTGGTGGGGCGAAGGTAAATAAAGTTGCCATAGTTGATTTAATAATATATTTAAATATTACTAAAAACATTTCTTTATGCTCACTAAAACAGTTTATTTTACATTTTATAATAAACTTACTACAGTAAAAACAAAAACAATCTCATTTATAACAGAATTACACTAGTTTTTGCCTTGATTTGCTCGCTAATGTCTTTTGCATAGTTCTCTCTCCATCGAGTAATGGTATTTACTTTTTTAAAAAATTGATTCATTTTCAATATTTAATTGAAATATTTAATTTCAGTTTGCTTTTTTTGTAGCGCAGCAATAAAAACAACAAACAAAAGAATGTTATGTTAAATTAGAAATGACGATCTCTGTGCTAAAGGCCTTTGCCCTCATCATTCTCACTCCCCTCTCAGATGGGATAGTGGGGCAAATCAAGGGTTAAAGTGGGCCAACTTTGGCCCACGGGCCCTACTTTGGGCATCTCTGGGTTAATCAGATGACAATGTGTAGATGTTTGTTTAAAGTTTTTGCATCACATACTTTACTTACATACATAAAGTCAGTAATAATAATTGTTTTTTAAACAATTGAGTTATTTTTTGAGACAGCCATAGAGTAGTGTAATGGATATATTGTAAATAAAGACATGGCTGAAGTGCATTATTTGACACGATATGACTTAGAGTTTACTTTATTGGAAATATAAAATGGTTACCACACAATACAAATATTAAATCCAAAATGTTAGCATTTATAGGGTAATTATATAGTAAAATTGGTTAAAACCATATGTTCACCAGAAATAATGTTCTTGAGAGGGACAGTAAACAGCTATACAATGTTCTTTGGCTTAATGACTTATCCAAAATTGTCTTTTTGCCACACGCTCATACATCGTCTTATCTCTCAGTATAATATGTGTTATGGATGAATCCAGACCTGTTATCTCAGCCCTTACAAAGCATCAGCATAACTCAATGAACATACCATACTATACCTAAACAAAATATAATAATCACAATAATATTTTACGTAAATGAACATGATCCTGCTTGAGAAAACTTTCTTATTTTATCTTCTTTTATCTCATTATTTGACAGGAATAAGTGCATCACTAATACTTTATTTAATAAATTATAAACAGCTTTCATGTGGTGCAAAAATCAAGAGAAAAAATTATATATAATTTTATTGAAATGTTTTTTTTTTTTTTGCCATATTTTGCATGAATTAAATTGTATTATCTTTTCATTTCTAAATATGTTTGGTGACTAAAATATTATTTTAATTAATATATCTGTTCAATAAATCTGTTTTGTTCAAATGCACCAATATGTATCACCTATATCCACTGAGAAATGGATATACATTTTTCATTTTGAAAATAGGGTGTACTCAATTTTGCTGAATACTGTATTGTTTGTAGTTATCCTAAATAAAACACAGCAACTGACCAATCCGCTTCCAGATTCAGAACTGTACACTTTCTAACTGTATGCAGTATAAGTGAGTGATGACAACTATTAAATGACCAGGGACATAGGAATCCAATTAAAAGACTGTTTCATAGCTTTTCATTTGCTTTGGCCAAACTCCAGAAGGCAGTGAAGTGTTTCCAGTAGATTACATCAGTGCAGTTAAGCTGCTTCATACTGAAAGAATGATAATTGCACAGGTTTGAGCGTTTACCCATCAGGCCACTGCCTTGTGTAAACATGCCTGGGATGATGGAGTCATGCTTAACGCCATCCTGGTCTTTCCATCTGGCACTCCTAAACACCTTCTCTGTTTTTAACCACAACCCAAAACCACATTTGAGTATTTCTGAGATCATAATTGTCAGGTCGATACACCTTGACATGCCATTTTTTTATTTTTCCACAGCTGGAACAAGAAATCCAAAGGATCTCCGAGGCCTATGATACTTTGATGAAGGGCTGTGCTAAAAGAGAAGCTCTGGAGCAAGCGCTAAGAAATAAGCTGATGACGGAGATCAAGCGGCTACAGCATTCAAGCGTTCAAGCGGCCAAACAAGCTGAAGCTGCTGACCAGAACCAGCACGCTATAGAGAAACTCCATCTGCAGAGTAAGTTTGACCACCTCTGTGTGCTTTTTAATCCAGAGTCGCTCTCTAAATGTGGGATCTGTCGAGTCATTTTGCTTAACAAGGGAGCGTGTTTCCAATTAGAGCATTCCAGTTCAGGAATTCCAGTCATGTAACGATCTGAAAAGAGGATTAAATGTCAGATTTGACCTCTGCTTCATGCCTGGGGTCAGTTGACTTCTGCCAAACACTGTCAGCACCCTCGTCTGCTGCACATTGACAATTAATAAAACCCCTTGCTGCTATGCACTTCCTGTTTGCTGATTTTGGGAAGAGACAAGGTTTTAGGAAATACTCTGATGCTCTGAGATGTGGGTCAAAGGGAGAGTGGGTCGCTGCCTCTGCATTCCTCAAGCGCTTGCGTAAATGAGGCGCTCCGGACTTTTTTTGTGATTGAATTCCTCCTATTATGAGCAGGAAGTCAATGGGGAGTGGTGTTGGAGAGGGACTGCAGAAACATTCCTTCAGACTCTTTCTCACGTCCTCACCAAAATTACTAGGTCTGTTATGACTGGACACACTTTCTTACGCACTGAAAACACATGCGCATTTGGAAAATTATTTTATCTGATGGAAATGCAGCAGAGATTGCATTTAAGTTATTCAAGTGTTGCATTTAAATTTGTATAATTTGATATAATATAATATAATATCATATAATTTAATATAAAATTATATAAAAAGCTATATCCTATATTGTTTATTATTTATTTATTAAGTAGCTTTTTATATTAGATTTTTATATTTCCAGTTTTGTTATAAGTTAGTCATTTTGTAATATACTTTTGTAATTGTATTACTTTTATACATTTTTTTTAGGAAAAATTATGAACTTTCTAGTTTTCATTAAATGTTTATTATTAAAAAAAAGTATTATAACTGCACAATTGCTTTATTATTTGTCAATATACTAAAGTTTATTTTATAATAAATTTATTTATTTATTTTCAGGATTTTTATATGTTTTAATTCGCAGTTTTAGAAGTTATTAATTAAAATATTACAATATTTCTAACTAACCAAAAGCTTTTATTATTAATCAGTACTGTACAATTCACGAAGAGATAACATTGAAATTCCCCCAAATACAAACATCCTTATGTAAACCACAAAGTGTATTCCTTTAGCTCTCTAAAAGTCTATTCCGCTCATTTTTGAATTGAATTCTCAAATCTCGTTTGTCTTATTGTGTGACAGATGAAGAGCAGAAGCTGCGGTGTGCGTGTCTGGAACAGGAGGTCCAGCATCTGCGAAACGAAGCGGAGAAGCATCAGCGCAGGAGCGAGGCCCTGGAGAGCACACTGAGATCCACACAGACCCGCAGTCAGCAGCTGTGGACGGAGCTGCAGAGGAAGAGAGCGTATGTGGAGAAGGTTGAGCGTCTGCAGGGGGCTCTGACTCAGCTCCAAGCCACCTGCGAGAAGAGAGAAGGGCTGGAAATGCGCCTGAGGACACGGCTAGAGCAGGAACTGCGGAGCCTCCGAAATCAGCAGGTACTGAGACAAAACACTGCTTTGTTTTTGAACTCTTCCTGCCGGCAAAGTTAAGAATAGCTCAAGACTTACATCAAAACAAGCTCACGCTTTGATCTTCTTTGTCCAAAAGCGGCAGCCTCAGCCAGTCGGAGGAACGTCCCACGTGAGTGTGTACACACTGCAGGAGAATCTGCGGGAGAAAGAGGAGCGCATTTTGTCCCTTGAGGCCGATAAGACACGCTGGGAGCAGAAATACCTGGAGGAGAAGACCATGAGGGAGTTTGCTATGGATGCTGCTGCCACTGCTGCAGCTCAGAGGTAAACTATCAGACCGCGGTCACATTATTTAGAGTTTTTTTTTTAACCACTTTCTAATTGATTTTCCTTCTTAAACTTCATAGAGACACAACCATCATTAACCATTCACCCTGCCATTCCTTCATTGAGGAGCTCCCATCAACTGAATACAGGAACCAGGAGGTAGAAAACAGGTCAGCGAACTGCCCTCAGTAAATCCAGCTAACAGAGAACATTCTCAGAACATTCATTCGTTTCTGTAAATGTTTGCACGTTATTAAAATAATGGTTTAGCAACATTTGTGTAACGTTGATGGAAAAACATTACTAGAACATTAATATAATGTGAATGGAATGTTCTAATAATGTTTTAAACAATCTTCTGAGAACATTAATATAACATGAGACTGAAAGGTTATGAAAGCCTTTTGAATAACATTATTATAATTAAAAAATAAAGTTAATACGTTTAATAGTATTAAGTTTTGAACATTCTAGGAACCTCACACAATAGCGGTTGTAGAACTTGCTGGTAATGTTTCTGACTCATTTCTAGAACATTTATATAATGCAGATGAAATGTCCTAATAAAGTTTTGAAAGCGTTCTGAGAAGATTAATATAACATGAGACTGAAACGTTTTAAAATGTTTTGAGGAACATTCTAAAAACATTCAAGAATTAATGTATAACTTATTGGAAACGCTAAAGCAGTGTTTTTAGAATGTAAAATTGTTAGCTGGAAAATTACTTTTTAATGTGTTTATTGAAGCATTTTAAATTTTAAGATCTTTCATCATACTCGTGGTTCATTTATTTTTAGGATACGTTCCCTGTATGCCCAAATCCTAGAGAAGGACACAGTGATCAGCATCCTGAAGCAGAAGCTTCAGCATGAGCAGAAGGGACAGTCGGGTGCCCTCCAGCCAGCTACTGCTGACTCCTCCATCATCAGCTCTCATTCAACACCTGCACACACTGCCCAGGGCAAAGGTCAGTGTCTGAATGCCAGCATTAGCATTAGTGTTTGTGTGTGTTTACTAGCCCAGTAAGTTTTCTAGCCAAACTTTTACTAGCCAAGTTAGGGTCTGACAAACAATTTTCTTAGCTTGTTAGCATTTACTTGTTGAATTAGCGCCTGACTAACTTTAGCATTAGTGTATGTATGCCTGCTAGTACTATTAGGCTATTTAAGAAGTTACTAAGATGTACTATGTTAGCGCAATAGCTAATTGCCTGCTAACATTAATGTTTGACTAACATTGTTTCTAATTCTGTTGATAGCTAGTAAGCTTTTACTTGATAAATGTGTTTCTGAGTAACATTGGCGTTAGCGCTGACAGCTAGTTTATTGTGTATTTATTGTTAGCATTAATGTCGCTTTTACTAGTTAAGTTAGTGTCTGACTGAAATGATCAGCACTGTTCACCGCTGAAGCTCTAATGAATGACTAATTTAGTTTGTAGAATTTGTTGAAATGATTACTAACTGTTATCAATTTATTTCCAGAAAGGAGCCATTTCAATGACCAGGCAGCTGGTACGTTACATTCCTCACATGACCCGGTAGAGGCCTTGGCACACACAACAGATCAAACCCCACACACAGAAGCCAAGCCCAGTGAGTAGACTTTTCCTTTTTTTGCAAGTGATAAAATATTTCTTCACCCAAAAATAAAAGGGCTTTTGTTAATTACTCACCCTTATTCATCTTTAGAACACAAATGAAGATATTTTAGATGAAATCCTGGAGCTCTCTTATCCTCCACAGACAAACAGACAAATCTAAAGACGTTCAAAGTGCAAAAAAAGAACCAAAAACTTTCTCAAAACATTCTGTGTGACTTCAGTGGTTCAACTGTAATCATACAAAGCTCCAAGAACACTTTTGTGCAGTAAAAAAATGATGATTTTGTTCGCCTATATCTTCTCTTCCTTGTCATAGTGTGTGTTTACTATTCAATTTATGTTTATTTATATAGCGCTTTTACAATGTAGATTGTGTCTACTACTTAAAATCAGCATTGCAACACAAAAGTGTTAAAGAGCTCATAGTAAACATGCTGTTCAGATGCGGAAGACATAGGTCTTGGTGTTTTTACCGGTTTTTGGTGCACAAAAGTGTTCTAGGAGCTTTCTATGATTACAGTTAAACCACTGAAGGCACATAAAATGTTTTGAAAATGCTTTTGATTCCTTTTCTTGAGTTTGAACACCTCAAGACTGTTGCTGTTTATGCAGGATGAGAGAGCTCTCGGATTCCTTCTAAAATATCTTAATTTGTCTTCTAAATATGAACAAAGGTCTCAGAAGTTTGAAACCACATGAGGCTATTGCGTAATGAGTAATTGTTTGAGAATGTATTTTTTTGGGTGACCTACAATTTTATCAAGCTATGTTACGAGAGAACATTTTCTGAAATCTGAAAGTTGCACTGGTTTATTTGTGTCATTATGTTCCTTAGAGAACATCCAGAAAGCACCATCCGCTGTGGACCTTTTCAAGGGCGTGGATGATGTGTCAGCAGAAGCAGTGGAGATTTTCATCTGAACACTGCAAGATAACCATCGAGTGACTCAATGAGGGAGATTAAATGCACCACATCAAGATGCTGTTGTGAAGAAAGAGTCCAGCTAAATAACGGAGCTGCTCAAAAGTCTCTTGTGAGAGAGGAGCTGAGCTTCTCTCTTAAAACTACATCTATGTTTTGAAAACCGAATGACTGAGACTTTAGCTGCTGGTGAGAATCCTGCAATATTTGGTATTTACAGCAGTCCCGCACTGGAAGGCGGGAACAAAAATGTCCTCATTGTTGCATTGTCTCTCCTCTGAAAGGACCTGTGGTAGCTTCACCGCATTCCAGTGCCATTGACTTACAGGCCGAGGCGCTCACATGTATCTTTTCCACCCCACCTTTATTGATTGTCATAAATGGTTACATTTTTCTCATGTTTTTCTATTTATGGCTGCAACGCCCTTCAGCGAAGTTATTCTTTTACAGCGCATTTCATTTCTATGATCAGGCATGCTTAACATTGTCACGTTGTGCGGGACAATAATATGACGTAGACTCGAGAGTCTAACAGAACTCTGTCAAAAAGAAAAACAACTGTATTATGCTTCTGTATAATGTTTTGTTATGTGTACACTCTTAATGGCGCATTTGCTGGTCAAGGTGTCATTTCAAAGTAAATAGTAATATATATATATATTTTTTGTATGAATATTTTAAGTCGCATTGGAATGTAAAGCTGAGGAACTGATGCCAAAGAGCATTTCAGTACAGTTGTGTGTTCAAAACACACAGCCTAGGGTTGACCTCTTTTATTTAATCCAAGAAAGATGTGAATGTTCTGAAGCATTTCATTGGCTACCTTTACAATAAAGCTATTAATATATACACATGTGGGACTGTTGATTTGTCTGCAAATTTGACATTCGCACAGCACTGCACAATAAAATATTGAATACATAAACATATATACACGTTTAGCACATATTTGATATTGTGGAACACTATTAAAATGTCTATATCATAGGTCCCAAACTCAATTCCTGGAGGGCCGCAGCTCTGCATAGATTAGCTTTAACCACCTCCAACTCACACCTGCTTATTAGTCTTTAGTAGTCTTAAACACCTTAATTAGGGATGGACCAAAACTGTGCAGACCTGTGGCCCTCCAGGAATCGAGATTGAGACCTATGATATGCATCAGGGGTTTCAAACTCAAATTAGCGGGGGGCCATTTTAGTTACTGACAATTCATAGGAGGGCCGTTTTAACACTGAAGCACAAAAAAAAGACGTATTTGATCAGGGTCAGGGGAATCCCTTATTATGGTGGACATATCCCTTATTTTCACATCCCAACAGGTATGGTGATTGCTCTTAAGAGATAGCTACATGCTAAGTGCATGTCTATGGTGCTGATTTGAATTAGTCAATTAACTTAAGTTGCATGTTTTTTGGTGGTGGGAGGAAACCAAGGACCCGGGGGGAACCCACTTGAGCACAGGGAAAACGCACAAACTCCACACAGAAACGTCTGTTGGTTTTGTTAATGACCAGAACCAAAGATGTTCTTGCTATGAGGGAACAGTGCTAACCACTGGGCCACATTGCCACCCATCTAGAAAAGGAGTAGGGGTGGAAGAGGGGATTCCTAAAAACAAAGATGTCTGCAGTATGAAACCTAGGGCACTTATATTGGCCTAGGAATCATCTGATTGATGAATAATAAATTGAATAATGCGGGACAGCTGCAAGCAATCATAAGCACGTCATCCTCTCGAAATTAGTTAATTAATAAACTTCACCTTGTGTACTAGATATTAACTAAAATAACAGATTAAACAACACTATCTCAACGCAAATGTTTTGATTCAGTGGGTAATTTGGATGAAATCATAAAATCTAATTTATACAATTTAGTATGATTTGCTCATCCTCAATGATGGTTGGGTTTAGATTGTGGGGTTGGACTTGTATAAATTAGCCATTAAACTGACAAAAAGTAAAATAATTGAGTTTCCTCATTAGATCAGGCTGGTTAATACAGCTTAAATCACATTTACTTGTGTGACTTTCAGAAGTGTGTTCTCATGTAGTTTGTGCTTGAGTCAAATGGGGATGTTCTCTATTGTTGACAAATTGGACATGGAAACAAGTCACAACAAAGTGCAGCCTCTAACTGTAAAATACTTTGAGATTTCTCAAAATTTGTGAAGTAATGAGATGACTTTTAATGGGGATTGATTTAATACTATAGTTTTTTTTAAACAATGGTAACTTTTAATCAGTGGTGTAAAGTAACTAATTACAAATACTCAAATGACTGTAATTGAGTAGTTTTAAAAATGTGTACTTTTACTTTTTCTTGAGCACATTTTTAGTGCAGTATCGGCACTTTTACTCCACTACTTTATCTCATCCTGCAGTCACTACTTTATATTTTCCTGTCTATGGGGATTAGAATCAGTCCTGTGATTCTCGTCCAATCAAATCACACATAGAAGGTTAATCGCATCATAATGAACTACTTCAAGATATGGCCGATTTATAATTGCAGCAAACTGTTTGGAAGCAAGTGTCTGTTGTGTGTGCCAAGGCCTCTACCGGGGCATGTGAGGAATGTAACGTACCAGCTGCCTGGTCATTGAAATGGCTCCTTTCTGGAAATAAATTGATAACAGTTAGTAATCATTTCAACAAATTCTACAAACTAAATTTGTCATTCATTAGAGCTTCAGCGGTGAACAGTGCTGATCATTTCAGTCAGACACTAACTTAACTAGTAAAAGCGACATTAATGCTAACATTAAATACACAATAAACTAGCTGTCAGCGCTAACGCCAATGTTACTCAGAAACACATTTATCAACATGCATTGACCCAGAGACTGTTTAGATGCATGTCACTGATGAGAAGGATGTTCACTATATGATGACCAAAATGGAAACATGTCACAAATCCCCCAACAGGCAGAAGATGTCAACATGACGTCGTGGGGACATTGCATTTTTTTTGGAAATGAAAATAGAGTTAAAATCAGAAACCAATGTCAGGCCAACGGCGTCAATGTCCAACCTAAAATCAACCAAATATCGACGTTATTTAAAGTCGTTACTGGACATTAAAATAAAATTGTCCTTAGACGCTGGCTAGATATTTAATTTTGGTCACCTGACATCACAACCTAAATCTAACCTTATAAGACGTTTTGTGCCTGCTGGGTAATAACTAAATGCACTACAGAATGTTATGTTTACACACGCACAATCTATGCGTACACACATCTGCTTATTACTCACAACTCAATACTTTTGAAAGGGCTACTTTTTACTCATACTTTGAGTAATATTTACTAAAGATACCTTAACTATACTTGCACTTCATTGTTGGGCAAGTAATGGTACTTTTGAGTATGATTTTTCAGTACTCTTCCCACCCTGCTTTTAACACAGTTAGCTGACACCTTGGTTTGCGTATTTAGTGTTTCATTTAATCATCTGTTTAGGTCTAACGCGGACAATATTAAATGTTGTTGTGAAAACTGCATGTATTTTGATCAATATACAATTTATAAATTATCTGTGTCAGCCTGGTTCATAGATTGTGATTGTTCCCAAAATCACCAAACTAGAAAAATGTACTCATTTTAATCCACACATTTTAATCCAGAGTCCAATGCAGGACTCTTTTATAAAATAAATGACCATTAAAAGCATAACAACATTGCTTTTTTGACAGATTACCTCTTGTATAAAAACATTTTACTTCAAACACTATGGTTGATCATTATGTAAAAGTCCATCTATTAGCCCAATGATGTTTTCAAGAGTTCGCATTTAGATATTGCTTAATGCTATTAGCAGGTTCGGCATATTGTCCTGGGAGCGAACCCCGAGCTCAAAGATATAACTGATGAGCATGTAAGGTGGTACAAGGTAGTTCTTGAGAGCTCCCCCTGGTAAAGGAGGAAAAGGGCGAGAAGGGGTGGATGGGAGAGATTCTTCAAAAAATGAAGATAAGGGAGTAATAGACGGGCTGTTTATAGTAAGTTTAGATTAATCCGATTGGATTACTTATGACTAAGAATGGGAGACCAACCATGATCAATCATATCACATGCTCCTCTCGAAATTAGTTTGTGAAACTTTACCTTGTTCATTCCACTTAAATTTGTAAAAACTAATATGATAACTTGTTTCCTTCATGTTGTCCCAACAAAAATCAGTGTGGAATTTAGCATTTTTACATTGTATTGGTAGCAGTAAGATTAAATTTCACAAAGGGAACGTTCACCAAAATGAACATTGTGTCATCGTTTACTCCTCTACTTGTTCTAAACCTGTTTGAATTTCTTTCTTCTGTTGAACACAAAAGCTATACTGAAGAATGCTGGAAAAAAAAACAGTCATTGAATTCCATAGTATTTTTTTTCATCCTAGTGATGTCAATGGCTGCCCCCCCCCAACATTCTTCAAAGTATCTTGATTTGTTTTCAACAGAAGAACAAAATGTTAAGGCTTTTAGATTAGAAATTATCTAATCTTTTTAAAAGGATTTGAACAACTTAAATGTGAGTTAACAGGGAGGAACATTTCATTTTTGGTGAACTATCCCTCAAGGACTGACAACCGTATTCTGCTGCTGTGTAAACATGGCCTTTGTGAAACCCTTGAGAAATTTTTGTCGGTTATAGCAAGTTCCATCTTCTGGTTTCCCCTCCAGTTTAACACATTCCATGTTGAATTATTTCTGGGTTTTTTTTTTTTTGCACATACATTCTGAGAAAGATGAGTAACTACACATGAATGCCTGTGAGGAACATTCCAGCGCTCATATTTCACCACACAAAACTATTTCCCTCAGGCTCACCTTTATCCACGTTCTGCACTCACAAACATTCTGCCTTTTATAGATAACAATGGATAACCTGCTTAGCTGACTTACCCAAAACTGACTAACCTATCTGGCCTTCTGTTTTACTCAATACTACTGACACTACCTTGGTGTAGTCACATGGTGCTGACGACATTACTCTTTGTTCCTGAATATACATAGATGCAACTGTACAAGTTTTTAACTGTAGCTAACTGATCTTTTGCACAGTAATGAGAGGAATTTCAGTCTGGCAATACTTAGGAGGAAGTTTTTTGGGCATGATCTTACTGTAAATCAGTTGTTTACACACATCTCAAACAAAGCAAAAAAAACGTGCCATTGTGAGTGAACACATAATAAATCATCCAGTTAATAAAAAAGCTTTTGTAAAGGTTTTAAGATAAGAATGTTTTGAGAATGTCCATTCAGTCCAAAGGCACTAAATCACTTCAAAAAACTCTTATTAGTTAAATTTTTGGTAATACTTTATTTTGATGGTCCATTTGAGTATTAGTAGACTGTCTGCTTAATATCTGTTGATACTGCTCCTTCAACAGACATTTAACTGAAGAAATTTTGCAAGTACATGTCAACTTACACTAACCCTAACTTAACAGTCTACGCATTATCTAATGAGAATTAGTTGGTATGTAGATGCAATGTAGTTAAAATTCAACAAACAGACCATCAAAATAAAGTGTGACCAAATATTTACTTTATATTAAATTTAAAATAAAACAAACAAACAAACAAACAAACAAACAAATGAATGTGTAAATAAATAAATTAGCAATGTATAGGACAAACATTTGACAAATGTGTGATTATGTCAATAAAGCATAACAAATACACAAACATTACTATAAAATTTTTGTTGATTCAATATTTCATTCAGAATCCAAAACTTTACTGTAAGGTTTATTTGTTAACAATATAACTACATTTGTTGAAACAAACTAAAACAAAACAATATTTATGTTCTTAATTAATCTTAGCAAATAAAACATTTAATAATACAGTATTATAATCAGAAGTTCAGTTTATTCATATTAAATAAAGGAATAGTTCACCCAAAAAATGAAAATCTACTCACTATTTACTCTCTCTCTCTCAAGTGGGTCCAAAACCTGTGTTGAAAACCTGCAACTATCCACATCCACAGTAGAAAAATATGGAAATCCAAATTTCTCTCATAGGTTTGAAACAAGTAAAAGAGTAAATAATGAAAGAATTTAAATTTTTGGTTCTTTAATACACAGTGAACTAATACAATCGGATGATGAACAATTGTGTGTAAATAAATGCTTAAATGTTCATAAATGCAGTGAAATGTATCGTTTATAGTTATTATAAATTTGTTTAATTATTATCAAAATGTTTAATAAAGAAGGATTATCAAATGGGGAAACACTAAATGGATTTTTTGCATTCTCACACTTTTTGAAGCATAATTTATGCCTCGTAAATGAACCAATTGATGACTTAATCACAAATGGTAATTAAAATCAAGTGTCCGAGGGAATTCAGTAATGAAGGTTTTGTTTATTATTTTAATTATAATTTATATTTAGCTTAACTGATGAAGTCAGCGGGAGGTTCACAATGTTTATCAGTAATTAGGTCGTAATGGGGCCAAAAAATGTCAAACATTTTGATATCATCAATGGAAAGTAAGCTAAAGCATTGTAGGAACTTTACTATCTGGTATTTCACACACAAAAGATAGATTATTGGAAGTATCTCAGGAATTCAGGTCTTATTTTTAACAACGGTGAACAATAAAGAGCACAATCAAAGACATTACTACCATTATAGTAAACACTTTCAACACTTTCAAACTTTTACTTAACAAGATACAGTTAGCCTTTTACTCTAAAATGTAATTCAGTTTACTAAATTGTGCTATCCTCTCTTACGTGAATGAACTAGAGTGTCCGCTATTCAAAAGTAAAAGAAATGGTGTCTGAATAATGTTTGGTTTGACAAATATAAAGAGATTTTAGGCAAGAATGCTGATGTTTAGACTCCAAAGTAGTTCATTTATAATTCTATTCTGTTTGAAAATGTCTTTCAATACTGGAGATGTAAGAGACTGTTGATCACTCACACCTTTACTATGGACACATTCAGGAATCATATGGCTCTGCTGTATGTCTAGAAATACAATTTTATGTGTCTATACAAATAAAATAAATTTTGGATAGATTTAACGATTAGCCTTTAGTTCGATTAATCTGGCTTTTTTGTTGTTGTAATTGTTGTTTTTTAGAAGAATAGGTTAAGTTTTCTAACTTTTGGTTTCACAGACAGAACTATGAATAAGACAGGATAAGACCATAGTTGAATTAGGATATTTAAGTTATAATAGATGTATTGACAGTAGTATGTAATGTTTGTTTTTTGTATTGCAAAAAAGTGGTCTGTGTTTGTTGAGATGATAGTGTTCGATTATCAATCTTAAAGGCTTCATAAACAAATTCCCAGATGTGCTATCATACAGATAGGCACTGTTTTACAGTTACTCTGTATTTAAAGAACTAAAAGTAAACTTTCTATGGGTTGGAAACCTAGGAAGCATTCATTATAGTAATTAAATGACTTACTGAGTAATTAAAATACATTTCAGTCGAATACAAATTTAATGATGTAATTAGTATTTACATTTTTTGAAGTAATTTACCCAGCTCTGTCAATATGGGGAGAATGGTAGGTAATATTATATTTCAAATGAATCATTAAATTGCTTTCAATTGTGTTTCTTTTAAGAACCTTTAAAGGGCAGTTTTAGCACATTCTCATTCAAATGCAGAGCTTGAATTTCTGTCAGTAAGGACCAACATGCTGGATTTGTTATATTTTTGAGCACAGTTTATATATATATATGAGCAATATCACACAATCAGCACTGGTGGGAGGCGTGTGCCTTGAGGCTTGAGGCGGCAGGCCGAGTGCTTTAGTGTCCACCAGTGATGATATACAACCGTATCACACTGCTACGAGTGTGATATTGCGTTGATACAACAGTTTGAGGGTATAATACTGAATATAAAAAAAAATCAAACACGGAGATTCTCCTAAACTCTTTTTTAATAGGAACTACTTTCTTTCGCCGTTCATGCACATTTGCAGCTGACGTCAGAACAGCAGAAACCCTTGCTACTTCTCCAACGTCACTTTAGAGCTAGTATTTGAATGAGCGTAACATCTAAAGTGATGACAAAACAGGTGATTTTGCTCACATTTTAAAATTATAAGACTGAATGGCATGAAATGTCAATGTGATCTACAGAGATTTCCCAGTATCTCTCTGTTGCAATCAGAAAACCACAATAATTAACCATGAAAAAGTCAAAGCAAAGCAAACACTACCAGATTACTATGGTATAAATACAGCACCACAACATACAAAAGAGAGATTGACTTAGAATGTCACTTACCTGTTCTGTATTAGTTTGTTCAGCTGTAGTTTGAAATGTATGCTGAAAAAATACTGTTATCCCCTAAACACTTATGTGGTCTCTGTCGCCATCTTGTGGTGTGGTGGAACATCAATCGTCTTTGCTCTGGTCAGTATGACAGGCTGATGGCCGCCAACAAACTGTCTCCAAAATTACGAATATTTAAAATAGGCACTGTCCTTATAAATCAACTGCATAGTTGCAATCTAAACAATATAATTTTCGCCTAAAAAAGCCTCGAAAGTATATTTTGTTGCCCAACATCTGCAATATTTGTCAAACATAGTCCTCTGCTTGCTGCTACTCGTGTTGGGGGCGGAGTTATACACAGGGGTGAAGAGGTTGTTTGAGTGCTGATATTACTTAAATATCACATGGCTATCAGCCAATCAGATTCAAGAACTATATATATATATATATATATATATATATATATATATATATATATATATATATATATATATATAAAATGTTGAAGTCAGAATTATTAGCCCCCCTGAATTATTAGCCCTTCTGTTTTATTTTTTCCCCAACTTCTGTTTAATGGAGAGATTTTTTTTCAACACATTTCTTAACATAATAGTTTTAATTACTCATTTCTAATAACTGAATAATTTTATCTTTGCCATGATGACAGTAAATAACATTTGACTAGATATTTTCAAGACACTTCTATACAGCTTAAAGTGACATTTAAAGTCTTAACTGGGTTAATTAGGTTAACTAGGCAGGTTAGGGTAATTAGGCAAGTTATTGTATATTGATGGTTTGTTCTGTAGACTATCGGAATAAATATATAGCTTAAGGAGCTAATAATTGACCCTAAAATGGTTTTTAAAATTTTTTAAATCGAAATTAAACAAACAAGACTCTCTCCAGAAGAAAAAAATATTATAAGACATACTGTGAAAATGTCCTTGCTACGTTAAACATAATTTGGGAAATATACAAAAACTTTCATAATAATTTAACATTAGAAATATTACATTCAGTGATTGATGTTCATGTCTCAGACTCAGTATTGGAACATTTTAAGCACAGTTTATAAATCATAACAGCATTGCCATTCATCCTGATAACAGAAAAAGCGCAGCAACAGCACTCCATCATGTGGAAGAGTTCATGGCCCTCGTCTGCATTGACATTATTCACATATGCTTCCAATATTTGCAATAAACGGTCTTCCACCAAATCACATTTTAACAGTCAAATGCAATGACGACACTGTGGCACTGGACCTTCATACCAGCACAAGAACAAACTTGGCTCCAGGTGAGCTTATGTAAGCAGAGCAAATCCTCTTGTTTGGAATGAAAAGGTTTAGCATTTTTATGGTTGTTAGAGTCTGTATGGGAACCAGGAAACATGCGATACACTGCAATCCATCTTGTTTATAAGTGCAGTGGAGGGAAGCAGAATTTATTTTTTTGCAGGAAACACACTCTTGTGAAACTGATGTGAAGTTCTGGAAATTTCAGTGGGGTAATTCTATCTTCTGTAGCCACGGCACCAACCACTCAGCAGGAGTTATGATATTATTACACAAATTCAATGGCAATATATTGGAATCTAAAATGGCAGAAGAGGGCAGATGGATTATTTTAGTAGTTAAAAAGGACAATTCCACATTTATTCTTTGTAATATATATGGACATAATAATAAAACCGATAATAGTAAAATGTTTAATAAATTATCCATAGATCTTAAAAAAATAATCTCTAAATATCCAGATTCTTTAATAATTTTAGGTGGTGACTTTAATGAGTGTGTTAACGATGCAGTGGATAGATTTCCCTCTAAAGCAACAGAATACCAATTGCTTAATAATAATATTGCTTTTTTGTGTTCTAAATTTAATTTAACCGATTCATGGCGTTTCTTTAATCCAAACAAAACAGAATTTACATGGTCTAATAAAAACAGGTCATTGCAATCTAGGATAGATTTTTTTCTAATTTCTACTTCTGCCCTACCAATTGTAAATGAGTCATTACATATAATTGCTCCTTTAACTGATCATAAATTGGTTAAATTACAATTGCTATGTAATACAGGTAACAACTCTAAACTGAGAGGTTATTAGAAATTTAATAACTCATTACTTAAAGATAAGTTGTTCAATGACAAAATAAAAGAGCTTTTTGCAGATAATTTTTCTGAATTACCTATTATTAATTGTAAAAGTAAATGGGAATATTTCAAATATAAAGCTAGACAAATAGCAATTAAAAGAAGTAAAGAACTTAAAAAAAACAAAAATAAAAACATTCAAAACCTTTTAGACAAAATAAATTCACTATTGCAAAAAAAGTTGACCCCTAATGAAGATTTGCTCTTAAAAAGTTTAAACGCTCAATTAGACAATGCTTTTTTAGACCTAGCTAAAGGTTTCTATATCAGATCAAGAGCTAAATGGCTTGAAGAGGGTGAAACTAACTCAAGTTATTTTTTTGCACTAGAGAAAAGAAATTATAAAAGAAATTCGCTTACTGCTCTTAATATTGAGGGCTCAACCTGTACAAATCCTTGTAAAATCTCATCTTTCGTGGTCGCGTTTTATAAAAATCTTTACTCATCGAAGTTTGATGCTTATAAATGTGAAGAATTTTTTCACACAATTGATACACACATACCCATGATTGATGAAGATTTTGCCAACTTTTGTGATGATGATTTAACTAAAAAAGAAATACAGACTGCTCTATTCTCTATGAAAAAAAATAAATCCCCAGGTATTGATGGGTTCTCTGTAGAATTTTATACGCACTTCTGGTACTTAATACAAGACATATTATTAATGCTGTATAATGAATGTATTGCTGAAAAAGAAATGTCAACTACTATGAAACAAGGAATCATATCGTTAATACCAAAACCAGAAAAGGATTCACTTTTAATCGACAATTGGAGACCCATTACATTATTAACAGTAGATTATAAGATATTAGCATTGGTATTTTCTAACAGATTAAAAACTAAATTAAATCTTATGATTACAGAATCTCAATCAGGCTTCTTAAATGGTAGACATATTAGTAACAATATAAGATTGGTCTTGGATCTAATTGATTATGCAGATTTTATTAATTCTAAAGCTATAATTTTTTTTCTTGATTTCTACAAAGCGTTTGATACAATAGAACATAAATTTCTTTTACACTCTCTCAAAAAATTTGGCTTTGGCTCAACATTCATTAATGTAATAGAGATGTTTTATAAAGATATATCCAGTTCTATTATTATTAACATGTTTACATCTCAAAGATTTACATTAGAAAGAGGCGTCCGCCAGGGCTGTCCTATTTCCCCTTTTTTATTTATTTTAGTTACAGAATTACTCTCTATATCTCTTATTAATAACCAAGACTTAAAAGGCATAAATATTTTTGAAAGAGAAATAAAAATTTCTCAACTGGCGGACGACACCACTTTATTTTTAAAAGACAGTTATCAAATTAACGATGCCATAAAATCAATAAAAACATTTTCGGATGCTTCGGGTCTTCATTTAAACTTAGATAAATGTGAAATCTTAACTCTGTATGATTGCAATGACTTGATATTAAATGGTATACCAGTAAAAAAAACGGTTAAATATTTAGGTATATATATTAATAAAAATAACTTAGAGAGACAAAAACTAAATTTTTCTTCTAGAATAAAAAAAACTCAGAATATCCTCAATCTATGGCTACAAAGGGATCTATCCATTTACGGTAGAGTTCTTATATCAAAAGCTGAAGGTCTCTCCCGCCTAGTATATCCTTTATTATCCTTAACTGTTAATGATAAAATTAAAAAAGATATAAATAAATTATTTTTTGATTTTATTTGGAAAAATAAGTCTCATAAATTAAAAAAGGCATTAATTTCACTTAACAAAGACAAAGGAGGATTAGAAGCGATTGATATAAATAATTCTATAAATTCTTTCAGAGTCAGTTGGATTAAAAGATGTTTAACTAGTTCAAATTCAATATGGTTCTTTATTCCCAATTATTGGTTTAATAAAATTGGCGGTCTCCCATTTATTTTGAAATGTAATTTTGCTCCAAATAAACTTCCTATAAAATTAACAAATTTTTACCAGCAAGCATTACTGGCTTGGAAAATATGCTACTCTCATAACTTTTCTCCGCATAAAACATTTTTATGGAACAACACTGATATTACAGTTAAGAGTAAATCTTTATTTTATTCCAATTGGTATGACAGAGATATATTACATGTATTTTCCTTATTTGATGACTTTGGGAACTTGTTAACTTATGAGCAGTTTATGAAAATTCATCAATTTCCAATACCATTCAAGAAATTTAACATAATTGTTAATGCTATCCCAAAAGAATTAATACATCTAACAAAAAATCATATTTTGTATATAAATAAAAAAACCATAGAACCCTCCTTATTATTAGAAGGTATTAGTGTATATGATAAGAAGTGCAACAACAAACTTATCCTTCGAATTCTCCAACAAAAAAATCAAATTGCTCCAAGAGGGAAATCATATTGGTCAGCATTAATAGAGGACATTAATTGGAAAAGAACATGGCTTCTCCCATATAAATATGTAATCCCAAACAAAGCAAAGGAAATACATTTTAAAATTCTACACAAAATATACCCGGTCAATGCATTAGTCTCAAAATTTACTGATATTGCAGATACTTGTTCCTTTTGTCAGGAAAATGAGGAAACTCTGACTCACATGTTTTTTTCTTGTAAAACTTCACAAAAGTTTTGGTCTGATTTATATAATTATTTGAATAAATCCCAAGCAACAAAACAAACTTTTAAACTGAAAGAAATTATATGTTATTACTCTAATCCCAAGAACAAAAATGAAGAATATATATATAACTTCTTCATATTATATGCTAAATTCTTCATCCACAAACAAAAATTTCTGAAATCCTCTCCCTCGTTTGCCCATTTTTTAATTGAAATTGATTCCATACTTAAAGCTATTCGTCTATCTAACAACAAGAAATTCTGCAAGTTAATAGAAACTTATGAAAATGTCATGCTTCCAGTGTGTAAATAATTAATGCTTTCTGTAATTATTTCTATTTTTTATTTTTTTTATTTATCTATTTTTTATTTAATTTTGTACCTGCCCCTTCCTCATTTCGTTCTCTTTTTTTTATTCTCTTTCTATTACTCCTTTCTTTTTAGTTATTATTCTTATAACTTTGTAATTGTATATTCTTGTATTCCAGTCTTGTACAAATTACTTCCTGAGTTATATTGTAAATTTCTTCTTTTCTAAATAAAAGTTTGTTTGAAAAAAAAAAAAAAAAAAAAAAAAAAAAAAAAAATAAGTGCAGTGGAGGCCTTTTCCTCCTCACAGACAAAAATGCTGCCAACATTCCTTCGACTTTTGAGAAGCGCTTGACATTTTTTAACCTTGTTTTTTTTTTTTCTCCTCAAGGAACAAAATGGAGGGCCATGGAGCATTTCAAGGTCACATTCCTGGAGCCTGAAATGTGGAACGCCAGCAAAAGTGATTTCTTTTATATTCGTTTGAGTGAGTGTGCATTAAATCTGCCTTAAAAATTATATTATAGTGTTATAGTGATTGGGAACACTGTTGTAGTTGAAAAAGTTTAGGTGGATTAAACTTTTCATGTTAGGTGGATTGTGGGTCAGCTGAAAGAAATAGTATTGAAAACCCTATTAAATTATTAATAAATTCTGTCGTCCTTTACTCACCTTCATGTTGTTCTGAATTTAGAGGATATTTGTTTTTCTTTGGAACAGAAACAAGCAATTAAAAGTTTTTTAATCTAATTTTTTACACAAAATGGTAAGTAATTAACTGAATTAATCATGAAAGGTATTGCATATGACATTTGGCTAAGAAATGAATGAGACTTCATTAGATCCAAAGTCATAATTGTGTTAAATCCCCCCAAAGAAACTTTACAAAAAGTGTATGTACACTAGAAACAAATGTTCATTCATTCATTTTCTTTTCGGTTTAGTCCCTTTATTAATCAGGGATTGTCAAAGCAGATTTAACCGCCAACCTATCCAGCATATGCTTTACGCAGTGCCCTTCCAGCTGCAACCCACCACTGGGAAGCACCCATACACTCTCATTCACACAGATACACTTCAAACAATTTAGCTATTGCACATGTGTTTGGACTGTGGAGCACCAGGAGAAAACCCACGCGTCATCTATTTAGGCATAGATTTTATGCAGTTGATGCCCTTGCAGCTACAACCCAGTACTGGAAAACACCCATACACTGTTACATTCACACACACATACATACACTACAGCCAATTTAGTTAATTCAATTCACCTATAGCACATGTCTTTGAACTGTGGGGAAAACCAAATCACCCGGAGGAAACCCATCTGAACATGGAAAGAATATGCAAACTCCACATAGAAAGTTGTGAGTTGTATAATTTCTTTATTTCATATTCTGGAAATATACAAAAACAATAATAAATTTTCTGGGGGGCTAATTGTATTCATATTTACAGAACATTTATTTTAGCTCCAAAAACAATTATTTATCCATACCTGTATATAAATCTAAAAAAAAAAAAAAATTGACTAATTTTTTACATTTTTGAGTTTATTCAACAGATTCTTCTCCTCGGTGACCGAGCACGACAGTTTGAAACAAAAGATGGACCTACTACGCTCTTGTGAATGAGCCCAATACCCGCTTGTTAAGTCGTGACACATGGAATACCGTTTCCGGGTTAAAGGCGCTACTTAATTAAAATGGAAAATGTTTGTTTATGACCCCTTTATTTTTCATATTACACAATAAAGTGAACTTTATATAAAATCATAGTGTCTTTGAGCTTGCTTCATCAAAAATACCAAAATTTAAACTTTGAAATTTTATAAAAAATGAATCGCTTTTTGCCCAGCGGATATTAGGCATGGGCAGATGTTGTGATCGTGATTTTCATACATCACTTATTAAACATTTATTAATACTATTTGATGAGTCTTCCCATACAGTGTGATAGAGTGCTTGGACCCAGAAGTTGCTTTGTGTGATGTCACACTTACAAAGCAAATACTGACACAGAGGAGAAGAAACAATTAAATAAATTTGTAAAAAAAAATTGTCCACACAAAAGGATTCTCATATAATTTGACAATATTCCACAATTATCCACTGAAGGCATTTAGTCTGTTTTGAGGATTTGCTTGGGTATTTTTTTTTTTTCTGGGTTTTGAATGAGTCAGACCATTGCTGTTTATGGAGGATGAGGGAGCTCTCCGATTTCCTTACAAATATCTTCATTTGTGTTACATCAGTGTGAGTAATTAATGGCAGAATCATCATTTTTAATAGTCTTCTATAAAAGTTCCAATATCTGGACTTCCGGTTAAGCGTCCGCCATGTGAAGTTGCAAAGTCTGGAGCTCTGCAAACTAATTCTTAAATTTACTAAATACATAGTTACAACCTACTCCAAGTTCATTGTCAAAAGCCCTGCGACAGAAAAAGACTAATTTGGCAAGCTCTAACGGGTCTGCTGAGTCGGCCAAAAATGAAACAAGCATGATTGATAGCGCCTCAATAATGGCAGCGATCAAATCTTTGGAAACCGGAATTCAACAAAAGTTTGACACGAATGTGGCTGAGTTCCGAAAGGAAATATCATCCCTGCGAGAAGAAGTGCACAAATCGCTAATGGCTTTAACTTGACACTAAGAGATGCTAACTAGTCTGGAAAGTGCAACATTCGAGTGAATGACTATTTTACAGACACTTGAACTGAATGTGACCGCCCTACGGACAAGTGCACAGATTTTGGAGAGCCAATAACGGCTGATCATTTGGGAAAGTGGCAAAAGGTAGATTTTTCAGATGAATCGACTCTTGAACTGGATACCAATCATCATAAATATTACAGAAGACCTATTTGAACCCACATGGACCCAAGATTCTCACAGAAATCCATCAAGTTTGGTAAAGAAAAAATCATGGTGGGTATATCAAGACATTTGGCTGCTTTTTACATTAAAAAATAACATGAAAGGGCAAATTCTTCAGCAGGATAGCGCTCCTTTTCACACTTCAGCCTCCACATCAAAGCTCCTGAAAGCAAAGAAGGTCAAGGTGTTCCAGGATTGGCCAGCCCAGTCACCAGACATGAACATTATTGAGAATGTCTGGGGAAAGATGGAGGAGGTATTGAAGATGAATTCAAAGAATCTTGATAAACTTTGTGAGTCCTGCTGGAACGCTTTCTTTGCCATTCCAGATGACTTCATTAATAAATTATTTAAGTCATTGCAGTGATTTATGGATGCAGTCCTCCAAGCATATGGGAGTCAAACATAATATTCATTCTTTTTTTACTGCACCATGACTTTACATATATCTATGCTGCATGTTATTTCTGCTAAGTGACAAGACTTTTGTCTAAGCTAAGTCAGACCTTACTGCTAAATAATTAAAAAATCAAGGCATGATCATATTTTATTTTGGTAAAATAACAATAATCTAGAGGCATTTGCCTTCAATATAAGTCACTTCTGATGCCAAATGATCAACTAGAAGTCAAGTTATTTTTTGTTCTTCTCAATACCTGGATAGGCGACAAGACTTTTGTCAGATAGTGTAGCATTCAAATTTTGTCATGGAAACCTGAAGAGCAAAACGCAGTCAGTTTAATTCTTGCATGTCAAGCTGGTATGGTTGAGCTTTTCTTTATGTTTATATGAGCATAACACTTCTGTTTATCAAAAGAAAACTGATCAATTCATGTGGAGTTATTTTAAACTTTTACACAGTTTACACTTTTGAAGTGTGAGAGTTTAGGATGAATAGACTTTCAGTGGTAGGATGAAATCTCTCCGATTACATTAAAATGATCTTCTGAAGATGAATATTAGCCAACAAAGACACAAGGGTGAGTAATTGACAGAATTTTTTATTGTGGAACGAACCAAGGCTTTTATTTTGATGAATTTGCTCAGCTTATTAAATAAGTGGCTGTCCTGTTCAGTGTCTGGCACATGTTGTTGGGACGTGCTGTGTGCTCAGAGAGTAGATTGATTACTTCAGCTGCATGCGTTACAGCATTGATTGATGACTGGATGGAATAACCTTCAGTTTGGACTCTCTCTGACTGATGGATCAGAAACATGCTGCAAGGGGAATAAATTAAAGCAGAAGTCCCTTCATATTTGTTCTACACCACAAACCGTATGAGAGACAGAGAGCAGTAAAACCACAAGAAGCCACACTGAGGCTTTACTGTGATCTCTTTTTTTCATAGTTGTACGAATGACAACATTTCAAATGCTAGTCACGGTCATGGCTGCGTTTTTCAGAGCTGCTGTTTTCAAGTCTCAGCACTTGGCCACCTTTGCCTTTGCTGGGCCCTTTGTTTAGGAGGAATGCATTAAAGCACTGCTGATCAATTAATTCTGGCGTGAGTAGCATCACACATAAGAACACACTGGGGAAAAAATCAGACTGAGTCCACTCACTTTAAATAATACTGTGTAATAAAGTAATGCACATTAGAAAGGTTTACATAATTAATATAGAGGCTTTACACCTATGATGAAAAATTTCTTTCAAATTTAAAACTAAATGTTTTTTTTTTTATAATTAATATTAAATAAATCCAAAGTATCTCATTTTGACTATTGCACCAATTAAAATTTACAAAAATCATTGTATATACATAGAGAGCATATATATATATATATATAAATATATATATATATATATATATATATATATATATATATATATATATATATATATATATATATATATATATATATATATAAATGTTGGAGACAAAATAATCCATGCAGTATGTACAATCTCCAGCCATTTTATTAGGTACACCTGTCTAACTGCTCGTTAACGCATATTTCCAATCAGCCAATCACATGACATGTAGACATGGTCAAGACGATCTGCTGCATTTCAAACAGAATGGCAAAGAAAGAGGATTTAAATGTCTTTGAACTAGGCATGGTTGTTGGTGCCAGACGGGCTGGTCTGAGCATTTCAGAAACTGCTGATCTACTGGGATTTTCATGCATAACCATCTCTAGGGTTTACAGATAATGGTCCGAAAAAGAGAAAATATCCAGTAAGTGGCAGTTCTGTGGGTGCAAATGTCTTGATGTCAGAGGTCTGAGGGGAATGGCCATACTGGCTCAAGTTGATAGAAAGGCAACAGTAACTCAAATAATCACTTGTTACACTGAGGTATGTAGAAGAGCATCTTTGAACTCACAACACATCTAAACTTGAGGCAGATGGGCTACAACAGCAGAAGACCACACCGGGTGCCACTCCTGTTAGCTAAGAACAGAAAGCTGAGGCTACAATTCACACAGGCTCACCAACATTGTACAATAGAAGATTGGAAAAAGGTTACCTGATCTAATGAGTCTCGATTTATGCTGCAACATTACGATGGTAGGGTCAGAATTTGACGTCAACAACATGAAAGCATGGATCCATCCTGCCTTATATCAATGGTTCAGGCTGCTGGTGGTGGTGTAATGGTGTGGGGGATATTTTCTTGGCACACTTTAGTCCCATTATAGTATCAATTGAGCATTGTGTCAATGCCACAGACTATCCAAGTATTGTTGCTGACCATGTCCATCCCCTTATGACCACAGTGTACCCATCTTCTGATGGCTGCTTACAGCAGGCTAACACGCCATGTCATAAAGCGCAAATCATCTCGGAGTGGTTTCTTGAACATCACAATGAGTTCACTGTACTCAAATGGCCTCCACAGTCACCAGAGCTCAATCCAATAGAGCACCATGTGGTGGAACGGTAGATTTGCATCATGGATGTCCAGCCGACAAATCTGCAGCAACTTTGTGATGCTATCATATCAGTATGGAGCAAAATCTCTGAAGAATATTTCCAGTACCTTGTTGAATCTATGCCACGAAGGATTAAGGCTGTTTTGAAGGCAAAAGAGGGTCAAACTAGTTACTAGTAAGGTGTACCTAATAATGTGGCCGGTGAGTGTATAGATGAAGTAATGTTCATTATTGAGCATACTGTAAAAAAAATGCTGTAAAATTTAAAGTATTACTGGCAATTTTGGCTTGTAAAACTACAGCACAGTTGTAATTGTTATTTTACAGTGCGCTTGTAAATTTTAAAGTATTGCTTGCAACCAAAATTGCCAGTATGTACATACTGTAAAAAGTACAGCAATGTTTTACAGTGACACAAATGGATTTAATTTATCAAGGTTTAAAGAATAAAAGAGCTTCAGAGCGCAAATTTCAGCTGTTCAGTCTGGGTCAATGATACTCAGTGACATTATAATATCAAGAACATGAGGATGAGGGCAAAAGAATAAATACATTTCAGTTTTAGGCATGACATGAACAAAACATTTTGGGTTTTTTTTCCTCTCCCACAGTGCAGTGCTGTGTTTCTGACTTCTCCAGGCTGCTGTGTTATTATTTGGTAATAGTGAGCACATGGTAAAGTGCGCGTCAGGGCCAAAAGCCGCGCTCTACACTCCATTATAATGATTGCTGTGGAGTTTTTATGCTGGATTTTCCAGTTTTAGCACAAGGCTTTCTTTCAGTTTTATGGAAAGGCTGAATTGCTGGTCAAGAGGCCAGGGCTTGAGAGAGATATTTTTGGTTTAGTGGAAGAATTAAGCAGCAAGAGAAAATCTCAAAAGCCAGCACATGTTTCTGGGGACTCAGAAGTTTATGCAGTTGGAAATAAAATGCTTTAAGAAGGAATTAACCATACACTATTAATTTAATGGCTTTCTGTAGTGATTCCTCAAAAGGACCAATCAGTGAACAGCTATTGAAACAAGCATTTTTGAGAGAGTCTGAAGAGTCTTTTTCCATTTTCAAGAAACTATTGCACAATGGAAAGATTCTAGGTTTTTTATGCTCTAAATGGCCTGACATTACATTACATCACTGAACTGTCACATCCATGCATCCATTACCATACAAATTTTGTATTTCTAATAAAATAAAAGCGGTGCACTTTAAAATTTTGCACAATATTTACTAATGTAATGCACACTTAAATATTGTGATGTTACTGATTGTAAGAATGAGTGTGAAGACATTTGACTTGTTTTTCATGCAATGTATCATGATTATTTTGCAATGATTATTAAGTTCAATTTTGCAATGATTATAAGTTCATATTGCTTTTCCAAAGTTAATATGAATGGCAATTTGCACCTTAAGGACATTATTTGTTATTTTGAAAACCAAAACAGTTCAGAAAAACATTCTCAATTGTTGCTCATATGTGACACAGATCGTATCTGTTGTATGACTGTGTAAACATGGAAAAAACAACAACGCATGAATTCATATATTCAGAGATGGGTTTCAGGCCTCCTTCATTTGTTTCACATTAGATTTGTTAATCAGATGGAGAGACTCAGATTTTTAAGGACTAGCTCCATAAAAAAATCTATATCTCAAGAGCAATCCAGTGACCCTCTGACCCTCTCTAGTTTTGATTGCATGTTTTGTGATTATAAGATTTTATTAATTTTTTGCACAGTCTGTACAGTGCTCTCTCTCTTTCTCTCTCTCTCTCTCTATGGATGTGTGTGTGTCTGTGCATGTATGTTTGTATGTATGTATATATACACAGTTGGTATCAGAATTATTAAACTCCCTTCGAATTTTTTTTTTTTTATATATATTTCCCAAATTATGTTAAACAGAGCAATGAAATGTTCCCAGTATGTCTGATAATATCTTTTCTTCTGTAGAAAGTCTTATTTGTTTTATTTCGGTTAGAATAACAGCAATGTTGAATTTTTAAAAAGCAATTTTAATCTTAAAATGATTAGCCCCTTTATGCTACAAGAATACAACAAAGAGAACAAACCATCGTTATACAATAACTTGCCTAATTACCCTAAACTGCCTATTTAAGCCTTTAAAACTCACTTTAAGCTGTATAGAAGTGTCTTGAAAAATATGTAGTAAAATATTATGTACAGTCATCATGGCAAAGATACAATAAATCTGTTTGTGTGTGTGTGTGTGTGTATATATATATATATGTATGTATGTATGTATGTATGTATGTATGTATGTATGTATGTATTTATGTAAAACCTTAAAATAAAGTATTTTAAAAAAAAGAAAACCAAAACAAGTCACTGTGAGCTTTCTTATACTTGCTGGGAAATTTTACTTTTAAACAGAAGTTCTTAAAAAAAATTAAAATTGTATTAAATAATCGTATTAAATAATACGAAATGTGCTTCTTCTTGAGTAAATATGATGAGATATTTCAAGCTCTTTTTTATTGCATTATTTTGCACAGCCGGGGCCCCACCCTGGATCCAGGCCTGGGGTTGGGGCTCGTATGCGAGCGCCTGGTGGCCGCATTTTTTCCCACGGAACCCGGCCGGGCTTAGCCCGAAGGAGCGATGTTGGACCATCTTCATGCAGGCCCACCACCTGCGGGGGAAGCCGTAAGGGGCCAGTGCATTGTGGAACAGGATGGGGATGGGGAACGGGGTTAGGACCATGACAATCCGATCGTCAGGCACAGAAACTGGCTCTTGGGACATGGAATGTCACCTCACTGGGATGGAAGGAGCCCGAGCTTGTGCGGGAGGTGGAACGGTACCGGCTAGAGATAGTTGGGCTCACCTCCACGCACAGCTAGGGCTCTAGAACTCAACTCAAGAACTCAAGGCGGGGGGCTGGTGTGGGCTTGCTTATAGCTCCCCAACTTAGCCGCCATGTGTTGGAGTTTTTTCCCAGTGAACAAGAGGGTCACCTCCCTGCGCCTTCGGGTCGGGGATAGGTCTCTCACTGTGGTATGTGCCTACGGGCCAAACACCAGTGCAGAGTACCCGGCCTTCTTGGAGTCCTTGGGAGGGGTGCTGGAAGGTGCCCAGACTGAAGACTCCATTGTTCTAGTGGGGGGCTTCAATGCCCATGTGGGTAATGACAGTGATACCTGGAGAGGCTTAATTGGGAGGAACGGCCTCCCTGATCTGAACCTGAGTGGCGTTTTGTTATTGTACTTCTGTGCTAATCACAGTTTGTCCATAACGAACACCATGTTCAAGCATAAGGGTGTCCATCAGTGCACTTGGCACCAGGACACCCTAGGGTGGAGGCAGATGATTGACTTTATGGTTGTATCATCTGATCTCCGACCGTATGTCTTGGACACTCAGGTAAAGAGAGGGGCAGAGCTGTCAACTGATCACCACCTGGTAGTGAGTTGGATCCGCTGGCATAGACATAGAGACCAAGTGGTCCATGTTCTCCAACTCTATTGTTAACGCGGCCGTGAGGAGCTGTGGCCGTAAGGTCTGTGGTGCCTGTCGGGGCGGCAATCCATGAACTAGGTGGTGGACATCGGAAGTAAGGGATACTGTCAAGCTGAAGAAGGAGTCCTACAGGGCTAGGTTGGCTTGCAGGACTCCCGAGACAGCTGATGGGTATCGACAGGCCAAGCATGCTGCAGCCTGGGCGGTTGCGGAAGCAAAAACTCGGGCCTGGGAAGAGTTCAGGGAGACCATGGAGGAAGACTATCGGTCGACCCCAAAGAGATTCTGGCAAACTGTCCGGCGCCTCAGGAGGGGAAAGCAGGGGAAAAGCAGCTCCACATCAAGTGGGGAGCTGTTGACCTCGACTGGGGATGTGGTCGGGCGGTGGAAGGAATACTTTGAGCTTGGGGAGTATGGGGTCAGAGGCGATCTGTTGAGGGCCATCTCGTCCCTGTATGAACAGTCTGGTTCGCATTGCTGGAAATAAGTCAGATTTGTTTACAGTGCATGTTGGACTCCGGCAGGGCTGCCCCTTATCACCAATTCTATTCATAATTTCATCTCTGTTATTCGCAGACAATGTTGTTCTGTTGGCTTAATCGAACATAGACCTTAAGCATGCACTGGGGTGGTTTGCTGCAGAGTGTGACGCGGCTAGGATGAGAATCAGCTCCTCCAAGTCCGAGGCCATGGTGCTCCACCGGAAAAAGGTGGTTTGCCATCTCCAGGATGGAGGAAAGTTCTTACCCCAGGTGGCGGAGTTTAAGTATTTCTGGGTTTTGTTCACAAGTGAGGGAAGGATGGAACATGAGATTGACAGGCGGATTGGTGCAGCGGCAGCAGTAATGCGGTCGATGTACCAGTCTGTTGTGGTGAAAAAGGAGCTGAGCCGAAAGGCAAAGCTCTCGATTTACCGGTCAATCTACTCTCACCTATGGTCATGAGCTTTGGATCATGACCAAAAGGACAAGATCTCGGATACAAGCAGCCGAAATGAGTTTCCTTCAAAGGGCTGCAGGGTGCATGCTTATGGATAGGGTGAGGAGCCCTGACACACGGGAGAAGCTCGGAGTAGAGCCGCTGCTCCTCCACATCGAGAGAAGTCAGCTGAGGTGGCTGGGGCATCTGTTTCGGATGCCTCCTGGGCGTCTACCTAGGGAGGTGTTCCAGGCATGTCCCACTGGGAGGAGGCCCCGGGGAAGACCCAGGAAACGCGAGAGGGGCTATGTCTCTCGGCTGGCCAGGGAACGCCTTGGAATCCCCCCGAAGGACCTGGAGGAAGAGTCTGGGGAGAGGGAAGTCTGGGGTTCTCTCCTAAGACTGCTGCCCCTGCGACCCTGCCCCGAATAAAGCAGCAGAAAATGAATGATGAATATTTTATACTTCGTACATGTACTTTTTAAGGGTTTTGCTCTTTATCCTGTTTATCTAATGTGAATATTGTGTAAAATAACTGTTTTCTATATTGTGTTCCAAGTTGTATTATACAGTTTCTTGGAATTAATAACAAAACGGTCTCAGGTCTATGGGTGATAAAGTTTTCTCTTCCTATGCTCCTGTCCTCTAGAATTCTCTGCCTCCTGAACGTCAGAATTATGATACTTTTAAAGTTTACTTGTTGGTTTTGTATTATTTTAAATTGTATTGCTTGCAGTGTTCACTACTTTGAGAAACTACTTTTAAGGGTGCTAAAATAAAGTTTATTATTATTATTATAATTATTATTATTATTACTATTATAATTAATATCCTAGGAATGTTAAAGATTCTTCTTGGAAGGATCTTCTTGACTATAAAGAAAGTAAGCATAAAGTGTAACATTTGCACATTTGTAACAAAGGCACACATGATTAACTAGCCCTCCAATTGTTTTAAACCTTTTATAAGGTTCTTTTTTCTATCGTACACAAAAGAAGATATTTTGAAGAATGTTGGAAACTGGTAACCACTGACTTCCATACACTCTCGGAAATAAAACAAGCTGTCACTGGGAGGGTACCTTTTTAAAAGGTACAAATTAGTACCTAAAAAGTGTTCCTCTTAAAATTTTTAGGTACTAATATTGTATATACTTTTGAGGTGTCAATATGGACCGCTTAAGTACAAATGTGTTCCATTTGAAAAGGTACCACGCCAGTGACAGCTTGTGTACCTTTATTTCTGACATTGTAGTAGAAAAACTATACTATAGATTTCAGTGGTTACAATACAATTCAATTCATTTTTATTTCTGTATCGCTTTTACAATGTAGATTGTGCCAAAGCAGCTTGACACAGAAGTTCTAGTAAACTGAAAATGTGTCATTCCAGTTTTTAGAGTTAAAGTTTAGTTTAGTTCAGTTCAGTGTGGTTACATTTCACTGCTGAAAGTCCAAACACTGAAGAACAAATCCATCGATGTGCAGCAGGTAACAGGTTTCTTCAACTTTCTTCGAAATATTGTTTGTACTCATCAGAAGAATCAAGGAGGTTTTAAAGAAGTGGAACTAATAAGAACTTGTTTTGAAAGAAATACTACTAATTTAACAGAGCGGTGAAATTAATTTTTTTTAAGGATACATAAAAATGATCAAACGAATGTAATAAGAAATTTTTCTAATAAGAACTCTCTAATCTAAATAAGAATTATTACAGCAATAAATTATATTTTTATACACATTACAATAGAAAACAGTTATTAAAATTGACATAATATTTCACATTATTGCTGTTTTATCAAATAAATGCAGCAATGGAGAGAACGAGAGGCCATATAAAGGCCATCAAGAGTCAGATATTTATATTTCAGAAATCAAACACTTCCCATTGTCTGGCCTGTTAAACAATTCTAGTTATATATGTAGTGTATTGCATTTTAATATTAATAATCATTTTGATTGTTTGTTTGTGTGTGTGTGTGTGTGTGTGTGTGTGTGTGTGTGTGTGTGTGTGTGTGTGTGTGTGTGTGTGTGTGTGTGTGTGTGTGTGTAAATTTATCCCTCATTACATTCCCATTAAATGTGGAATATTATTATATTTTTTATTACAATGACTAACAGTCATCACTCATTCATAAATACAACTAGAAGCCATTTAGATGTTTACATTTTTATTTTTAAATATGGTTGTTCAAAGCAATATTAGACAGATTAGAATTAAACTGCAAAAACACTGCCACCTGGTGTAACGTTGTCATGCAAAGTCAATGAAAAGGTGGACTATTGAAACAATAATAAATAGTCAAGCCTATAAAATAATTATTTAAAATATATATGCATAAAGAGGAAGCAGCAAAGCAACAGCTGATTCACTGACAGGTGTATTTACTAGTAATTGCTACATAATAAAAAGTGAAAACTAATTTCCTACAGTTATTCATATTGTATCTTATGTTCCACAATTTCCACAATTATCCTGGGGAATATGTTTTAAATAAAAGGGCTATGATCATGTATTAAAATTGTACTTGACGATGATTCAGGCGAATCGCTGATTTCTGGCTGCACCACTGGCGTATGATCCAGACACAGATACATACAGATTCTTGTAGGATGACAGGAGGTCACTTATTTTATAACCCTGCAAGAAACAGTCAGAGAGGAGATTATCGTAAGTACGTTTCACACCATAGAAATATTTGTAGGTTTTTTCAACCTCATAATAGCTTAATAGCTTAATAGCTTACAGTTGCAGTTCAAAGACTTGATTTTACTTGAAAAAACACTATAAAAGTTTTAGAAGTTGAAACACAGGTTTGTAGATGTTTTGAATAGTTGCCAGTGTGATTCATGTTAACTTTAAATTGTTTTTGTTGGTTGTCTGTTGGACTCATGTGACTTGTGTACTACCTAATCTTGGCCAGGACGCTATTGTAAAAGAGATTTTTAATCTCAATGTGTCTTTCCTGGTAAAATAAAGGTTATAATAATAATAATAATAAATAAATAAAATGTAAAATGCAGAATGATTTCTGTGAGGGTTATGTTTAGGGATTAAAAATACAGTTTGTACATTATAAAAGTACATAAAATAGTAAGTGTTTTAATCACTTTTTCATTAACGTTGATTCTAGAAATATTTCTTATATCTGTTTTCCTTACAGAGATAAAAAAAAAATCAGTTGTTAAGCATTTATAAGCCATGAACTAAACCAATCAGCCATAAGGAGAATCAGAAATAACAAACTATTTAAATCAAAGTAAAGCAAATGAATGACAAAAGGAATTTGATGGCTTTAGTTAGGGAAAAGTCTATAATCAGGGTTCATACACAATTTAACTGCTAAAATTCCATGACTTTTCCATGATTTTCCCGAGACTTTCAAGTAAATTTTCATGACCTAATGTTTTATGCAATGTCTACATATGTGTGATAAAAGAAAAACAACGCATGTTTCAATGTATTACAGCATATCATAAAACACGCAAAAATCTGTTTTGTTTTTAATTTATATTTATATCCATGTAAAATTGATTTAGATGATGCTTACGCTGCATAAATATTGTAAGTGTATGTGACCGGCCAAGTACAGAAAAGAAGTAAATAACCTATATTATATATCAAGAATACAGATATCTGTTTTCCAAGACTTTTCCAAAACTTTGTTGAAACTAGTTATTTCAAACTAGTTATTTCAAAGGTTTATTGCAGTGTGGGAAAAATAAGTACCCCATATTTATAATGTGATGATTTTTCCAGGTAATTATATTGAGGAGTTGCTGACATGAAATTGTAGCTGATCTGGTGAAAAAATTCAAGTCAACAGCACCTTCAGACACAAAAAAATTCACAATTATTTGAGCCGCTGTTATATTTAGGTCTTTTTTGTTGACATTGTTTACTCTGTGCACTTTGCTCACTGTGACTTTCTGATTGGTGGATTTATCTAAACAGCGTCATGGGTAATTGAGTTTTCATATATGAATACAGATACTGAACATGATTGATTAAAAGAGAAGATGAATGAACTTATTGTTCAACAAAAGCACATACAATTAATGAACCACCTCAGAGCTCACAGCTGCTGTTTAAAAAGTTTATTTTTTATAAAAACATATTTTTTTTCATATGATGAAGGATTTTTTTTGTACTTCTAGAAACCAGCTGTCAGTCTCTGCACTGTAAAAAAGCAATAGCTGTTCTCACTAATAAAATTAAGTGCAGTTAACTTATTAAGAAAAAGTTTGTTTACTTTACAATATTTAAACAAGTAATGCCAACTTTTTAGCACAAGTTGTTAAACTAAATAGATTCAAGTAATCTTGACCTACAATAATATGTATTTACAACTTTTGAGTGATCATGTGTAGGCATGGGCCGGTATAAGATTTTGACAGTGTGATAACCTTGGATAAAAATATCACAGTTTCACAGAATCACAGGATAACGGTGTTGTGATTACTGCTCTAAAATATATTATTTTTCTGGGTAAAATAACTAAAACTTTTTTCCCTTTTGAACACAATATATTTTGTTTTTTTAACGACTTAAAATATTTTGGAGCAGTAAACATGTCAGGCTAAATAACTAAAATGAATCATTGACTTCTGCTGTCTTCATTCATTTCAAAAACTTGAATTTAAAACGGCATCTTTGTTTTTGTTTTTTTCTGCTGGAGATACTGTTGTCCTAAAAAACGGTATTATTGAAAATTTTGGCATTTTAAAACCTTGAATTTTCCAAACCGTGGTATACCTTAAAAAACCGAGGGAATTGAGGAAACAGGTGGCGCAGTGGGTAGTGCTGTCGCCTCACAGCAAGAATGTTGCTAGTTCAAGCCCCAGCTAGGTCAGCTGGCATTTCTGTTGCTTTATATGTGAATTGGGTAAGCTAAACTGTATGTAGTATATGTGTGTGTATGTCCTGGTCCTCCAGGTTGGGGGTTGAGCATTGGGCTATAAATTAGATGTTACGAAACACCAACATGGTATGGCTAAATATCAACTTTTGATAAATAAGACATTTATTTTTGTCCTTACTTAATTGTTTTAGTTCAGCTTACTTGATAATAAATAATAATTGAGTCAACAGTGCTGACGTTTACTTTATTAAGAAATTGTAAATACAAACTGTTTTAAGTTATACTCACTTAAAATGAATACACTATTTAGAAATATGAAGGCAATCAGTTTCCTCAAATTTTCTAAGTAAGGTCAACTTATTACATTTTACAGTGTTTGTTAAGTCCAAAACAAAACGCAAATATGTGTGTATTTTTTATGTGTTTTTGTGTGTGTGTTTTCTTGCATAATGGCATAGATATGACTTGGGTATTATAAAGACAAGGTAGATTATGGAGACATTGTCCTTGTCCCAATTTTTCAAAAGAACATTATCCCATCAAATGTAGAAATAAAAGTCCATTTTGACATTATGGTATCTTTTTTTTTTGGTCCCCCACGATAAAACTAACTCATAAATGGGGATTGTGTTTAGGGGTGGGGGAGAGATTATACAGTTTGTACAATCTTTAAATCATTACGTCTATGGGAAGTCCCCATAAATATATCTGTACAAATGTGTGTGTGGGCTATATTTACTCAAAAAATATTTTTGCTGCTTGTTCAAACTACTTATTTAAAATGATCTGAGTCAACACAACTCTCCAGTTTTTTGGGTGACAACCTAATTGTCTTCTGTTCAATCCATTTAAATTCATGAAAACAATTTAGCCCCATTCACACAGGGCGTCAGCTTCAATGCTTCCCATTTACTTTGAATGAGCGATGTCAGGCGTTGCCGAACTGCATTGTGGATCTGTCGGCGCGGCTTCAGAGGCATTGCTCGCTGCAGAAGTTGGGACTTGCTCAACTTTTCAAGCGCCAGCAGAAACGTCAGCCAATCAGATCGCTGTATCCCGCTCAGACAGTGGCCTATTGTTGACAAATTTTATTGGCTGACGCTGCTATGACGATTGCATCAGCCCTAACTTCAGACACGCCCTCTGTCGAGCAGAGATGTATAAAGTACTAGAGACCCATACTTAAGTAAAAGTACAAGTGCTTTATCAAAAATTGACTTGAGTAGAAGTAGAAGTGCTCTTTAAGCACCATACTTAAGTGGAAGTACAAAAGTATTCAACATTTTTTGTACTTAAGTATTGCAAGTAGTTTATTTCAAAATTTACTACTCAAGTACTGAAAGTAAAAGTACAAGTATTGTGTAATGTAGTTATTAAAGAAAGCAGTCAAAATACACTAACTGTTTTGTTTATTTTAAATATCTTTTTTGGGGTACTTGATTAAGCAGAACGAAAAGAAACATGGCTTATGATACTGTTTTTCTCTGTAAATAGTTTCTATGGTACAAGAACTCACATCGTCAGGCCCTTTTACCAGAAAATGCCTTCACTGATGAGATAATTCAGCATGTTCACTCACATACATTCTCTCTCTCTCTCTCTCTCTCTCTCTCTCTCTCTCTCACACACACACACTGCCCTGCACACACCTAAATGTACACTCTCTCCCACTCTCTCCCCACTCTCACACATTCATACACTCTCACACACACAGTTCTCTCTCTATCTCTCTCTCACACACATTTTTGTGAATTGTGGGGACATTACATAGGTTGCAATTGTTTTTACACTCTCTCTTACACACACACACACACACACACACACACACACACACACACACACACAGACGCACACACAGGTACAATCACACTGTTGTTTTCTCTTACTCACACATTATTCAATCTCACTCACACACACACAAACACACACTCACACTTTGGGAGTTTTGAAGTTTGATTGGTTAAAACCACAATGAACAGGAGTTCTGTCTTCTGAAAGCACTCGTGAAACTAAACTAAACAAGCAAACTAAATCCTGCTTCACAAATTCACTTGATTTTGATTGTATTGTAAAAAAACAGGAAAATGTGTGTATTACTGTGTTAAATGAAAATCTGAAATATTTTATGGCTTATGGCTATGATTTAGTAATAATTGTTATTTATTTTTATCATGTTTTTAATGAAATTGGTCTTACAGTTCATATTTTCTGTAGTATATTTATTAATTCTGGTACTTTTACCATAAACCAACATCTCAACCATTTGGTAAAGGCTGATATTTTAGAAATAATGTGATGTGTTGAATAAAAATGCACTGATTGTGTTAACTAGCGACATTAGGAGTTAAGAAATGCAATCAAAAAAAATTCTATTGCTTTTGTCTTGGTGTGACAGTTAAAGGTTTTTTTGTAATAAAATTTTGTCCTTTAATACAGCAGTCAGATATACGAACTGTGTCCTTAATTTGACCTGCTCAAAGAAAACACTCTTTCTGGATGTATCAAACAAAACTCATGCACAGAAGACAGCACGAGCATTTAAAGCTAATAAACTCATGTCAATATTATCCCGCCTGCTTTTTGAGCGCTGACAGGCGGGTCTTACACGGCTATGACTGGTTATTGTCCTCAACAGAAAGGGCTTTAGAAATATAAGCGCTGTTCACCAAAGGCGGGAAAAATACGCGATTATCACGGGTAATAGACACAGTGGAGAAAACTTAATTGCACATGAGGCACGCTCATGTCTGTATCAACAGCTTTAACAGCTAAGAAGAGAGGAAAAGTTACCTTACAAACTGGCCAGCGGGTCAGATGTCCATAGTGAGAGAGCGAGAGATAGGCAGGGGGTAATAGTAAACTAGCGGCTGGTATGCTGTGCCGCCTTCTCTCGCCCTCGCGCCTCCGTCCTTCGCCATAGTATTGCGACATCGCGCATAGGAGATAAATGACGTCATCACGTAATAACCGGTTATGACCTATTACTGAACTGATTTCAATCATTTTGACACCCCTAGTAACGAGTAACGATGCAGCACACAAAAAATCTATCGGAGTAAAAGTATTAAAATCATGGAAAATATGTACTTAAGTAAAAGTGGAAGTAGGAGAAAAAAATAATACTCCAGTAAAGTACAGATACTGCCTTTTAGTACTTAAGTACAGTAGTGAAGTAGTTCTACTTCGTTACTATACATCTCTGCTGTCGAGCGATGTCGAATTGATGTTGAAGCTCCGTGTGAAGGGGGCGTTAGGTTAACTTGATTAGTTTGTGTTGAGACAACGTAAAGGAATTGTGTTTTTACAATGTTTACCTGTGAGGTCTCACAGAGCAGAGTGTTGCCCTGCACCAGGTTGCCGATGGTCATGTGAAAATAGGTGCTTCCACTGGACCAGGATGTAATCTTACTGAACAGATGCGCCGCGAGCACCTCCTGCAGGCAATCCAACCAAAACAATTGTTAATTTCACAATGCTAAGACATGGCCGGGCTACTTTATTTCTGGATTTGTACCTTTGTCTTTGAGTTGATAAGACTGATTCCTTGTTTGCTGATTGATATCATAATAACACTGGGGTAATTCTTCTCAGAGGTTTGCTGTGAGAAAAAAGAGAGTCATTATTTAGAAAACAGCCTCCTTTATCAGCAGTTAGTTTTATTTTTTAGTGTTTTAGTGTTACTTTACCTTTACTTCGAAGAAAGCACACCCAAAGGTTGGCCATGGTGAGACTGTCTTCAGAAACTGCAGTTTGGCTTCGTCTACACTCATGCCTGCCTGCTTGTTGTATGAATTGATGATGTGCTACAGACCAAAGACACAAACAATTAATCTTAACCAACTTTTAAAAAATCCCTTTATTCATCAGGGGTCACCACAGCGGAATGAACCGCCAACTTATCCAGCATATGTTTTACACAGCTGCAACCCATCACTAGGAAACACCCATACACTCTCACATACACATACATACACTACAGCCAACTTAGTTCATCCAATTCAGCTAAAAACATGTGTTTTAACTAGGAAACCGGAGGACCTGGAGGAAACCCACATGAACAAAAGGAGAACATGCAAAGTTTAGACAGAAATGCCAACTGACCCAGAACAGGCTCAAACCAGCGACCTTCTTGCTGTAAGGCAACATCGCTGCCCAATGCGCCACCCTGTCATCCAAAATGTATTTAATATAAAGAAAATAAATGTGTTTTTTACTTTAGTATATAAGTACAATCTTTTTTTAACCTTAGATCAAAGTATAATCTTGCTTTGGACAAACCTAAACAAATACTGTAATTTGTTACAGCTAAATGTATTAATTACCCTCAGTTTTGACTTGGTTGAAAATGAAAAATGTATTTTAATATCAATAAAAACATTTAATCCGCCCAAGAAAAAAAAACATGGTAAAATATTGTTTTTATAGATGATGAATTAATTGAATTACTTTAAAATGACTTAAAATCAAAGTCCAAGTAAAATTGCACTAAATTAAAATAAACACATATAATGTTAGGCTGTGCTATTGCTGGTTGTTTTATTTTCAATAATAAGGTAAACTCTCTGCTGGTGCTTTTAGAATGGCTCCAAATGTCACTCAAGATGATAATCAAAGTCATTTTAGAATCACATTAAAACTAAAAGAACATAAACAGTACCTTTTTATGTGGTCAGATATCATGAAAAAAAGTCATGTTTTAAGTATGCCTAGGGGGTTCATCTTTTGCTTTAAGAGAAATATTATATTAAAAAAAAGGTTATAATCAGAAACCATAATTTTTCACTTAACCCAAAATAAAAATGCACTTTGAATGAAAGACACAGTAGAGTCACTGTTTTCTTTGTAGGATCCAGTCTTGCCAAAAGTATATATTTGCTAATGCATTTTGAAGCAATATCTCTTCGAGAAATCTCCAGGTTAACAACTGTTAACAATTCAATTCAATTCATTTCCTAATGGATGACACTAAATGCAGGTGTAAACATGGTCTAACAAGTTTTGATCTACTTCCAGAGGTAGATCACACTCTACACCAAGGGTCATCAACCCTGTTCCTGGAGAGCTACCTTCCTGCACATTTCAGTTGCAACCCTGAACAAACACACCTGTTTGTAATTATCAAGTGCTGCTTTAGGTACTATTAATTGGTTCAGGTGTGTTTGATCAGGGTTGGGAATGAATTTTGCAGGAGGGTAGCTCTCCAGGAACAGGGTTAGCCACCCCTGCTCTACACTCTCCTAATGTAAGCCCTGCTTACATCTGGTTCTAGGATGCTTTCTTGTTAATTCAGATTGTGTAAATGTGGTCTGAAATGTTTCGAGCTTCACCATTTTTTTACCATGTCCAGAGGTAGCTGAAAATGCTTTTGACTGTAATTGAACGCATTTGAAAATCCCCCCAAGACCAGTTACTTTTTGCCTACTGGCATTGTTCTTGGATAATACAGTACTAAATGTGTTGTGGAAGTGCAATAGCCAGATGGGGTTTAAACTTTGCTGAAAGTCTGGTTTGAACACACACAAAAAGAAAATAATTCTCATTTTCATAAAAGATCACACTGTTGCTGCCATTTTGCCTGCTAGTTGTGCTACTCATATTTTTAGTAGAAACTGTTTTAATGGTAGTTTATTTTTGTAAGGTAATGCACAGTGCTTAAGAAGGTACTTCGCTTTGGTTTGGTACAAAATGAAGACATACAGAACTATTTATTTGAAATAAATTAGGTAAATGAAGGATTTGAGGATCACCTTTTTCCAGTCCTCAGCAGTCATGATCTTCTGCTGATCAGCTGGCACCAGTTCTTTCAGCATTCTGGGGATCATGACAAACTGAGACTTATCTGCATCAACCCGAGTACGAAACAACAGTCCACCTAGAGCGATCATGTCCTCTTTAGACACACTATGGTACCCCCGCAGATACTTGGGCAATTCCTGGGAAAAAAAAAAAAAGACATTTTGGTCATGAATGACTTTTAACTTATTTTGAAACTCAAGCAAGTTGGACTTGTTTCATTTCGTGGTTTGTAAACTCAAAGGACTTACAATTAAATGTTGAAATAACCATCTTAAAATTTGTTCACATTCTATTCTTAAATGTAAAATATATCAGTTATATACCCAATTGTGACTTTTGGAGCCTTTACATGTCTTAAAAATGGCAGTTATTAACAAGCAGCTAGATGGGAAACCAGACGTTTTCGGCACTTTTTTTATTGTTTGCTTTTAATGTTGATTTTATTATCAATGTTGCTAGAATGGGGTCTATGCAAGACTATAGTAAGTCTAACGTCCAGGTTGGGCAAAAAAAATCTTTATTGCAGCACTTTATTACATTATATAAATAGTTCCTACACAGTATAAGAGGTAAAATTGATGTTAGAAAACTGTTAACAGTGTTTGGTTTAATGTACAGTATGGACTGATCAGATAGACAACATACCTGAGGAAAGTGGAACATTAAGTCAGCAGTTATATCTTTCCCTGGGATCACATTAAACCAGAGCTTCCTCATGAAGAGTACCAGGTACGGGACAATAGTTGGAGTAGCTGTGTTTAGGATGAAGGATGTTAATCATACTGTAGGGACAATCCAACTTAATAAACACGTTTATTACAGTATCTAATAAGCTAAACAGCTCACCTTCCCTAACTTTCTTTCCTTTTTTGGTAACATCTGTGAGTTGCCTGAGGTTGTCAAAAAAGTACTCCTCAGAATTCATACTCTCTACCTGAAAATATCAGATGTGGTAAAGTTTAGCTCTGACTTAACACACCTCCAGCAGGAATGAAGAAGAGAATGGAGAAATCATATCTAAAACCTTTGTGGAGGTTTTCACAAACAGGTTGTATCCCTCTGGTGAGGACAGACGGAGGTCTTTGGCAATGTTGCGACACAAGTCTTTGATCCTTGTGGTGGTGGTCACCTCAAATATCTGAAATTAAAGACAGCTTTTAATTTGAGTGAAGAAAATAATAAGAAACAATGGTTAAGCTGAGCATGTCACTCCTTACTTCAGATGTATCATTGGGGAAATGGACTTTATGGAAGATCTGAGTGCTGTTATTCTGAATGGCATCCACTTCCACCTGGTGAGGAGGCAACTTCCTTCCCTCAATACTGTGCAGGGGCAAAAACATTGCAATAATAGGTCAACTTTCACCTTTATGATCATTCCATGTTGGGGCCTAAAGTTGTGACAAAACAGGCCAAAATTGAGCAATATTTGCTTTATTTTTGCACATCACTGGCTGTGGTCAGATCCAGTTGGCTCTTAGACAGTGAGAGTAATAATGATGAAATATGTTTACTGGCAAAAGTTTTGAATGAAATCAAGGGGGAGTCAATGAACAATGCTCTCCTCCACCTTTAATACTCATGATTGAGGTGCATTTATGCAAATCACCAATACTCTATTTGTTTCCTGGCCACTACAGGTGTGTGCTCACTCCTCAATTACGCATAGCCATCCAGAATGGAAAAATGTAGTTTCACAGATTAGGGAGACCGCTCTACCTACACCCGTCACTAGATGGCCACAGACTCTTCGATTTCTTTGTTGGTTGTCAGTGACTCCTCAAACTTTCCTTCCTTTGTTCTCCTTGCTCATTCCCATATGCAGTATTATTTTCTCTCATGAAAGTTCAAATTCTGAGCATTAATTCATTAATTAATACTATCTAGAGTATAAAGCATGTGCCCCTTTTTTGGGTCAGTGTTGGCTTCTGGAATTTTGGGCTCCTAAAAGTTCCTGCTATCAGTCCTAAAACTTCATAGCAGATGAAAACACAGTTGGATTTCATTGCCAATTGTTCATCGGTGCGTAGGCTCTATATTGGAATTCTTCCTGTTCTGCTTCTGCTTCTTCTTCTTCTACTTCTTCTTCTTCTTTCTCTTCTGAATCGTGATTTTGAGGGTCTAAACATACCCGAAAACTCAGAAGTGGCGCAAATGTATGTTTGTTAAAGGTTTCGGAAGAGGGTGTGGCAAAATGACTTGACAGGGCCACCTATGCACAATTGACGGACTGGCCCCCGTGCTACGCTTTACGCACAAGTACGAAAACTGACACACACATCAAACATGCCAAAACATACAAAAAGGCCTCTTGGAGCGAAATCTCAAACCCAACTGGAAGTCAGATATTTTTAACTTCCTCTGCCAAAAAAGTGCAGTTTTTGCCATTTCCAGGCGTTTTTGATGCTGGCTCGGTTAAGTCTGGGACACACTAAGCTGACAGTCCTCACTGGGCAGCATCGGACCATCAGTGAAAGTCTGTCAGGTTAGTTTGTTTGGTTGGTTTGTTTTCTTTTTTTTTGTAGATTCAGCATGTAGAATCAGTATTTGCTATTGGTGAAAGAAACCTCTCTGAAGTGATGAAACTAAGCTAATTATTCGAATCAAGAGGGAACACAAGTAAGCCAAATGTAATTTTTATCACATTTATTAAACATAAGCAAATTATATGGATTATCAGATGATCAGATATATGGTACTTAAACACTGCTTTGTTTACGGTTTGTTTGTGTACAGAACTAATTCTGGTTTCCTGTAGCAGAATGACAATACAGATACTGCCACCTGCAGGTATGGAAAGATAAATCCTCTCATGCAAGTGCAGAACACACAATCTCATTTAAATCTCTGTTCTTTGTTTGGTTTGTTCACATGCAGTTTTTTGGGCCAGACGGAACCAGACACAGTTGACATGAGGGAACAGCACATTCGTTTTAAAATTGCCGCTAGTTCTTTTTATGGGCTTTAAGGGGTGAACTATTTGACTATATAAAGGTGTACCTGAGCATTGCTTGCATTCTCTGCAGGCAGGCAGAAGCCAGCGGCTCTCTGGGTCTGGACTCCAGAAAACGTTGAGCGTGCCTCAATAACAACTGACTTGGAGGGAAGAGACCACAGCACAGCCACAACAGCTGCCAGCCTCGTTCCATACTCAACCTAACAGACGAACATAAATGCAATTAACAACCATTCACAACAATTTCCCATCTGGATCAAAAATAAGTTATAACTAAGTCAACAAACCCATTTCTGTTGTTAGTCATCTGCTTCATAATTTGACAGTAGATTTCATCTCTAAGTTCTACGTGTGCTGTTGCCGGCCCAAAGATCTGGTTTGTTAGATCTATGGGTGTCCTCACATGCTTGACTGGATAATCTCCCATATATTTAAGGATAGGTGGAGACCATGTTAAAGAAAAATAGTGAGCGTCATGCATTCATTGAGCAGTCTTTAGCATCATGCAGTATTTACAGCTTTATTTAATACAAAACAAATTGAGTTTTCTGTTAATTCAGTAAACAGGTGGAAAGGATATCTGTGAAGGAGTCAGAAGCAAGGTGGCAGAGCTCTGAGTTGCCCTGCAGATTCCTGATCAGTGGCTGTTTGAGAGGCTCTTTACTGTTGGCCCACAGTTTTTCTTTGCCTCCTTTGCCACGACGGCCTTCATTAACTGGATCCCTGTAACGCATCGATGACGTGATCGTAAGTACCTCTGGCTTATTATCATAACAGGGGAACTTCAAGCTGCACATTTTTTTAAGTCGATCCATCCTACATCACTTAAGATGATTGCAAATCAAATGTGTGTTACCTGAAATAATCAAAGGAGAACTCCTTGAGCGTCATGTGGGCCACTCTCTCTGTGCTGAGCTCCTCCTTCTGCGGCAACACCGGCATCACTGACTTCCTCCGTGCTGGGCTCAAATTCAGCAAATTCTAGAGGACAGAATGACTCTTTATAATTCTGATCCTGTACAGTCTGACTTGATTTACAAGACTCAGCATATTTTGTCAGCTTAAGGATAAAACCTTTGAATTTAAAGTTTGAAATAGAAAAAAGTTTAAAATATTTAAAAGTAAATCTTTAATATTTCATTCATTTATCTTCCTTCAGCTTAGTTTCTGTTTCAGAGGTCTCCACAGTGGAATGAACCACCAACTTTTCCAGCATTTGTTTTATGCAATGGATGCCCTTCCAGCCACATACTCAGTAATAGGAAACACCCATACACTCTCATTCACACACACTGATACACAACGGACAATTTAGTTTATTTAATTCACCTATAGTGCATGTCTTTGGACTTGTGGGGGAAACCAGAGCACCCAGAGGACCTAACAATCGTCCTAACTGCCTCCCCCTAGCGGCGCCCCTGGTCGGCACACTAACCACTGGACTATTGCATTGACTATTTGTTTTTTTTTATTTTAGGATTCATTTTTTCCTTTATGGTGATAGGAAAGTACAGCGGTGAAGTTAGAGAGAGGGGTTGATGGGGTAGAAAAACCTCCACAACCTGCTACTCAAAATTGGTACACCCTTAATATAATGGTGCTCTCTACTTAAAGTGAAGGCTGTCAGTGTTGACACATCGGGCCTTATCATACACCAGCGCAATGTGGCGCAAGGCACGGCGCAATACTTGTTTTGTAGTTTCAGCTTGGTGCAAAAGTTGTTTTGTGGCGTTGCGCTACACTGTTTAAATAGCAAATGCATTAGCGCTCATATGTGCGTCCATAGGCGTTCTGGTCTAAAAAGAAAGGCGTTCTGAGGCACACTGCTGGCGCGTCGCTATTTTGAGAAACTAAAATAGATTTTTCATTCCGGCACAGAGTTGTGCCTCGCTTACACACTGCTTAATACGCACAAGAGAGCAAAAGGCAAATATCTTTACATATGAAAAAATGTAAATATTGAGGATATATATATAGGATATAATAAGAATAGATATAAGATATAAATATAAAGGATTAAAATATTACAAAACATATTATTTTCTAGCCTACATAAATATGAAAAATTACTGCTTTTATGCCTTCTTCATCTCGGGAGGCTTTTTCAGTTCATTCATAACAATTTGCTTTTGTCCAATGTTATTATTATTAGCAGTATTATTTATTATATCCATATTTATTTTTGTTTTATTAAAAACAAGCTTAGATTTGACCACCTGTCAGGTTTTAGACCATATGGGGCGCAGCATGTGTTTTAGGATATAACATTTTGTTATTATTGTTCATTTATTCGTTTGCTGGAAATTAGAACTGAATTTAGAAATAGTTTTGAAACGAATATTTGTGCTTAACAAACGCAATTAATTATTTATAGACTAATTGATGTCTGTGCGTAAAGGTTTCCCTATCCAAGAACGAAAGTAAAAGTGATCTTTTATCTCTTTTTCTCACGCAGTAGATGCTCTGTTTAACAGTTTTCTGTTAAAAAAAAAAAACTTTCAACTGTTAACTGTTTGCTAGTGAATTGCTCAGTTTTTCCACTTAGACTTACTTTGAGTCCTGTAAATAGCGAATGCACTTATGGCGCGACGCAGCTGGCTCTTAAAGGGAATGGGAGATGAGACTCTAATTGGTTTATTCTCAAAACACCCCTATAACTCATTAAGAAAATAAACTCAACCCTTTTAGACCATGTGCCATGGCGCAAAGCAGATTTTCCCGTCCTTAAATTAGCAAAAATGCGTTCTGACACTCCCTGAAAGCGTTTGCGCCCTGCGTTTTGCGCTCTGCGCATGGACCGTTAAAATAGAGCCCATCATTTCTAATTTGGTATTTATTTTCAAGACAAACCATCAAAACAACAGTAAAGAGTTTTGTTTCGAAAAATATTTTCCAAAATTCAGTGTGAAACTAAAGAATTGCTGTTTACCAGTGTCTCTTCTGTAGGCCTGGTCAACATGGGCAGAATCTGAATTGCATCTAAGGAAACTGCCCCAGTTTGACTTGTCCTCTCGTTCCTTGCTTTTATCCACCCTTCTTCGAGAGAATATTCTCCATCCTTTATGATATACAGCACATCGCCTCGTCTGTAGCTCAGCAATGTGGGATCCTCTGAACGGAGGGGTGAAGGGGGGTATAAAGGTTATACAGTTCAGTATCCATCCCACATTATTTCGTAACATTCTAAATTGCCAAAATATAATACTGCCAAAATATAGCCAGTGCAGAACAGGCACCTTGTCTGCTGAGGTCTTGAATTGCCACAGCGTACAGGGATCTCTCTTTAAGGCCTGAGATGAACAAGTTGACCAGTTCCACTAATTCTTTTCCTTTCACTATCTTCAGCTCATACATCCCCTTTGGAGTCGTCAAACACACCAACCCACCAGACCTGTCCTCACTGTAGGAGAAACAAGAAAGCACCTTAGCTAGAAGTGATTTGAAGTCACAGCAAAGAAGGGAAATTGCCATAAAAGTGCCTTTATATTATATGATATGATATGATATTACATTACATTACATTACATTACATTACATTATATTACATTACATTATATTACATTACATTACATTACATTACATTACATTACATTACATTATATTATATTATATTATATTATATTATATTATATTATATAAAACTGCAGTTTTCTCAAGAATAAAAAATCTACATGAGCTACAGTAATGCTTCAGTTCAATTATAGAATGGGATTTTCTATTACGCATTATTACTATATTAAAGGCTGAAATGAACAGCAGAGCCCAAAATATTGAATTCAATTGTTTGTTTGTTTTATTATTTGTTTACATTATAATCAACACTTAAATAACTGAAAAAGTATGAATTTAAATTGCATACAATGCAGATTTTATATTACTATCTTAATTTTTTAAAATTAGGTTTCTGCATAGTAACTCGTTTCTTTCTTATAACTTTCAAATTTTATATTACATATTATATTACATTACATAATTAAGACCACTAACAGGTTAAATAAAATAGAATGAATATATGGGCTAATTTATTATCTAGGAAACTAATGATCTGTTGACACTGAATGCCTTGCCTGAGGCAAATGTCCGAGCTGTTTAATTACCATCTAACTTGTACTGAAGCATTGATTGCTTCATGGGATGTGCGATGTTCAATATGTTTAGTTTTTTGTAAGAGATGTGCACATTTACTTGCAACCAACCGCCATTAAAAAGTGAATTTCTTGATAAAATTGAAGTTTATTATGAAAAGTTCCTTTTTAACCTGACTATTTCAATTCTCGACACCTCAGGATACGAGAGCTGCAGGAATTCGCCTTCTGTCTCGTCTTGAAAGAAGACTCCTTTCCAGTTCACCACAACTACAAACTGGTCTTGAGGAACTGAAGGACCTGAACACAAATTAAACAGTTAGTTCACAAATTCAGTGCAAAAAGGGATAGTTCACCCAAACAGACTAATTGTAACTTAATAATGTTTATATTTTAGACTTTTTTTCTGTGGATACAAAAGATGTTTACAACAAAACATACAAGCTGCTATTTTTCGTTCAGTGAAATGATTCTGTATGAGGAGTTTTCAATGTCACTCTGTTCTTCCTAAAAATCAAATGGCTTCAAAAGACAAAGTTCTGTCAATAATTACTCTAATTACCCAAATGTTGTCCATGTCCAAACCCCTGAGAACTTCATTCATTTTAAGAACATAAATGAAGATGTTTTTGATTGAATCCAAGAGCTCCCTTCGCTTATATATAAAGCAACAATCCAGAGATTGGATAAACGAACAAAACATATTGTCAAATTATTGATTTTGGCAAATATGTTTTTAGAGCTTCGAATGATTACAGTTACAGTAACCACTAATGCCATGTGGAACTGTTTGTTTTTGGTTCCTTTTCTGGATTTTGAATGTCTCATGTCTCTGGGGATTGAAATGACATGAGTGTAAGTAAATAAAGATACAACTTTAAATTTAAATCTTTAACTCAATGTTTAACCCATTGTTGGTAATATATTACATGGACCATATCTTTATCAGCTTTGCATGTTTGGGAAATAAATTCCACCAATTTATGCACTGTCTCTGTTTGATGTAACTACAAGATTAAAGAAATAAAGACATGAGCTTTCCTCAAAAGCTCTCCTATTGCGTCTAACAGAAGAGATAAAATTAGCAGGTTTGGAACAACATATTAGTACCATCAACAAAATGTACATTTTGAAATAAAGCATTCTTAAAAAGAGGCAGTGGCGCAGTGGGTAGCACGTTCGCTACACAGCAAGAAGGTCGCTGGGTTGCTAGTTCGAACCTCGGCTCAGTTGGCGTTTCTGTGTGGAGTTTGCATGTTCTCCCTGCCTTCGCGAGGGTTTCCTCCGGGTGCTCCGGTTTCCCCCACAATCCAAAGACATGTGGTACAGGTGAATTGGGCTGGCTAAATTGTCCGTAGTGTGTGAATGTGTGTGTGGATGTTTTCCCAGAGATGGGTTGCGGCTGGAAGGGCATCCGCTGCATAAAAAACTTGCTGGATAAGTTGGCAGTTCATTCCACTGTGGCGACCCCGGATTAATAAAGGGTCTAAGCCGACAAGAAAATGAATGAATGAATGAAGCATTCTTAAAAAACAAAAGGAAAACTTACCTGAAATCACTTGAGCCTCATATAACTTGGAGAAATGGATTGGCCACTTCTGTTGAGCATATTCAACAGTCTCTGATTTCACTTTGTAGACAGGTGTGTTGGTGTTTATGTAGGGACCCTGCCATTACACAAGAGTGCTGCTTGTAATTCTGTGCATGATTATTGTGAACAAGTATATATGTGTGTGTAGCAGCATATGAATATACCTGAGTGTGTGCAGAATTGACCAACTGCACTAGTTTGACCAACGACTTGTTCTCGATTATTGTCATATTCATGCAATCGCGAACAATCTTCTGAGCAATTTCCAAACTGCTTTCAGAGCCATGCTGAACATAGTAATGTTTGGCTGCGAGCTGCACATAATCATCCTCCTAGATGAAGATTAAGGTCAACAACAACATTACAAATCTCCTTCCTATTATAAATACATGCTACACCAACAAAACAAAAGAACAGAACCTAAGCTGACCTTATCAGACAGATATTCTCCATTTTTAAGTCCATGGATGATCTGCCTGTAGATGAGCTCTGTGCTGATTTGGTCAGATGAACAGTCATGCCATGGTGTGAAGATCTCTTTGCGGAAGTAGAGGCGCCAGGGGGCGTGTTGCTCCTCTCGCCCTTGCCTCTTTTCTTCCTGTTCACACATAGACACGGCGTCCAGAATGTGCTGACTGCCACTGCCAAGAGACCACATCTGAAGGAGAGATGCACATGTCAATACTATGGTACTTTTGCTTCTATAAAGGTTCAAGATGGGATTATTCTGCTGCCTTATGTTCCACAAAATTAAATATTGATAAATTATAATAATATATTTATCCATGTAAAGTTTTGACACAGTCTATGCTGTACAAAGCACTATAGAAATAAAGGTGACTTAACTGAAATAATATCTTTGTTGTTATTTTTAATATATTTTAATATTTTAATTAAATAATAAAGAATTTATTAAAAGTAAAATATAAATATTTACAATTATTAAGTTATTTAAAATTTAAATATTTATTAAATATTTTTATAAAGTTTTATAGTTAAATAGTTTTATAAACTATAAAAAAATCATTATAGTTTTTATTATTTTTTAATATATAATTTTATTAATTCTTAAATCATATAAATTCTTATAGATTCTTAAATCATTTAATTAAAAAAAATATTTAATGGACACATTTTTAATTTGTATTAATTTGTAGTCTTTTCAGTGTTTTACCAAAATAAGGAACTTCAACCGAAACATCTATTGTTGTTAAAATCACAATGATCCGAATTAGAGAACAACAATGATTGTAACATGAAGACAGATTACAGCTAAAATGTCTGAAGGTTACAGCAGTCAAAAATAACTAGGAATTGCAAATGCACTATAATTAGGGGCCAAGCATAGCGTAGGCACCTATTGGATCCGTTAGCGTTCCTATTGTTAGGGGCCAAACACCATAGGTGCGTAGGCACCTATTGCTTTCGTTAGTGTTCTTATTAGGAGCCAAGCACCGTAGGTGCATAGGCACCTATTGGATCCGTTAGCGTTCCTATTATTATTATTATTCTTCCTTCTTCTTCTTCCGTTTCTTCCGCCAGATTTGAATGGCAGCCCATATAGGCGTATGCGGGAAAGTTGTATAATTTGGCAAAATGACAGAGGACAGTATTAACATTAATCAGACCAAATATGAAGTCTCAAAATCAAACTCTCTAGCGCCACCACTTGTCCAAACTTTCACGTACGTTTATAATAATAACTTTTGAACCAGATGGGCTACAATCAAAATTCTTTTTTTCTCTGATTCCTTGGCTCAGTCCGATTCAAACACAAAACACCCTATGACGTCATTTTCCGTCATGAATTTTTTCGCGCTATTTTAAATTTTTCGAAAAACCTATTTGATCGAACTCGTCCTAGGCAGTTTCTCTGATTTTTACCAAAATTGAATCACATGATCTACAGACCATGCCAACCAAAAGTAATGGAATTCAAGTTGATTTGACTAACCGTTTTCGTTTAACTTGCGATCAAATTTAACTTAGGACTTGCGAAAATGGACTTGAGACAATATCTTCGTAACGCATCCACCGATTCACACCAAACTTGGTATGTGTTATGACAACTAGGGTCTGAGGATATATGCAGAGTTTCAGCACACTGCCCCCTAGTGGTCCGGAGATTAAAAAAAAAACATGCTTTTTGGCTTATAACGTCTCAACCTTACGTCCGAAACTCATAAAACTGGTCTCATTACATCCGGCAGAGCATGTTGAGTCGAATGATGTTCTGTGACTTTGTCACCAAGGATTTTCCAGAGGTTTTCAATCAGGTTTACATCAGGACTCTAGACTGCCATTTCATTATTTAAATGTGTTCAGCTTCAAGTAACTACTTTAACCATTTTGGTGGTTGTTTCATTTTACAACAAGAAAATAACAGTCTAATTAAGCCTCAGGTGCCATTTACATTACAAAATGGCATTTCAGAATGAAAATGCTCCTCATCCATATTTGCGTTTGCATGACATGTGACCATTCACGCTCACAGTGAATCAACATATTATGCAGATGTCTGTACTTGCGGTCTACCGGTGTTGTTTAATGGTCAAATAATCAACGTAATGTAATGTGTATATATAGCGCATGTATCATGTTTGGCAATACACCCAAAGCACTTCATAATCATGAGGGGGAGGTCTCTCCAAACCACAACCAGTGTGCAGCATCCACTTGGATGATGCGACAGCAGCCACATGACAATGGGGCCAGTGTGCTCACAACACACCAGCTATTGGTGGAGTGGAGAGACAGTTATAGAGCCAATTCGGTGGATGGGGATGATTGGAAGGCCATGATGGTATGGATGGAGGGAATTTGGCTTGGTCACCAGGGTTACACCCCTATTCTTTACAAGAAGTGCCAAGGGATTTTCAATGACCACAGAGAGTCAGGACCTCTG